>NC_047086.1:226538252-226850752 GCF_902459505.1 Geotrypetes seraphini | reverse complement strand
AACAACTGGAAAAATTACAACAACCTAAATTATACATTTTGGTGGAATACGATATGTCATTTATTTAAAATGGAAAGAACAATAGCAATACAAAGGGGGACATACACTAAATTTATAAAAATATGGGGGCCATTGACAAAATACTGTAATGAATAAATAATAAAAATTTCTTCTTCTTTTCTTCTTATAGGGATTTTTTTATTTTTTTTTTCATGACACACATAGAGGGGGGTAAGGAAAATAATTTATACATAATATATTATAATATATTATACAAAATGTAATATATGAATGAAAACTAATAGAAGGGTGGGGGGAGGGAGAAGGGATAAAATTTAATTAGAATATATTGTATTAGATATAAAAATGTTATTGAATATTTATCAATTCTATTCTAATATGTTGTATACTTTCTGTAAAATTTGAAATATTATATTAAAGTAATAAAAGGGTGGGGGGAGGGTAAGGGAGAAAATCAAATTTAGATATATAATGTATTAGATATAAAAGTGATACTATGTAATTATCAATTGTATTTTAAATATTATGTACACTTTATGTAAAAATTTGAAAATAAAAATAATTGGAAAAAAAAAAAACATGATTTCTCTAATGAAAAATTAACTTTTCCCATGATAAGATATTTGAAAAGAGGGGAATGGGGTGGGCTTTTATTTTTGATTATTACATAATAAATTAATATTTTAAAGAATATACAATAAAGTTGATTTATGTATTATTGATTGGGAAGGAGGGAGGGATAGGGGATTATTATATTCAATAAAAATATCAGAAATTTAGATTCATTGTATAATATTATAATTTTATAAAATAATGTTTATCAAAAAAAAAATGTTAAATTTGATATTAATATATGAGTTAGTCAAGTGTGTATTCAAGTTTCTATTGAGTTTATTTGTAACACTTGTTGTAACACAAAAAAATGAATAAAGAAAATATGTATGAGTTTGGATGTTTTGGGAAAGATATCCAGAAATCCAATACAGAAAGAGAGATTAGGTTCTTACCTTGATAATATCTTTTCCGATAGGGATGGCATGCTGAACCACGGGTCTCGTATCCTCTCCTGCAAGTCCATTGCAGGAGATACTGCTTACTGTTTTCAGTACTCCTCCTTCTCCCTGCTGCCCCGAGTCAGTTAGTTTCAAAGACGGTGACAGTTCCGACAGGACAGAGCAAGAGAAGAAGTGGGAGACCCCCCCCCAACAAGACATTGATCTGCTCATAAATATAAACAAATAGCTCATAACCACGCCATGGAGAGGAAAACAACCAGTTTTAGCAAAAGGCCATAAGAAACTGTGTAACTCTGGGGAAACCCCAAGTAATTATACAAACAATATATAATGTCTTCCAATTTATTATAACTGGCAGAAAGGTCAGAGATGTAGCCTTCAAGTAACAAGAAGTCCAGGCAGGCACATCGACAATGATGCAGTGGGAGGGGGGGGGGGGTTCAGCATACCATCTTTATCTACTAGAAAAGATTATCAAGGTAATAACCTAATCTCTTTTGCCAATAGGGATAGTATGCTGAACCATGGGTTGTATCTAAGCAATCCCAAAAACCTTGGATGAGAGAGATAAGCCTGCCTTCAACACTAAGGCTCTGAAGGAGGAGTCCTCTTGAGCTGCTACATTCACCCTATAAAATTTGGTGAAAGTGTGAAGGGACGACCAAGTTGCCGCCCAGCATATCTCATCCGGAGGAATCATCTTGGCTTCAGCTCGGGAAGAGGCAATCCCTTTCATCGAATGCAAAGTGAAGCTATCTACCGCAGATAATGTAGCAGAACAAAATAGCTGACCTGATCCATCTTAAAATAGTAACCTTGGAAGCCAAACTCCCCTTCTTAGCCAGACTTGTCAAAATCAAGAGGTGATTTAAGAGACGAAAGTCATTCTTAACCTCCAAGTGACACAAATTAGCCCTCCTGACATCCAGCACCTACAGCAATTTGTCCTTCTTCTTAGAACACGAGGGCTTGGAAAGCCTGGAAGGTGAACTTCCTGGTTGATGTGAAACACCAAAACCATCTTTGGCAAGAAAGAGGGAATGGTCCTGAAGGAAACCCCGGCAGCAGCAACCTTGGAAGGTATCCCCATGCCTTGGCATATGCTACAAATGTGGCAAATTTTTTGACTTTCAAAAGAGTGCACACGGCCAGATCTGAGTAGCCTTTCTGGCTCAAAGCCATGCTATGAGACCAGAGCTGGATCTCTGAGCTGGATTTTGCAGTTCTGAGTGATGAAATACCACTGAAGTTTTTATGAGAAGTCCGAGGAAACAAGGCTGAAAATTAGAGCAAGCTAAGTAACTTTTTGTTATCTATATCACTGCTGTGTTGCCTTTGGAAGTATTTGCCTATGTTTAATCTTGATGGACTGAAGATGAAGATTTTTGAAATAATTTTTCTATTTGCATAAAAAGTATATACGATTGGAACTAATGGAGGTTGGGGAGCTTTTTGTGGCCTATGAAGCATAACTGAAGCCTTTTTTACTCCCACCTAATGGCTTGTTAGCCACCATCTTTTGCTTTAAACAGAACACAATGTTAGGCAATGAACTTCTACTTTTGCAGTTTTGAGTAAGAATTGACTTCAACTACCCCCAACATTGACTTGATAAATGCTGCTTCAGGGAGTGCTAGGGAGGTAAAATTCCTAGATGTCATAAATGACTGCTTCTTGGAGCAACTGGTCCAGAAATCAACAAGAGGGGGAGCTATTTTAGATTTTGTCCTTAGTGGAATGCAGAACATAGTATGAAAGGTAACTTGTGACTTGGCTACTGCTGGAAACAGAATGCAGAGCATAATGGACCTTTGGGTTTACCCATTGTGGCAGTTGAATGTTTTCATGTACAGTGCTGCAGAAAGTAGTAGTAATAGCTCAGTGTTGGGTATTTTGAGACTATTTGGCCTGGTGGGAAACAGTGATTATAACATGATCAAATTTGAGCTGCTAACTGGAGCTACATTGCTAAAGAAATCTACTGTAGTGGCATTTAATTTTCACAAGAGCAACTACAATAAAATGAGGAAAATGATTAAAAAGAAGCTAAAAGGGTCTGTGGCAAAAGTCAGAAGTGTAAACCAGGCGTGGATGTTGTTTAAAAATACCATCATGGAAACCCAGACCAGATGTATTCCACATATTAAAATAGGACTGTGAAAAACTGCATGAAGACCTTAAGAAATTGGAAGACTGGGCGTCCAAATGGCAGATGAAATTTAATGTGAACAAATGCAAAATGATGCACATTGGGAAGAATAATCCAAATCATAGTTATCGGATGCTAGAGACACCTTGGGGGTCAGCGAACAAGAAAAGGATCTGTGTGTCATCGTAGACAATACGCTGAAGCCTTCTGCCCAATGTGCGGCAGCGGTAGCCAAGGCCAAGAAGGCAAACAGGATGCTAGAAATTATTAGAAAAGAGATGGTTAGCAAAATTAAGAATGTTATAATGCCTCTGTATCACTCAATGGTGCGACCTCACCTTGAGTATTGCGTTCAGTTCTGGTCTCCTTATCCCAAAAAAGATTAGCAGCTCTAAAAAAAGTTCAAAGAAGAGCAACCAAGATGATAAAGGGGATGGAATTCCTTTCGTATGAGGAAAGACTAGAGAGGTTAGGGCTCTTCAGCTTGGAAAAGAGATGCCCGAGTGGAGATATGACTGAAGTCTACAAAATACTGAGTGGTGTAGAATGGGCAGAAATGGATCGATTTTTTACTGCATCGAGATTTACAAAGATGGGATACTCAAAGTTACAGAGTAATACTTTTAAAAGCAATAAGAGGAAATATTTTTTCACTCAGAGAATAGTTAAGCTCTGGAATGTGTTGCCAGAGGATGTGGAAAGAGCAGTAAATGTATCTGGTTTTAAAAACAGTTTGGACAAGTTCCTGGAGGAAAAGTCCATAGTCCCCTGTTAAGACAGACATATGACGGTAGCATGGAATGCTGCTACTACTTGGGTTTTTGCCAGGTACTTGTGACTTGGATTGGCCTCAGCAAAGACGGGATACTGGGCTAGATGGATCATTGGTCTGACCCAGTAAGGCTCTTCTTATGTTCTTAACTGTACTGACTGTCAGCAACAAGATCATCTCACCAGCTACCTCATTTCACAGTTTAATGCTGTTAATTCTTAACTTTTCAATGAATGATGGGAATGATCCTCTTTATTAGAAGGATAAAGTCAATAAATTCCCACCTGTGAGCTCATGTCAATTAAGGAGATTTTTACTGAATTCCTTAGGTGTACCCTTAATAAACACACTGCATTAACTATGGGGACACTAGAAAGGATCTTGCCAAAAGCCTATATAAATGCCATTACCCCTGGCAACCCCCCACCCAGAACTGGATTTCCACTTCCTCTGGACAAATACCCTGTCCCTGGAAGATTCTAGAGACACACTGTGATTGCACAAACCCCAGGGTTCACCAGGCCCAGAAACACATCTACAAGCTAAACACAAAAAAATGATGCAGACGCAGACAGGGCTAACTAATCGAACATTTTTTGGGGAAAAAAGTTTATTTGGTGAACTGTGAGAGCTATAGCTAGCAAATAAACAAGGAAAATGAAACCACAAATTACCCAATAAACAATACCTAACCAAGATTTGCTTTAAATGGATGGGTGGATTCTGTGAACTCAGACACCCAGCTGCCAGTGACTGCAAAACACTAAAGAGATCAAGAGTTCATCATTTGTATGGTAATTAAAGAGTTTTCAAACAGGAGAACATAAAGGCCAGGGTAAAACAAGTAATCACACTAAAATCCCACTGTTCTGCCCCACCCCCTTCAAGATTACAATCTGTGCCAGGATGTCAGCAAGAGCTGTTTCCAACTTTTCCAAGGTAGTTTGCATTACAATCTAGTTTAGAAAATAAGATACATCAGTAATAGTAGCATGCAGATAGATTTACTCTCCAATTAGGCATATAAAAATGCTTCTTTTTATCACTGTGTTTAAGACTGGGCTCTATCTGTCATAAACTGCTGTATATTTATGCAATGGGCAGTGATTTAATGTATTCATTTGATATACTGTTATTTTAATGCATATAACTAATGTGACCATTTATTATTTTCCTCAAAAAGGGACAGGACTCCCCCCCCCACACCAGAACCTTTTTAAAATCCCAGCGGCTGCCTCCTGTCCTGATGCCTTCCGGCAGTGGCAGAGTAACGTATAAGGCAAGCGCAAGCTTTTCGTGTGCCTGCCTAGTCCTGCGCCGCTCACTGAATGGCTCCGTTTTCGGGATTAGTGGGGGGGGAGTTCGACTTGAAGCAGTCCAGAGGAGGACAACGAAAATGATAGGAGGTTTGCTCCAAAAGACATATGTGGAGAGACTGGAAGCCCTGAATATGTATACCTTAGAGGAAAGGAGGGACAGGGGAGATATGATTCAGACATTTGAGTACTTGAAAGGTATTAACGTAGAACAAAATCTTTTCAAGAGAAAGGAAAGTGGTAAAACCAGAGGGCATAATTTGAGGCTGAGGGGTGGGAGACTCAAGATCAATGTAAGGAAATTCTTCTTCACGGAGAGGGTGTTGGATGCCTGGAATGCACTCCCGAGAGAGGTGGTGGAGAGGAAAACGATGACGGAGTTCAAAAAAGTGTGGGATGAACACAGAGGATCTAGAATCAAAAAATAATACACTTATTGTACTAAAGGCTTATTTGATTCATTTTCATTTGTATGGAAGGAAGATGGATTAAAGTATTTAGGTATTAGAATAAAAAACACACTAGAAGACACAATGAAGGAGAATGAAAAATTTTTATTAAAAAAAAGTAACAGAAATGTGTGAGCAATGGAATCTTTTACATCTTTCTTGGTGGGGGAGAGTTCAAACTATTAAAATGATGATATTACCTTCCGCAAACACCTGAAAACTTGGCTCTTTTCAAAACACCTAACACCTCCCGCTCTCTAGTACCCTTGTCCCTCTCTTTCTTTTTAGTTCCTTTCCTATAACCCCTCATTGTAGTTCCTTTCTATTCTAACTATGTAAACCGTACCAAGCTCTACATTCACGGAGATGGCGCGGTATACAAACCTAAGGTTTAGTTTAGTTAGATATCAGGTTTTTTTCAGGGGTCCTTTTATAAAAAATTAAATGGTATTCTTACAAAATTTGTTTGGCTGGGTAAAATGCCTAGAATTGCCTTAGTATCTTTACAAAAGCCAATTGCGGAGGGTGGGGTAAATTTTCCAAACTTTTATAGGTTTCATCAAGCCTATATTTTACGCCAGGGTATGTATTAGGTATCCCAGAGCTCATGGAAAATATCTCAGATTGGTTGTATTTGGAATGGCGACTCATGTTTCCTATAAACTTATCCCATGTTCTCAGTGTTAAGATGCCTAGGAAATATAAAGAGAACAGAATATTGATGGACACATGGAAAACATTGCGTTATGTTAGCAATGTAACTCCAAATCCAATACACAAATCAATCTTTATGGCTAAACTCCAAGATTCAAGTTGGCGGTTTTAAAATCGTATGGAAGCATTGGATTATTGCAGGTATACGGACTCTAGGTGATGTTATTTTAAATGGTAAACTACTTGATTTTTCACAGTTGCAACATAAACAAAACACAAAGCTTTAAATGGTTGCAGCTGAAGCAGGCTATTCAGGAGGGGTTCCCTGAATGGATAAATCTTAACAATTAATATAGTCTGGAATTCTTTTTTTAAAAAATATTCTTTATTCATTTTTTTTTTTTTTTTTAGTGTTTAAGTTTTTTATTGATTTTTTTTCATTTAACATTTTAAAACTTACAACAAGTGTACAAAAGAACAACATGAAAGACATTCATACAACACTTGAAATTCTTTCAATAATATCATAAATATATAAATTAATTAATTTCCCTCCCCCTATCCACCATTTTGTTACCATTAAAAATTTTGTATATTTATTATAAACTCATTATCAAATCAAATTTTTCCCCATCCTCCCCCCTTCCCACTATATGAAATAAATACCATCAGAGGAAATTGATGCCTATTCATTACAATATTTAATCAATGGCCCCCAGATCTTTATAAAATTATTATAACTACCTTTCAGTAAAGCAATTACTCTTTCCATCTTATAAATATGACATAAGGAATTCCACCAAAATGTATAATTAAGATTAGTATAATTTTTCCAATTATTAGTAATATGCTGAATAGCGACCCCCGTCATTATCATTAAAAGTTTATTGTTATGTGCTGATATTTGACTTTTTTCCCTCATAGATATACCAAACAGAACAGTATTGTACAATAGTGCCACATGGTTTTCTAATAAACAATTTATTTGAGACAAAATTGAATTCTAAAAGTTCTTAATGCAAGGACAATGAAAAATTAGATGGTCCAATGTCCCTGCTTCTAGATTACAGTACCAGCATCTATTAGATTTAGAGCTATCCAACTTCTTCTGCAAACAAACTGGGGTCCAAAAAGCTCTTTGTAATAAAAAGAACCAAGTTTGTCTCATAGATGCCCGACACTGTACATCTCATTCTCCAAGACCAAATGTGTGGCCATTGAGAAGCAGAAATTTGATGCTTAATATCAATGCTCCAAATGTCTCTAAGACCAGTTTTCGGTTTTTTGTTAAGAAATCCAGATAATAATTTGTACCACTGCGTGGCTTGGTGTCCCAGGAAGTCTGCCTGAAAACATAGGAACTCCAAACTATATTGATTTTTAAGAGTTTTCCATTCAGGGAACCCTACCTGAATAACCTGCTTCAACTGCAACCATTTAAAACTTTGTGCTTTATTAAGGCCAAATCTACAATGCAATTGCGAAAAATCAAGCAGTTTACCTTCTGAAATAACATCATTTAAAGTTCTTATACCAGCAATAATCCAGTGCTTCCATAAGATTTGAGATCTGCCAATTTGAATCTTGGAGTTTATCCATAAAGATTGATTTGTTGATTTATTTATTGGAATAGGTGTCAAATTACTAATAGTCCGGAATTCTTATGCTTTCAGGCAGATTTCTTGGGACACCAGGCCGCACAGTGGTATAAATTGATATCTGGATTTATGAATAAAAAAACAAAGACTGGTCTTAGAGACATTTGGAGCACTGAGATTAAGCATCAAATTTCTGCATCTCAATGGCCACGAATTTGGTCTTGGAGAATGAGATATACAGTATCTGAATCTATGAGACAATCTTGGTTCTTTTTGTTACATAGAGCATTTTGGACCCCAGTTAGATTACAAAAGTTGGATAGCTCTAAGTCTAATAGATGCTGGCACTGTAATCTAGAAGCAGGGACTCTAGATCATTTGTTATATTTTTGTCCCTGTATTATGGCCTTTTGGAAATCAATTTGGTCTCAAATTAACTGTTTATTAGAAAACCATGTAGCTCTATCATACGATACATTTCTATTTAGGACGTCTATGAGAACAAAAAGTCAAATTTCATCAAATAACAATAAACTTTTATTAATAATGACAGGAGTCGCCATTCAACATATCACCAGAAATTGGAAAAATTACACCAGACTTAATTACACCTTCTGGTGGAATTCGTTGCGCTATATATACAAAATGGAAAGAACAATTGCTATACAAAAAGGGATTAATAATAATTTTTAAAAGATTTGGGGGCCATTGATAATTTATTGTAATGATTAGACACCTTTTTACACTGAAAGTATAATTATAATAATGGGAATGGGGGTGATATATAGTTATATTATAGGTTTAATCAATATTTATGAATATAACACATGTATGTTATTTTTGATTACAATATTTGTGGAAAGGGAGGGTGGGGGAGGGGGTTATTTTATGTATTTAAGATGATAATAGGAAGAATTTCAAGTGATATGCATGATTTAATTGATGTAATATTGTACACTTGATGTAAGATGAAAAAATGAATAAAGAATTGGGGGAAAAAAAATAATAATACACTTCTCCCTCCGTATTCGCGGGGGTTAGGGGCAGAGTCGGACCGCGAAGTGTGAAAAATCACGAATAACTTTGTGAAGGCTCTGACCCACCCCCGGACCTTACCTGGTGGTCTCTGCCTCCGATCACCTCCTTCCGTGCGTGTTTGCAGGAGCCAGTGCGGGTGCTTCGATCTCCTTTTTCTCCGCTTCGGTGTTGGGCCGGGCAAAGCGAAGATCATTCCTCTCTGGGCTGGGCAGCCTGTGCCGGCCTTACCTGGTGGTCTAGCACAGTGTTTTTCAACCGCTGTTCCGCGGCACACTAGTGTGCCGCGAGATGTTGCCTGGTGTGCCGCAGGGCCGCCGGGCCCGGAGCTGACAGGGGGCCCGAGGCAGGGGCGCCAGTAGCTCGCCAAGGCAAAGTGAGTCGATCACCCAGGACTCACTTTGTCTTGGCGATCTAATCTATGGAGCCGATAAGTCTTCTTCTCCCCGACGTCAATTCTACAGTCGGAGAGGAAGTTCGGGCCAGCCAATCGCTGCCTGGTTCGGGCCAGCCAATCGGTGCCTGGCTGGGCGGAACTTCCTCTCCGATTGTAGAATTGACGTCAGGGAGAGCATGCGTCGGCGTCGGCTTTGGGGCCTGTTATCCATTGGTGGGTCCTGTTCCCCGATGGCAGCGGCAGTGGCTTGGGGAACGGCAGGGAGAAAGAAAGAAAGGGGGCAGGCAGGGAAACAGAAGGAAAGAAGAGAAACAGAAAAAAAGAAAGAAAGGTCAGGGAGAGAGGAAGAAAAAGTTGGGGGAGGGAATGAGGTGTGGAGGAGAGAAAGCATACAGGCTGATAGAAGGGAAGAAAGATTGGATGAACAGTCAGAAGAAGAAAGTGCAACCAGAAATCACCAGACAAGGTAGGAAAAATGATTTTATTTTAAATTTAGCAAAGTGGAGGCAGTATTACCACAGTTTTCAAAGGAATTTGCCCAAATAACTTAATAGTTAACTGGGTAAATTCCCAGAGATGAAAACTTCCCTTCACTTACTATGCACAGTTCTGAATTTATATCTGCTGTCTATATTTTACAATATGGTCACCTTTTACTAAACCGCAATAGTGGTTTTTAGCGCAGGGAGCCTATGAGCGTCAAGAGCAGCGCTGGACATTCAGCGCAGCTCCCTGCGCTAAAAACTGCTATTGTGGTTTAATAAAAAGGATGGAGGGTATATTTGTCTATTTTTGTATGCTATAAAAACCAAATACAGAGAGAGACTGAGAGCTGTTGACGAAGAGCTACGTGTGTGTCTTTCTTCGATTCCAGCCAGAATATCAGCTTTGTGTTCAGCCAAACAGGCCCAGGTTTCGCACTGAATAAAGTATTTTATAATTTTTATTTCATAATAAAGTAATTATAAAATACTTTATTTGTGTTTATTTGATTCCTATTCAAGAGAATTACTTTATATATAGTCAATATAGGCAGAGAGTTAAATTTTTTAACATTTTCTAATGGTGGTGTGCCTCGTGATTTTTTTCATGAAACAAGTGTGCCTTTGCCCAAAAAAGGTTGAAAAACACTGGTCTAGCAGGCTTTCGGGGCAGGAGCTCATGGCAGCCATTTCCTACTGGCGATCTGCAGGGCAGGAACGTAGGAAGATCGCTCCTATCCTGAAAGCCCCGCTAGACCACCAGGTAAGGCCGGGATGCCGGGGGAAAGGCAGGAGGGAGGCGGAGAAGGTCCGAAACAAATCTTTTTTCCCTCTAAAAAAAAATTGCGAATAACCAAATCCGCGAATGCTTAAACCGCGGATTCAGAGGGGGAAGTATAGTAAATATTGAAGAACGAAGGCCAGTCCTGGGCAGACTTGCACGATCTGTGTCTGTATATGGCTGTTTGGTGGAGGATGGTCAGGAGAGGGCTTCAATGGCTGGGAGGGTGTAGATGGGCTGGAGTGAGCTTTGACGAAGAATTAGTATTAGTACCGGGCAGAGCTTTAGATTCTTGCCCAGAGATAGCTAAGAAGAAAAAAACAAAAAACTAAAATTGAATCAGGTTGGGCAGACTTGTAAATGTAGTAGAGGGGTTCCCCCCAAACAGTGCTAACGGAAAGGCTTAAAAGCAATGGAAGCAGCGGCACACATATGTCCTGCACACAAATGTCACCGTGGGATTGACGGCGTGCCAAAGTCCGGCACACTTTTGACGGGTCATCACATAAGATATCAGAAGCTACAACAAACAAAGAACCTCGGAATTCCACTGAACAGAAGGAAAAACCACAAACAAATACCGGCAGTCAAAAACTCTCCTAAACTCAACTGGCAAAATGGAGCTGATGAGCTGGCAGTTCCCAGGTTTATTAATAACATAAAGTAACAATAAATAGAAGTCAATAAAAGCAATCAGTGCACACTGTTGTCACTGGTACTAGTCCAATAAAGGCAACAAATAGTCCCAGATGTGTCAGTCTGTGTAGGAATTAAACTGTCATCTATACATAAATAACTCCATCTTGGTATAAACAATGGCAGCTGAAAATGATGACTTTAGAAGCAGCATGTCAAGTCAACTGACAAGTGGTATAGCAGTACAGTCCGTGTTTCAGCATATATGAATGCCTTCATCAGGGGTCCATTACTAAAACCAACCAGCAGAATCCAAATAGTCTCAAAATACCCAACACTGAGCTATTACTACTACTTTCTGCAGCACTGTACATGAAAACATTCAACTGCCACAATGGGTAAACCCAAAGGTCCATTATGCTCTGCATTCTGTTTCCAGCAGTAGCCAATCCAAGTCACAAGAACGTGACAGGATCCCAAAAAGTAGTCTAGATTCCATGCTACCTGTCCCCAGGGGTCAGCAGTGTCTTAATGGTTTATGCACTTTTTCTCCTGTTTAAACTCAGCTAAGCTAAAAAGCACAGTTACTTACCGTAACAGGTGTTATCCAGGGACAGCAGGCAGATATTCTTAACGCATGGGTGACGTCACCGACGGAGCCCCGGTACGGACACTTAACTAGAAAGTTCTAGTTGGCCGCACCGCGCATGCGCGGGTGCCTTCCCGCTCGACGGAGGAGAGCGTGGTCCCCAGTTAAGATAAGCCAGCTAAGAAGCCAACCCGGGGAGGAGGGTGGGTCGTAAGAATATTTGCCTGCTGTCCCTGGATAACACCTGTTACGGTAAGTAACTGTGCTTTATCCCAGGACAAGCAGGCAGCATATTCTTAACGCATGGGTGACCTCCAAGCTAACAGAGAGGGAGGAGGGATGGTTGGCCATTAGGAAAACAAATTTTTTAACACAGATTGGCCGAAGTGCCCATCCCGTCTGGAGAAGGCATCCAGACAGTAGTGAGAAGTGAATGTGTGAACTGAGGACCAAGTGGCAGCTTTGCAGATCTCCTCGATGGGCGTGGAGCGGAGGAAAGCCACAGAAGCAGCCATAGCTCTGACCCTGTGGGCCGTGACAGCACCTTCCAGTGAGAGACCGGCCCGAGCATAACAGAACGCAATGCCGGCAGCAAGCCAGTTAGAAAGCGTCCGTTTAGAGACAGGGCGACCTAGACGGTTAGGGTCGAAGGACAAAAAGAGCTGAGGGGACGAGCGGTGAGCCCTGGTACGGTCAAGGTAGTATGCAAGGGCACGCTTACAGTCCAGCGTGTGTAATGCCTGTTCCCCAGGATGAGAATGGGGCTTAGGGAAAAAGACAGGTAACACAATGGATTGGTTGAGGTGGAAGTCCGAGACCACCTTGGGAAGAAATTTAGGATGGGTATGCAGAACCACCTTGTCATGGTGAAAAACCGTGAAAGGTGGGTCAGCGACCAGTGCATGTAGCTCACTAACCCTCCTGGCAGAGGTGATGGCAATGAGGAAAAGCACCTTCCATGTCAGAAATTTGAGTGAAGTTGTGGCAAGAGGCTCAAATGGAGGTTTCATGAGGGCTGAGAGAACCACGTTCAGGTCCCAGACGACTGGAGGAGGCTTCAGCGGTGGTTTGACATTGAAGAGGCCTCTCATGAACCGGGAAACCAGGGGATGAGCCGTGAGAGGTTTTCCGAGGATAGGCTCATGAAACGCAGTGATGGCACTGAGGTGGACTCTGATTGAGGTAGATTTGAGGCCAGCGTCGGAGAGAGAAAGCAAATAGTCCAGTATAGTTTCTACCGCCAATGAGGCGGGATCGTGATGATGAAGTAGACACCAAGAGGAGAACCGGGTCCATTTCTGATGGTAACATTGGAGGGTGGCCGGTTTCCTGGAGGCATCCAAAATACGACGGACGGGCTGAGACAGGTTCTCTGGAGAGGTCAGCCCGAGAGAAACCAAGCTGTCAGGTGGAGCGAGGACAGATTGGGATGCAGTAGAGACTGATGCTGCTGTGTAAGTAGAGTAGGAAACACAGGAAGAGGAATGGGCTCCCTGGAGCTGAGCTGGAGCAAGAGGGAGAACCAGTGTTGGCAAGGCCACCGAGGAGCGATGAGAATCATGGTGGCTCTGTCCCTGCGGAGTTTGAACAATATCCGCAACATCAGAGGTAGTGGAGGAAAGGCATAGAGGAACCGATCCGTCCAGTCGAGCAGGAATGCATCCGGGGCCAGACGGTGAGGAGAGAAGAGTCTGGAACAGAACTGGGGCAGCTGATGGTTGTGAGGAGCTGCAAAGAGGTCCACTTGCGGAGTGCCCCAGCGCGCAAAGATGGAGCGGAGTGTGGGAGGATCCAGAGTCCACTCGTGAGGTTGAAGGATGCGGCTGAGATTGTCGGCCAGGGAGTTCTGTTCGCCCTGGATATATACAGCCTTGAGGAAGAGACTGTGGGCCGTGGCCCAGGACCAGATGCGGATGGCCTCCTGACAGAGGAGGGGAGATCCGGTGCCGCCTTGCTTGTTTATGTAGTACATGGCGACCTGGTTGTCTGTGCATAGAAGAAGGACCTGAGGATAGAGAAGGTGCTGGAAGGCTTTGAGAGCATAGAACATGGCTCTGAGTTCCAGGAAATTGATGTGATGTAGACGCTCCTGAGGGGTCCAGAGACCCTGAGTGCGAAGATCTCCCAGGTGAGCTCCCCACGCATAGGGGGAGGCATCCGTGGTGATGGTCATGGAGTGAGGGGGCAGATGAAAGAGTAGACCCCTGGAAAGATTTGAGGAGTTCAACCACCATTGAAGAGATTGCTGAAGAGACGATGTCACAGAGATGGGATGAGAAAGAGGATCCGAGGTCTGTGACCATTGGTTGGCTAGAGTCCACTGAGGTGTCCTGAGGTGGAGTCGTGCCAGAGGAAGTACATGGACCATCGAGGCCATGTGGCCTAGGAGGACCATCATGTGCCGAGCTGGGATGGAGTGATGAAGGAGCACCTGACGACAGAGATGGAACAGGGTCCGTTGTCGGTCGGCGGGAAGAAACGCCCTCATCAGAGTGGTGTCCAGAACTGCTCCAATGAATTGAAGTCGCTGTGTGGGAAGCAGATGCGACTTGGGGTAGTTGATCTCGAACCCCAGGAGATGGAGGAAAGAGATGGTGTGTTGTGTGGCTTGCAGCACAAGCGGAGACGTAGGAGCTTTCACCAACCAATCGTCCAAGTACGGGAACACCTGGAGGTTGTGAGACCTGAGGAAGGCCGCCACCACAATAAGGCACTTGGTGAACACCCTGGGCGATGAAGCGAGGCCAAAAAGTAGCACCTTGTACTGATAGTGACGGTGCTGTATCTGAAACCGTAGGTAGCGATGTGAAGTCAGATTGATTGGGATGCGAGTGTAGGCCTCTTTGAGGTCCAGGGAACATAGCCAGTCGTGTTGAGAGAGAAGAGGGTAAAGCGTGGCAAGGGAGAGCATTCTGAACTTCTCCTTGACCAGACACTTGTTGAGATCCCTGAGATCGAGGATGGGACGGAGGTCTCCTGTCTTCTTGGGAACCAGGAAGTAGCGGGAGTAGAAACCCTGACCCTTTGGTCCGGAGGCACCTCTTCGATGGAATTGAGAAGAAGGAGGGATTGGACCTCCCTCAGGAGGAGGGGGGTTTGGGAGGAGTGAGAAGCAGACTCCACGAAAGGATTGTCTGGTGGAAGAGTCTGGAAGTTGAGAGAGTAGCCGTGACGAATGATGTTGAGGACCCATTGGTCTGATGTGATGACCTCCCAACGGCTGAGGAAGAGTTGGAGGCGACCTCCGATAGGCTGAGGAAGAGGCAATGATGGTGGGAGACTGGCTATGCCCTGGAGGAAAAAGTCAAAAGGGCTGAGAAGGTTTTGACGGAGGAAGAGGCTTGGCAGGTTGATGAGACTGTGAGTGAGCCTGAGTTTGATGCTGTTGACGAGGTCAGCGAGGCTGCTGTTGAGGCGGGATGAGAGGTCTGGCCGAGAACCTGCGTTGGTAGGAAGACTGCTGTCTGTAGGGGCGAGCAGGCGGGGTCTTCTTTTTAGGCTTCACCAGGGTGTCCCACCTGGTCTCGTGAGCCGAGAGTTTTTGGGTTGTTGAGTCTAGGGACTCCCCAAAGAGTTCATCACCAAGACAAGGTGCATTAGCCAGGCGGTCTTGGTGATTAATGTCGAGGTCAGAAACTCTCAACCAGGCCAGACGCCGCATGGCAACAGCCATGGCAGACGCTCGAGAGGTCAGCTCAAATGAGTCATAAATGGAGCGCACCATGAATTTCCGGAGTTGGAGCAGACTGGAAATTTGTTGTTGAAAAAGAGGCACCTTACGTTCAGGGATGTATTTTTGTAAGGCGGAGAGTTGTTGCACCAGATGCTTCATATAGAAGGAGAAGTGAAAGGTGTAATTATTTGCCCTGTTGGCCAGCATTGCATTCTGGAAAAGACGCTTGCCAAACTTATCCATAGTTTTTCCCTCTCTGCCAGGAGGGGTGGAGGCATAGACACTGGAGCCCTGAGTTTTCTTTAAGGTGGACTCCACCAAGAGAGATTCATGGGGCAATTGAGGCTTGTCAAACCCTGGGATGGGAATGACCCGATACAAGCTATCCAATTTGCGAGGGGCCCCCGGGACAGTGAGGGGGTTCTCCCAGTTCTTATAAAAAGTTTCCCGTAGGATGTCATGTACGGGTAACTTGAGGAATTCCTTAGGAGGTTGGTCAAAGTCTAAGGCATCGAGAAAGGCCTGTGACTTTTTAGAGTCGGACTCTAAGGGAATGGAAAGAGCAGCAGACATCTCCCTAAGGAATTTGGTGAACGAGGACTGTTCAGGTTTTGAGACGGTATCAGTCACTGAAGGTTCCTCGTCCGTGGAGGAAGCGTCTTCCTCGGTACCGTGTGGGGATTCTTCCCATAAGTCTGGGTCCCTGATGTCGGGGTGCGCACGGCGGGACATCGGTGTGGAGGGCTCGGCATGGCGGGTTTTGGAGAGAGACTTGCCAGAGCGGGCCAAGGCGGTACCGGGTGAGGAAGACCGGTGCCGTACCTGGTATCGAGGAGGATCGGCCTCAGAGCGGGTCTGTACCGTAGGTTGGGAAAGATGTGGCTCAGCCGAGAGGACCGGCATGGAAGTGTTGAGCGGTACCGAGGGGGTCGACACCGATGGATCGGTGCGAGGCTCGGACCGGTCCCGTACCGGAAGGTGCGGTGCCAGCAACGCCGGCAACAGTTGTTGGAGCTGTTGTTGCAGCTGTTCCTGTAACTGTGTTTGGAGTATGGCCGCGATGCGGTCGTCCAGGGGAGGCACCGGTACCGCTTTTTTCTTCTTCGGTACCATAGGTGCTGCTCTACGCTCCGGCGATGAGGAGGCCGATGACGAGGCACTCACCGATATCGGAGCGGAGCGTTTGCGGGGTCGATGCGGTGCCGGGGTTGCCGGTGTCGCAACCGTGGCAGGAGGGCGCTCAAGGGAAGTGGAAGGCTTCTTAGCCGGCTTACCTGGGGCCAGCGACCCCGAAGAAGGATCTGGTGGAGTCGAAGTAGTCGGTGTCGACTTTTGCGGTGCCGTCGACGTCGCGGCAGATTCCATGGCAGATCCGGTACAGAATAGAATATTTTGCTGGATCTGCCTATTTTTTAAGGTGCGCTTTTTAAGTGTAGCACAGCGGGTGCAGGTGTCCGCCCGATGCTCTGGACCCAAGCACTGCAGGCACCAATTGTGCAGGTCGGTAAGAGAGATCGGGCGTGCACACCGCTGGCACTTCTTAAAGCCCGGTTGAGGGGGCATGAAAGAAAACACGGCCTCCACAAAATCAAAGTCGGAGGCCTGTATGGTGGCAACAGGCCCCGCCGGGGCCGGCCTGAAAAATAAAGAAAATCCGACAATTTTTTTTTTGAAATTAAAAGGGAAAGTAATCCGAAGGGAAAAAAGAGAAAAACAACGAAAAATTATGCGAGCGGGAAGGCAGGAATTGATTTTTCAACGGCCGTTGAAAACACATGCGTATTCTTCGCTCCGCGGAAACGAAGAAACTGGGGACCACGCTCTCCTCCGTTGAGCGGGAAGGCACCCGCGCATGCGTGGTGCGGCCAACTAGAACTTTCTAGTTAAGTGTCCGTACCGGGGCTCCGTTGGTGACGTCACCCATGCGTTAAGAATATGCTGCCTGCTTGTCCTGGGATAACTGTTTTTACCACAACTGGTAATGAATTCCAGAGTTTTTATTATTTTCTCCAATTTTTTTTAAATGTTACTATTTAATAACTTCATGGGGGTGTCCCCTTATTTTTGTACTAAAGTGTTCCCCCACGAATTCGCAGTTTGTGGACTCGCTCATTAGCGGTTTGCTCCGACTGCTTCTTCCTGTAGTAAAGTCGGGTTACACCAATCAGGAGATGTGTGTCAAAGCAGCTCCTTATTGGTGTAGCCCAACTTTACTACAGGAAGAGGTGGTCGGAGCAGACTGCGGTGATTTTCTTCACCTGTAGGCGCCACAGCTGCCCTCTCCTGCCTTTTGAATTTCGGGGGAGTACTGTATTTTGAAAAAGCAAACAATCTGTGTTTATCCATTCCAACTGTGTTTATCCATTCCAATTCACGCCACTGAGGATTTTATACACCTTTACAGGCTGAATGGTGCAACGCTAACCTCTTTAGCCTGTCTTCATAGAGGAGTCATTCCATCCCTTTCATTATTTTAACCACTTTTCTCTGTACCTTTTCTAATTCTGCTATATTTTTTTTATTATTTTCAGTACAATAAAATATAGAAAAAAATTACACAAAAGAAATCCATCTGTCTGAAGACAAAATAACTCTCCAAAAATTAACTGAACAGAATGAAAAGCAATGTTACTTACCGTAACAGTTGTTATCCAGGGACAGCAGGCAGCTATTCTCACTAGTGGGTGATGTCATCCGACAGAGCCCCGATACGGATGTCTCACAAGCATATTTTGCTTGAAGAAACTCAGAAGTTTCAAGATGCCCGCACCGCGCATGCGCCAGTGCCTTCTCGCCCGATGGTCCGGGCGTGTCTCCTCAGTTCAGGTAGCTAGCAGAGAAGCCAACCCAGGGGAGGTGGGTGGGACGTGAGAATAGCTGCCTGCTGTCCCTGGATAACAACTGTTACAGTAAGTAACATTGCTTTATCCCAGGACAAGCAGGCAGGTATTCTCACTAGTGGGTGACCTCCAAGCTAACCTCAATGGGATGGTGGGAGAGTTGGCAACTTAGGAGAATAAATTTTGTAACACTGTTTGGCCAAACTGTCCATCCCTTCTGGAGAAAGTATCCAGACAATAATGAGAGGTGAATGTATGAACCGAGGACCAAGTGGCAGCCTTACAAATCTCCTCAATCGGTGTCGATCTGAGGAAGGCTACAGAGGCTGCCATTGCTCTGACCTTATGGGCTGTGACCCTACAGGGAAGGGGTAATCCAGCCTGGGCATAGCAGAAAGAGATACAAGCCGCCATCCAGTTGGAGATGGTGCGCTTCGATACAGGTCGTCCCAACTTATTTGGATCAAATGAGACGAAAAGTTGAGGAACAGTACGGTGTGGTTTGGTGCGATCCAAGTAGAAAGCCAAAGCACGTTTCCAGTCCAGAGTGTGAAGAGCTGATTCTCCAGGATGAGAATGAGGCTTTGGAAAAAACACTGGAAGCACAATGGATTGGATGAGATGAAATTCAGAGACCACTTTAGGGAGGAATTTCGGATGAGTGCGGAGGACAACCTTGTCATGATGAAATACTGTGAAAGGTGGATCCGCCACCAAGGCCTGAAGCTCACTGACCCTGCGAGCAGACGTGAGGGCCACCAGAAAAAACACTTTCCAAGTGAGAAACTTCAGCGGAGCCTTGTTGAGAGGCTCAAAAGAAGGTTTCATAAGTTGAGAAAGGACCACATTAAGATCCCAAACCACTGGAGGAGGTTTGAGAGGAGGATTGACATGGAAAAGTCCTTTCATAAATCTGGAAACCACAGGATGAGCAGAGAGAGGTTTCCCTTGGAGAGGCTGATGGAAAGCCGCAATAGCACTCAGGTGGACCCGGATGGATGTAGACTTGAGGCCAGACTGAGACAGGTGTAGAAGATAGTCCAATACAGAAGACAGGGAGGCTCAATGAGGCTCCTTACGATGAGAAACACACCAGGAAGAGAATCTAGTCCACTTTTGGGAGTAGCATTGACGAGTAGCAGGCTTCCTGGAAGCCTCCAGCACCTCCCTCACCGCCTGGGAAAACTGGTGAGGAGTTACTTTTAGAGGAACCAAGCTGTCAGGTGGAGAGACTGCAGATTGGGATGAAGTAGAGACCCCTGATGCTGAGTAAGCAGTGAAGGAAAGGCTCCCTTGCTGCTGAGTTGAAGTAGAAGGGAGTACCAAGGTTGTCTGGGCCACCGAGGAGCTATCAGAATCATGGTGGCATGGTCGGATTTCAATTTGACCAGTCTTTTGAATGAGCGGAAATGGAGGAAACGCATACAGAAAGCGAGTTCCCCAATCCAGCAGAAAGGCATCTGCCTCGAGACGATGAGGAGTGTAGATCCTGGAGCAAAATTGAGGTAGTTTGAAGTTGTGGGGGGCAGCAAAGAGGTCTATCTGAGGCGTTCCCCACTGTGCAAAGATCTGATGAAGGGGGCTGGAATGAAGTGTCCACTCGTGAGGCTGGAGGAGACGACTTAAGTTGTCCACCAAGACATTGTCCTTCCTTTGAATGTAGACAGCTTTGAGGAAGGCGTTGTGGCGAACTGCCCAATCCCAGACTCTGAGAGCTTCCTGGCAGAGGGAGGCCGAGCCCGTGCCCCCCTGCTTGTTGACATAATACATGGCGACCTGATTGTCTGTGCGAATGAGGACCACCATGTCGTGGAGCAGATGTTGAAAAGCTTGAAGAGCATTGAAGATGGCTCTGAGCTCCAGAAGATTGATTTGATGGAGTCGGTCCGCACTGGTCCAGAATCCCTGAGTGCGAAGACCATCCAGATGAGCTCCCCATGCATAGGTCGAAGAATCGGTGGTGAGGACCTTCTGTTGGGGAGGAGTATGAAACAGCAAACCTCTGGATAGATTCGAAGAGGTCATCCACCAAAGTAGAGACTGCCGAAGAGCAGGAGTGACTGTGATGTGTCGAGTCAACGGGTCTGACACCTGAGACCATTGGGAAGCCAGGGTCCACTGAGGAATCCTGAGATGAAGTCTCATGAACTATCGAGGCCATGTGGCCCAGGAGCACCATCATGTGTCTCGCTGAGATGGACTGGGGAGAAGACACCGACTGGCAGAGATGAAGAAGAGCTTCCATGCGTTGAGGAGGAAGGAACGCTCTGAGTTGAATGGTGTCCAGTACCGCCCCGATGAAGGGGAGAGACTGGGTAGGCTGTAGATGAGATTTGGGAAAGTTGATCTCGAAGCCCAAACTCTGCAGGAAGCAAATTGTTGCCAGGGTCGCCGAAATGACCTCTGGGGCTGAGGGGGCCTTGATGAGCCAGTCGTCGAGGTAGGGAAATACTTGAAGACCCCTGTTCCGGAGTGCAGCGGCCACTACCACCAGACACTTCGTGAAGACTCTGGGAGACGAGGACAGGCCGAATGGAAGCACTCGATACTGCAGATACAGATGGCCCACCCGAAATCTGAGGAACTTGCGAGAGGCCGGATGAATGGGAATGTGAGTGTAGGCCTCCTTGAGATCCAGAGAGCATAACCAGTCGTTCTGCTCGAGGAGGGGGTAGAGAGAAGCAAGGGTCAGCATGCGAAACCTCTCCTTGAACAGGAACTTGTTGAGGACCCTGAGGTCCAGAATGAGTCGCAGGTCGCCTGTCTTCTTCGAGACGAGAAAGTACCGGAAGTAAAACCCCTGGTTATGTTGGTCCACAGGGACCGGCTCGACGGCACGAAGCCGGAGCAAAGCCTGAGCTTCCTGAAGAAGAAAGGCGGTCTGTGTCAAGTTGGAAGGATACTCTCTTGGAGGGTGGTCCGGGGGGACCCGATGGAACTGAAGAGAGTACCCTTCCCTGATGATGGTAAGGACCCAGAGGTCGATGGTGATAGCCGTCCATCGATGGAAAAAATGATGGAGGTGACCCCCAATGGGGAAAACAGGGGATGGCAGAACGAGGTTGGTTATGCTCCCTAAGAGAGAGTCAAAAAGGCTGAGGAGCCTTGGGGACAGTAGACGGTTGAGCCTTCTGTGGAGGTTGTCTCTTCGCCGGTTGTCTCTTCGCCGGAGCTTGCCTCGGAGTATAACGCCGCTGATAGATCAAGGGCGGTCTAGTAGGTCGAGACTGTTGAGGCTTAGGCTTTTGCCGAAGAATGGACTGAAAGGATTTCTCATGGTCAGACAGCTTCTTCGTCACAGTCTCGATGGACTCGTCAAATAAATCCGCTACCGCACAAGGAACATTGGCAGGTCTGTCCTGGAGGTTCGGGTCCATGTCAATGGTCCGAAGCCATGCCAATCGACGCATAGCCACAGAACAGGCGGCAGCCCGTGCCGAAAGCTCAAAGGCATCGTAAGAGGATTGCATCAACTGGAGACGTAGCTGGGACAGCGAAGCAACTACTTCCTCGAATTCGAAGTGAGCCTGAGATTCAATGTAAGGTGTGAACTTCCGAAGCACAGGCAGGAATAAGTTGCAAAATGAAAAGTATAATTGAGAACTCGGGAAGCCATCATCGAGTTCTGGTATATTCTCCTCCCAAACTTATCCATTGTTCTGCCTTCGCGACCCGGAGGCACCGAGGCGTACACCTGGGACGGATGAGAATGCTTGAGGGAGGATTCAACCAGCAGGGATTGGTGAGAGAGTTGAGAGCCCTCGAACCCCTTGTGATGAACCGTGCGGTACCGGGCATCCAACTTGCCAGGGACCGCAGGAATGGAGTATGGCGTTTCAAAACATCTCATGAACGTTTGGTCGAGAAGTTTGTGCAGAGGCAGGCGAAGAGACTCCGCAGGAGGATGAGGCAAGTGCATGGTGTCGAGGTATTCCTTGGAGTACCGAGAACCGGAGTCCAAGGTAATATCCAGGTCATCCGCCATCTACCTGAGGAAAGAAGAAAAAGACAATTGATCCGCCAGCACAGGCCTACGAGAAGGACTGGACGAAGTTGAGGCCTTGGGATCCACAGAGACCTGGGATCGACAGGGTGAATAAGAGACACACGGCTCGTCGAACTCCGGCCCCTGCGGAGGAGACATGTCCGATGAAGAATACCCCATTCGTGGCAGCTTCTTCTGCGGTGATACTGTAGAGTGCCGCGAGGAGTGCCGTGATGAATGTCTAGACCACAGGTGTCAAAGTCCCTCCTCGAGGGCCGCAATCCAGTCGGGTTTTCAGGATTTCCCCAATGAATATGCACGAGATCCATTTGCATGCATTGCTTTCACTGTATGCTAATAGATCTCATGCATATTCATAGGGGAAATCCTGCAAACCCGACTGGATTGCGGCCCTCGAGGAGGGACTTTGACACCCCTGGTCTAGACCGATGCCCCTCTCGGTGTCTGGAGGGGGATCTAGAGAGACGATGCTTAGAATGGTCCCCCGACGCCTCTAACGAGTAGATGGGACTCGAGGCCGTAGAGCGCAGAGGCGGGAGATTCGACGCCTCTCGAGATGCAGTCCAGGCCTGGTAAGGAGTGTGGAAGAACTCTTCCTGTGACTTGCGATGCCCAGGGCTTCGATTACCTGAAGAGGGGTTCCACACCTCTTCGTCCGGAGGCGTGATGGGCTCTAAAGTGGGGCATGTCACTAAAGGATGCCCGCCTCGAGGGACCGGCCGCCATTCGCCGCTCCTTCTCGCCAAACAGCGAGACCGACCGGCGAGGAGGAGGAGGAGGGGGCGGTACGCCCCCCGGGATCGGAACCGGGAGGTCACCCTGGATCGTGGCAATCAATTTGGGTCCCATGGTTGTCATGAGCTCGACAAACTGAGCCTCCAAAAGGGACCGCAACGAAGCCGATATGGAGGGATCCGCACCGAAAGGGGGCCCTCCAGCACGGTCTTCGCGCTTCTTCGTGGTCGAGTGCTTTTGCTTGGAAGCTTTCGGCACTTTGATAACCATGGGTGGAATGGAAGAAGGCGGTACCTGATCCGAGGAGACGGAGGAAGGCACTGGCGCCGAAGTCAGGGTCGAAACCGGGACAAACGAAGCCGGCTTCAGAGACCCGGAGCAGTAGGAGTGGTGGTAGGCTTCGAATGTGCAGGCGAAGCGCCAGCCGAAGTCGAAGCTGAAGGTTCCTTCGCAGCTTCCATCTTGAACATCGACTCCCACAAAAAACAGCGAAGCTTAAACGCCCGCACTGTGAGTGTGGAACAAGGCCGGCACGATTTCGGGAAATGTTCCGGACCAAGACACTGCAGGCAGCGTCGATGCGGGTCCGTCAGCGAAATGGCGCGCTGGCACTTGCTACACTTTTTAAAACCGGTAATTGGCCGGGACATAGGCCGAAAAAGCTCCGCCGCAAGATCGAAGGAGCGGGGCCTGAGCCACGCGGCTGACCCGGTCGAATCGCCGGAAGAAATTTTTTTTTTTTTAAAGAAATAAAACACACGATAAAGAGTAAAATAAACTCAAAACCGCGGCTATAGAAGGCAAAAGAACGGGAATTCAGTCAGCGCAGAATCAAAGTAAAACTTCTCAGCTCCGCGGAAAGAAAAAAACTGAGGAGACACGCCCGGACCATCGGGCGTGAAGGCACTGGCGCATGCGCGGTGCGGGCATCTCGAAACTTCTGAGTTTCTTCAAGCAAAATATGCTTGTGAGACATCCTTATCGGGGCTCTATCGGATGACATCACCCACTAGTGAGAATACCTGCCTGCTTGTCCTGGGATAATATGGTATGAGGGAAAAGCAGCAATAAATAAAATTTTAAAAAAAGACAAGTTCTAAAATGGGCCAAATCAGACTGGGGGTTCCAGAGAAATGAAAGTCCAGTGCATTTCTAGGGTAAAAAAAGTTACAGCTTTTACAGCACAAAAAACTGAACAGAATAAGATGGAACTTGGAATGTGAGAAAAAAATGGTACAGGTCATTTGGGGGGGGGGCCCCACTTGGAGTATTGTGTTCAGTTTAGTAAACCGTACTGGTGAAGGACGTAAGAAGACTTGAAGCGGTCCAGAGGAGGGCGATGAAAATGATAGGAGGCTTGTGCCAGAAGACGTATGAGGAGAGACTGAAAGCCCTGAATATGTTATACCCTAGAGGAAAGGAGAGACAGGGGAGATATGATTCAGACGTTCAAATACTTGAAGGGTATTAACGTAGAACAAAATCTTTTCCAGAGAAAGAAAAATGGTAAAACCAGAGGACATAATTTGAGGTTGAGGGGTGGTAGACTCAAGAGCAATGTTAGGAAATTCTACTTTACAGAGAGGGTGGTGGATGCCTGGAATGTGCTCCCAAGAGAGGTGGTGGAGAAGAAAACGGTAACGGAGTTCAAAGAAGTGTGGGCTGAAACACAGAGGATCTAGAATTAGAAAATAATATTAAATATTGAACTAAGGCCAGTACTGGGCAGACTTGCACAGTCTGTATATGGCCGTTTGGGGGAGGATGGGCTGGAGAGTGCTTCAATGGCTGGGAGGGTGTAGATGGGCTGGAGTAGGGTTTTGACGGAGATTTCGGCAGTTGGAACCAAAACACAGTACCAGGTAGAGCTTTGGATTCTTGCCCAGAAATAGCTAAGAAGAAAAAAATTTAAAAAATTTAAAATGGGGGGCGTGGCTTAACGCGAGCACGAATGGAAGTGTGATCGCGACGCTCCTCATCACTAGGCAACTATTAATGAAATTAACCCCATATTACAGAATTTTATCAAAAAAAAATAAATTCCTACGATCCTGAAGTTATGATGGACTAAGGTTAACTTTCTTCGTTGAGACGGAAGAGACGCCTGGGAGGTGAAAAACCAGAAGCAAAGGTGCCGTTTTTTTGTGTCTTGAGCAGTGCTGTGCGGAAGGCTGGAGACCGACGGGGAGTGAAACTGGCGGTGAACTGCCTAGCGACAAGGAGAGAATTTTCCTCTTTATAAATAATTTATATGGTGGGCTGGTTCCTGTCAGTCAGCGGTTTTGAAGTGGGCCCTCCTCTGCGATGATGAGGCGAGGTCTGGTATGTGTGTGAAATAAAATTGACAACGGTTTTTGAAACTTTTCCCTTGCTGCTAATCTTTAAAAAACAAGAATTGTGAATGATTAGTATTAATATTGATCTCCTCTGCTGAAATTGAGACGGATTCTGATATAGGAGAATCAAGGGTCGGGATTGCCGGTTTTTTTGTTCAGCGCTAGAGCAGTGCGGCTTCGGGGCAACTGACAAAAAAGACCTGAAGGGAAAAGGAAAGAAAAACTGCTGGTTTTCATTGTTTTTTATTATCGGCTTCATTTTTCTGTTGATGTGGCCTACGGTAATAAGAAAAGATGTTGAAGTTTTAAACTGTCCTAAAAGATTGATAATATAGAGGAAAAACATCGATCTCATTATGAGGCAATTGTCAGTTGACTTCTAAATGCTATGACAGTTTGAAATAGCTCTCTCCTGACGGTACTGATTTGGAGTCCTGAGAGAGATCAATTAATCCTCAGATTGAAGCAGTTTCTTGAGACATAAAATCAAGACACTTTAAAGGGAAGAACATTGAATATTACATTTAATTAATAAACAGAAAAGTTTTTCAACTTCAGACTGATTGGGATAGAGGGCTGCCTGTCAAGATAAAAATATGACAGTTTGATATAGGCCCTCTCCTGCTTAATGTCAAAGCAAAGCCTGAGGAAAAAAAATTATTTCTTCTGTGCTGAATAACATAGTGTTGAATTTTCTGCTGTTTGAAGTCAGAATCAAATTCTGAGAGAGAAAGACTTAAGAAAAAGGGGAAAAGGATCTCTTTTGTTGATTATTATCAAAGAAATTTTTATTCTGACCAGCTATATTGAAACCAAAAAAAAAAAAGGAAAAGATTATTCTTTGATAAAAAAGGGGGATTAATAAAAAAAATTGAGAGAGAGGAATACATGCATTTTCTCTCAATAATTAAGTGCCGAAGCGCTGAAGACAAATAAATATCAGCTTATTAAATAAATACTGAATTGAATATTACTTTCCTCTGACAAAGCTGCGATTGGGCTTGTGAGAGAGGAGACAGAGAAAAGGTTCAACGGAACTTTAAAAAACTGAAACAGCAAGACATTGAGGAATTGAGAGACGCTGAGAAAAAAACAGAAGAAAATTGCTTAAAATTGGTCAAAATAGGAAAAATAACTCTAAAAAAGTGTTGCTCTCCTCAATCAGGGCTGCGATTGGGCTTGTGAGAGGGAGGAAAAAAAAAAAAAAAACAAGTAAAAAAAGTTCCCCTACTTCATTGAAAAAGTGAAAGTGAGAAAAGAATTTTCAAACTGACATAGGTAAAGGAAAAAGAAAAGAGCTTAAAAAGAAAAAAAATTTTTTACTTCAAAAGATAGAACAAAATCTTGGAAGAAAAGAGATATAAACCTAAGAATACCAAATCTAAAAGAATAAATACAAGAAATAATAATAACCAAGAAAAATAAAAAATAACATGCAAGTACCAGACAAAACAAAAATGAGGCTGGTACATCTGCAAAAAGACAGAAACAAGAACAAATAACACCAAGCAAGATACCACTTCCTATCGAAGAATCAGACACATTAAGCAAAACAGAAGTTATGGAAGAACTAAAACAAATCAAACAAATGCTCAAGGAAACTATAACTAATATGTCGGAAATGAAAGAAGAAATTTTAAATATACATAGACAAATGGAAGTTAACAACAAAAGAACAACTGAACTAGAATCAAAAATGGAAAATATAGAATGTGAATCAAAAAGATGTAAAAACGACAGCCTGGAATTAAATAAATTAAAAGATCAACTGGAGGATTACGAGAATAGAGGAAGAAGAAAGAACATCAAACTCTTTGGAATACAAGAAAATTTAGAGGGAAAAAATACTATCCATTTCCTTGAAAATTTAATTCCAAAAATTCTACAGTTAGACTTGAAACAACCAATTGAAATTGAAAGGGCGCATAGAATCCCAATTAAAAATTTAGAAAATAAAAACAGACCAAGACCAATCATTTTCAAAATGTTGAGATACCAACAAGCAATAGAGATACTAAATGCTGCAAAAAAAGATAAAAACTTAAATTATAAAGGATCAAGATTATGGTTTTTACCAGACTTCGCCAAAAACACAGCAACTAAAAGAAAAAGACTACTAGACATGAGACCTCTACTCAAAGAAAAAGGATTTAAATATGGTCTATACTACCCGGCGAAAATGAGAGTGTCATCTGGAGACAAGTCCTTATATTTTGAGGATCCCGAAAAACTAAAAGATTTTCTCTCTAAACCAGAACCTATGATATATAACATAATATATTAAGATGGTTTTGAAGACTCTATGAAAAAATTAGAAAAATATAACATATCGAAATATTTGAAGAAAATGGAGGGAAAACAATACAAAGAAAAGACAATAATAATTATATGAAAGAAAGAACAGAATATAGGAAAATTATTAAATAATACACTGCATATATGTTTAAAATAATTATATGTTGAAATCATAATACTAAGGAAATACAAATTAACATATTGTTAAATGGAAAATGATACATTAATAAAATGTTATGGAAAATGATTAAATAAATATAAAAGATCAATATAGATAGATAGAAGGGAAATTTGTTTAAACAATTGAATATTGATTGCCTGGAATGGGGAGAATGTTAGGATTACAGTCCAATGTGTATCCTTAAGCAGCCAATGTATTGGGTGGAAAGGGAGGGATAAGGAGAATATTTATTAGAATAATTAAGGGAGATACATTAGGGTTAAATATGTGTGTCATGAAGAAAATTTTTTGGATATAAATATGAAAGAGGAGAGGAAGAATAAGATAATGAAAAGTATTAAAATATATAATGTCTTTTAAAATATATTCTATTAATGTCAATGGCCTGAATCACGTAATTAAAAGGAAAAAAATATTAACATTTTTAAAAAAACAAAATGCAGATATTTACTGTCTGCAAGAGACCCATCTTAATATGAAGGAATCACAGAAATTATCAGGTGGATGGATAAAAGAATGTTTTTTTGCTCCAGCAGTGGATAAAAAAGCAGGGGTTGCAATCCTTATAAATAAAAAATGTATGGCCAATATAAAGGTAAAAATTCAGATCCACATGGAAGATGGATACATATCGATATAGGTATGGGAAATGATACCCTGACGTTATTTAATATATATGCCCTAATTCGAATCAATCAGAATTTTTCAAAAAGCTACAAAATATGTTATTACCACTGGCTGCCTCTAATTTAGTGGTGGCTGGAGATTTTAATGCTGTAATGGATCCATTATTGGATTAAAAAACCAGGTAAAAATATTAAATCTTTAGGTCTAGATAATTTAGTTCGATCATGTGATTTGAAAGATATATGGCGTATTCTTCATTTTAATGATAAGGAGTATTCATTTTGTTCACAGGTTCATAAATCATTTCAAGAATAGATTATATTTTTGTTTCAACAAATAAAGTGCAACAAGTGATTAAAGCCTCCCATTGATCCTATTATCATTTCGGATCATGCGGGAATATGGATAGAATTACAATTAGATCAATTAGAAAATAATAGACCTCTTTGGAGATTTGATAATGCATTGCTTGTGGAGACAAATTTTTGGAAAATTTTAAAACACAAATTAATGAATTTTTCAAATAAATTTAGTGGAAGATACATCTATAGAGAATGTATGGGATGCATTTAAAGCAACTATGAGGGGTAATATCATATCATATTCAGCTTTTATTAGGAAACAAATTAAAAAACAATATATGGAATTAGAAAAAGAAATAAAAATATTAGAAGCTAAATTGATAAGTAAATGGGGAATATGAAGTTTTGCAAGCTCTTTTGAAAGTAAAAGGTAAATATAATGATTAACTTCAAAAATGATAAGAAAAGATTTGTTTTTCCAACAAACGGTGTATTATGGAAATTCTAATAAGGCGGGAAAATTATTAGCAAATTATCTTAAGGCAAAAAAAAGGAGAACTAATATTAATGGAATAAAAGATGATAATGGTAAAATAACAAATCAAACAAATATAATATTAAAACAATTTTTAAATTTTTATAAGGATCTATATTCTTCCGAACCTTATTTGGAGAAACAAAAGATGGAAAAAAATTTTTAGATTTAATAAATGGACCTAAGATTCCTGATCATATAAAACGAAGTTTAGAATGAACCTATATCATTAAAAGAATTAGAAACAGCATTGAGATCTCTTAGAGTTGGATCCGCTCCAGGTGGTGATGGTTACACAGTAGAATTTTATAAAACATTTCAAAATATCCTCTCCCCACATTTATTAAAATTATATCAGACACAACTTATAAAAGGTAATATAAAAGGTACTATGGCTGAATCAATAATAATTGTTTTGCCTAAGCCAATAAAGATCCTACTTTGGTTTCAGACTACAGGCCTATATCTTTGATAAATGTTGATAATAAACTTTTGGCGAAAATTTTGGCTTTGAGATTAGCCAAAGCTCTCCCACATATTATAGATATGCATCAAACGGGTTTCGTTGCTAAAAGACATTCCTCCAATAACTCTAGACTATTATTTCACATGCTAAACTTATCAAAAAAAAAATGGATGAACCGGCTTTTACAGTTTCATTAGATGCTGAGAAAGCATTTGATAGGGTAGAATGGAATTTTATGTATCAGGCTTTAGAATGGTTTGGTATAGGTTCTGGATTTATACAAATGGTAAAAACATTGTATAGCTTCCCGATTGCAAGATTAAATATTATAATAAGATATCTGATGGTTTTCAATTGCAGAGGGGAGTTAGACAAGGTTGTCCTTTATCTCCTTTGTTATTTGATGTTGTATTAGAACCCTTATTGTTAGCAATACAGCAAACGAGGGAGATACAAGGAATTCCATATTCAGATATGGAATATAAAATTTCGGCTTATGCTGACGATATTTTGCTTTATTTGAGAATCCAGAGTCTACCTTATCTTCTTTATTGGAATTAATTGATAAGTTTGGCAAATTTTCAGGTTATAAAATTAATTGGAATAAATCTGAAATTATACCCTTGAATGTTTACTGTGTAAAAGGATTATTTGATATTTTTCCATTCATATGGAAAGAAGAAGGATTTAAATATCTAGGCATTCAAGTTAAAAAAAACAATTGAAGATACTGTAAAAGAAAATGAAAAATATGTATTAAAAAAAAGTAACGGAGTTATGTGAACAATGGAACCCATTACATATATCTTGGTGGGGCAGAGTTCAAACTATTAAAATGATGATGTTGCCTGTGGTTTGCTACCAAATGAGTATGATACCATATTTATTTCAGGGGTCCTTTTATAAGAAGCTTAATAGAATTTTAACAAAATTTCTTTGGCTTGGTAAAACACCTAGAATAGCTTTAGTAACCTTACAAAAATCAATTAAGGAGGGAGGGGTAAATTTTCCAAATTCTATAGGTACCATCAAGCCTATATTCTACGTCAGGGTATGTATTGGATCCTCCCAGAACTTATAGATAATGCACCAGATTGGTTATATTTGGAATGGCGCCTTATGTTTCCCCTAAATTTAGTTCATTTACCAAGTATTAATATACCTAAAAGATACAAAGAAAATAAAATAATAATGGATACTTGGAAAACATTGAGATTTATTGATAAATTAACACCCATCCCAATATATAAATCAACTAATCAATCCATATGGATAAACTCCAAGATCAAAATTGGCGGAGCTCAAATCCTTTGGAAGAACTGGATTATTGCAGGAATTAGATCTCTAGATGATATTATTTCAGAAGGTAAACTGCTGGATTTTTCACAATTGCAACATAGATTTTGGTCTTAATAAAACACAAAGTTTTAAATGGTTGCAATTGAAGCAGGCCATTCAGGTTGGGTTCCCTGAATGGAAATCATTAAACAATCAATATAGTTTAAAGTTCTTATGCTTTAAAGCAGACTTCCTAGGACATCAAGCCGCATTGTGGTATAAATTAATATCTGGATATTTGAATAAAAAACCAAAAAAATGGTCTAAGAGACATTTGGAGCATTGAGATTGGACATCAAATTAATGCATCTCAATGGCCACTAATTTGGTCTTGGAGAATGGGATGTACAGTGTCAGCGTCTATGAGACAAACATGGTTCTTTTTATTACATAGAGCTTTTTGGACCCCTACTCGTTTACAAAAACTAGACAGTTCTAAGTCTAATAGATGCTGGCACTGTAATCTAGAACCAGGGACATTAGATCATTTATTATATCATTGTCCTTATATTAAAATTTTTTGGAATTCAATTTGGCCACAAATTAATAAATTAATGGAAAATCATATTGCAATATCATATGATACAATTTTATTTGGAACAATGATGAGAAAAAAAAAAGTCAAATTTCACCAGAAAATAATAAGCTTTTATTAATTATGACAGGGGTTGCCATTCAACATATAACTAACAATTGGAAAAATTACAACAACCTAAATTACACATTTTGGTGGAATACAATATGCCATATTTTTAAAATGGAAAGAACAATAGCAATACAAAAGGGGACATATAATAAATTTATAAAAATATGGGGGCCATTGACAAAATACTGTAATGAATAAATAATAGAATACTTTTTCTTCTTTTCTTCTTTTAGAGATTTTTTTTTTTTATGACACACATATAGGGGGGGTAAGGAAAACAATTTATATATAATATATTATAATATATGATACAAAATGTAACATATGATTAAAAAATAATAGAAGGGTGGGGGGAGGGAAAATGAATAAAATTTATCCAGAATATATTGTATTAGATATAAATATGTTATTGAATAATTATCAATTGTATTCTAATATGTTGTATACTTTTATAAAATTTGAAAATTAAAAATATTATATTAAAGCAATAAAAGGGTGGGGGGAGGGTGAAGGGGAAAATCAAATTCAGACATACATTGTGTTAGATATAAAAGTGATACCATGCATTTATCAACTGTATTTTATTATTATGTACACTTTTTGTAAAATTTGAAAATAAAAATATAATGGAAAAAAAAAAAAAAAAAAAAAAAATTTAAATTGAATCAGGTGGGGCAGACTTGATGGACCATTCGGGTCTTTATCTGCCGTCATCTACTATGTTACTATTAAGGGGCATTTTCAGAAAGAATGTCTAAGTCCAAAATAAACCATCCTGCTCATAACATCCCCACCCCACACACAAAAAAGCCATCTCACAGCTATAATCAAACAGGAAAAACATCTAGATTTCCTGTTCAATTATGGTTGTGAGATGGAGATGGGCATTTTTATGGCTGTGTGAAGGGCATTTTTGCCTCCTAGTGGTTTGTGCAGTGTACTGTAAACCAAAGGACACAGGTTCAAACCCCACTATAACTCTTGTAAATGTGATACCTCCAAAACCTGAAAAATACCTACTGTACCTGAATGTACACTGCTTCAGTTGCCTTCAGGCTTGCAGTTGTCATATATAACCTACTAACTGTATATTGTATATGTTGACCTATAACCCGTCCTGGGCTCTTTGGTGGAGGACAGGATAGAAAAAGAATTTAATTAATTAATTAAGGTACAGTAGATATATTTCTGTTTCTGGAGGGCTCAGATTAAAAAAAAGAAGAAAGAGCTGAACTGGAACTTAGGGTCCCCTCAGTTCACAGTCCACTGCACTACTAGGCAGCTATTCTGACCCATTTACTGCTTTGTTCAAAATGGCCATAATACCTACAGTTGAGATACAGCCTGGTTTTCTTTTCCAGTTTAACTTTCAAGGGAGAGGTTAGAGAACAACCAACCACTGGGGGAATAAAGAGGGGTCATGTCTTAATCTCACTAGAGGTCAGCTGCTCAATTAGAGGAACTTTTTGTAAACTTGTACATGATTGGAACAGATCTGTCTTCTTTAGATATGGACATTTCTTCCCATTTGAAAATAGCTGTTGATGTACTACTTTTGGGCTCCTCTAGTCCCACCCAACCTGCTCCCTTGGTATTTTAACTGCAGTGTGAAATGTTTACTTTCTGACTTTCCAAAATCAGGATTTAGGACATTTTAGCAGAGGGACCTTTTTTTTTGTAGTCATTTTAAGTCATTCATCTGCTTTGAAAGTGAGAACTATTACATTCCAAAATAGACAAATTGGATAAAGGGATTTCAGCGAAATGAGCCTTCCAAAATATGGCACAATGTATTTCTCTGGAAAAGGAGTTACAGATTTGCTTGCATAGAAATGTAAAATGAAACACATCAGTTTGAGAACAGAGCAAGGCAGTTTAAAGGTAGGATTCCCTACTCTTCCAAACCCCCAAATGTCCCTAGTCCCCCTCAAAAATGACCCCATCCCACAATTGCCCCTGCAAATTACCTCACTACCTCAAAAAACTACCCTAGTCACAAAACCTATCCTCCATAAACATCCACATCCTAAAAATATATTCTGCAACTGCCACACCTCAAAACTGCCCCATCCATAAAAATATTCCAGTTGCCCAACTCCCAAAACCTTTCACCTTGAACTACCCCAACTTCCCTGCAAACTGCCCTCAACTTCGAAACCTAGCCTTGTGCAACTTCTCTACCATCCAATAAATTGTTTCACCCTCAAATCTAATTCTCCCCCCCCCCTCTTCTCAACCCAAGGCATGGGCAGGGTCATATTTAGCTACTGACCAACTTTGCACATACTGTGTGTCCACATGTTTAAGAAGGCCCTCTGAGCTATGCTTAGGACTCAGAAGATTAGGATGGCTAACTTAGTGTTCAGAAGCCAGCAGAATTTTACATTCAGGCCCAGAAGCAATGCATATATATATATTTCTCAGGTTGTATAGAGGTCAGGTAGTTTCAGTGTGGCGGGAGGAATGACGGAATAAGTGAAGTTAGGACTGTTTCAGGAATTTCTTGAAGAGTATAGTTTTTATTTCTTTAATGAATACCTTGTAGTCTGGGGTGGTTATCAGAAGGTTGGAGATCTGGTTATCTAGTTTTGCGGATTGAGAGGCTAGGAGGCCATCGTATAATTTTGTCCATTTTACTTCTTTGATTGGGGGGGGGGGGGTAATGGGGAGTGCGTTTTTCTATGTCTGGTTGAGGATGCTTGGATGAGGCGGTTGTTCAGGTAGGATGGGCTGTCTCTGTTTAGAGTTTTAAATAACATGCAGTAGAATTTAAATAGTATTCTTTCTTGGATTGGTAGCCAGTGTGAGTTGATGTAAGCTTCTGTGATATGGTCATGTTTCCTCAGTGAGTAGATGAGTCTCAGAGCTGTGTTTTGGATTGTTTGTAGTTGCTTGGTCATAGTTGCGGGGCATGGGAGGTAGAGGATGTTGCAGTAGTCTAGCAGTCCTAGGATTAGGGATTGCACTATGAGCTGGAATTGTGTTCTTTCAAAGAACATACACATTTACATGCAGGGAGGTTGGAAAGAATTCAGTGAGCCATACTCTGAATGCTTTCCTCATTTGTTTGAGGTGTGATTTCTAACACCGTTTCCTTTTATGGTGGCTTCTGTATACTGAGCAGAAGATTTCAGTGCACTAGCCACCGTGATGCCTAGAACCTTTTCCTGCATGGTGACTCAATGTGGAACCTGCGATGATTTAGCTACGGTTTGGGTTATTCTATTCCATAAGCATCACTTTGTACATGTCCACATTAAACTGCATCAGACATCTGGATGCCCAGTCTCTGAAACTGTCATTTATATTTTTGATTAATATGTATTAATGTATTATCTCATAAGATTGCTTCTGAAATATCAGTGTTTTTAACCACATTACCTTGATCAGATTTGTAATCCAGAAAAAAGTGGTGTATAAATACCGGAAAAGCAATACCTCTGCTTGTGTCTTCCAGAAGTCAGCTTCTTTAATGCTGTTTACTTCACAGTTAATGGCCAGAACATCAGGCAGGCAGCGTATGTTCCTTGTCTGAACCTGTGTTAAAAAAGACCGAAAGAAAGAAATGGTCACAGAAACTGCAAGACACTAGGATGCCTTTCCCTACTCTCCAGTAATTCTTATACCATAAAACAGGCAATCATGCATAGTATACTTAATTTTTTCTCACCGTAGGTTGATATTTCTCGCAATTCTCACACCAAGCTTGGGTGCTCTGCTCCAAGCAGATACTTCTCTTTAACACCTCAGCAAAATCATAATCTCTTACAGCTTTGTCTGAAAAGGAGAGAACCAAGATAAAGAAATACACTTAAATCCAGAACTTGAAATACACAAATGAAGAGAGAAACCAAGTTAAAGAGAATAATTTCAAGATATTAAAAGAAGCAATGAAGCCGGTATGTAGGACCATAAAACACAGATCACCATGGCTGAAAAAGATAACACGACTCATCTAATCAGTTCATTTCCCTTTTCTTTTATATAACAGACCCCCCACCTGATCTATTACTTGCCTTAAGTTCCCCACAATTAGGGGGTCCTCTGAGATTTTTCTTGAATTCTGTTGCTGTATATGCCTCCACCAGCTCCTTTAGAACTTTACCTACTATACATGAATGTAACTCACCTTGAGCTACTACTGAAAAGTTGTGAGCTAAATCCAAATGCACCTCCCATTCATCTACCACCATCTCCCTCAAGAAAGGTCTCCTACCAGTAGCTTCAATGGATGTCATGTTACTGTCACCGGCCAGTGAGGTTATGGAGAAGACTGCTAAATAGCCACACAGTTAATTAAGTGTCTTCAGCTCTCTCAAACCTTTGTTTCTTTTCCAGCAGCTTTAAGAAGTTGCTCCCCTTTGCTTTGTAAATGACTTCTTTTTTCTTTGCTTTCAGAAGGAAATTAGTGTTATTTAGGAAATTGAATTCTTTTTTTTTTCTTTTTTTTTGGGGGGGGGAGTGCTGTCATCTTCCTGAACTTGTCAGGGAGTCCGATACACTGAGGGGAAATTCTGAAGATAATTTTTGAAAATTCTGGGTACAGGGAGGCGTGGCTTGGTCGCGCATGAAGAAGGTTGGGTAGTGAGTGAACTCCGTATCGGCAGATTTTGAAAGTATTATAAGTCGCATGAAATATATTAATTTTGTGGTTTAAACGGAAGATAAAGGTGTGTAATGGCTTCGGGGAAGCAAAATAAGAATGAGTCATCGTTTGCAACCTCCGGAAGTATTAAGAGAGCGAAGCCAGAGCCGGAGTCGGCATCAAAAAATGGAGATAATGAGGTTATGAAAGAATTGAAAGAGATTAAAGAGATTGTGTCGGGCACTGCCAAGAAAGTTAACGATTTGACAGAGGAAGTTTCCACCCTGAACAAGAAAATGGAACTGTTAGAAATGAAGTCAAACAATATGGAAAAAAGAATAGATATAGTGGAAACAGAATTACTTCATAATAAAACAAATCGGAGGAAAATTGAGTTACTCACCCGTGAGCTGGAGGACTGCTCAAACTGAGAGAGGAGGAGTAATTTTTTAGGGCTACCGGAAGGGGTGGAGAAAGGAAATGCGATCTCCTTCCTGGAAAATATACTACCTAAAATACTGTCGATAAAGTCAAAGTTCCTTCTAGAAATCGAGAGAGCACACAGGATTTCTGTGAAGAGATCAAATCAGCAAAGGGGTCCTCGGTCATTAATTTTTAAGTTATTAAGACATTAACAGGTCGCCCGTATACATTTAGTTCCCGATTTTGCCAGAAACACGGCAAACAAAAGAAAAAGTTTTTTGGATCTTAGGCCCCAGCTGAGAGCGATGGGGGCTAAATATGGATTACTATATCCTGCTCTTATGAAGATAACTTTTGACAATAAAACAATCACTTTTGACGATCCAGAGAAGTTACAAAGTTTTATACAGCAACAGGAACAGCCAATGTCTATATAATTCCTCTCAATGGATTTTGAGAAAGAAGGGGGAAAAATGGTTTTTAATTATACTATTATATATATCTTTATTTTTCTGATGATAGTATATAAATGAAATCTCTTTGCATAAGTTAGAGTGTGCTAATTAAAGATAAAATATTGTTTTCATAGGTGCCTAAAGGAAAACGGAATAGAATGTTTACAGATTTAATTACTGTGATTCAACGGTCCCTGCAAGGAATTCATAAGACTAAGATTAAACATTCTAAATTGGAACAAAAGCAACTCTAGTGCTGCTGTTATACCTTTTTTTATCTATTAAGGATTCAGGAAGTGTACTGATAATTATGCCTCTCTATCTAATAATTACTCACTTGCGCTACAGTTCTCGTAATGGAGATATTAAATTTCTCTACTTTTAATTAAGAACATAAGAAGTTGCCTCCACTGGGTCAGACCAGAGGTCCATCACGCCCAGCGGTCCGCTCCCGCGGCGGCCCATCAGGTCTATGACCTGTGAAGTGGTTCCTGACCATTTCTCTAACCTACCTCTACTTCTATCTGTACCCCTCAATCCCCTTATCCTTTAGGAACCTATCTAAACCTTCCTTGAACCCCTGTAATGTGCTCTGGCCTATCACAACCTCTGGGAGCTCGTTCCATGTATCAACCACCCTCTGGGTAAAAAAGAACTTCCTAGCATTTGTTCTAAACCTGTCCCCTCTCAGTTTCTCCGAGTGACCCCTTGTACTTGTGGTTCCCCACAGTCTGAAGAATCTGTCCCTGTCTACCTTCTCTATGCCCCTCAGGATTTTGAAGGTTTCTATCATGTCTCCTCTAAGTCTCCGCTTTTCCAGGGAGAACAGCCCCAGCATTTTCAACCTGTCAGCGTATGAAAAGTTTTCCATACCTTTTATCAGTTTAGTCGCTCTTCTCTGGACCCCCTCAAGTACTGCCATGTCCTTCTTGAGGTACGGTGACCAGTACTGGACACAGTACTCCAGATGTGGACGCACCATTGCACGATACAGCGGAATGATGACTTCCTTCGTCCTGGTTGTAATACCCTTTTTAATGATACCCAGCATTCTGTTTGCTTTCTTTGAGGCTGTTGCACACTGTGCCGATGCTTTCAATGTTGAGTCCACCATCACCCCCAGATCTCTTTCAAGGTTGCTCACCCCTAGCAATGATCCCCCTATTTTGTATCTGAACATCGGGTTCTTTTTCCCTACATGCATGACCTTGCATTTCTCTATGTTAAAACTCATTTGCCACTTTTTTGCCCACTCTTCCAGTCTCGTTAGGTCCCTTTGCAGGTCTTCACAGTCTTCCGTGGTTCTAACTCTGCTGCAGAGTTTGGTGTCATCCGCAAATTTAATAACCTCACATTTCATCCCCGTCTCCAGGTCGTTAATAAATATATTGAACAGGAGCGGTCCCAGCACCGACCCCTGTGGAACTCCGCTCGTGACCCATTGCCAGTCTGAGTAATGGCCCTTTACTCCAACTCTCTGTTTCCTGCCTGCCAGCCAGTGTTTGATCCATCGGTGGACATCCCCCTGCACCCCGTGGCACCCCAGCTTCTTAAGCAGGCGTTCGTGAGGTACCTTGTCGAAGGCTTTTTGGAAGTCAAGGTAAATGATGTCTATGGATTCCCCTTTATCCATCTGGCTGTTTATTCCTTCAAAGAAGTACAGCAAGTTCGTGAGGCACGACCTTCCTTTGCAGAAGCCGTGCTGGCTCGCCTTCAGTTGTCCATTGTTTTCTTGACCCCAGTAACTGTGGCAGACAAAGCCTCCACGTGCTCTTCAGAGGCTATCACTCTGGCTCCCAACTCCCCCACATCCGCACGGAGCTCCGCCAGGGCAGCCTTCACATCCACTCTCACTCCTACCATTTCATCCTTCAGGTCCTGGAACCACGTTTGAAAAGACTTGTGCACCGTCTCACTGAGCTCCCCCGAGATCGCCAAAGTCCCAGCCTCAATCAGCTCTGCCGGTGCCGACGGCCCCGCGGCCATTTTAAGCGCGTCTCCTGCACTCCCCTGTGTCTCACTCGCTGTTTTCTCTCCTCCATCGCCGAAATATTTAAATTTATCAAGTTTCTTCCGCGTCGCCATGGCTTCACTCGCGAACCGCGATCTTAATAATCAGCGCGTTTTAGCGCTAGAAGCTGAAAAAGCACTTTTTCTCACCGGCCCCTACGGAGCTCCCGATTCAGGCAGCCATGCGCTGGGATGACGTCACTTCCCCCCCTTGTCCATTGTTTTCTATGTGTTCACAGATTGTGTCCTTAACCAGTGCTTCCATCATCTTTCCCGGAACCGAGGTCAAGCTCACTGGCCTGTAGTTTCCCGGGTCACCCCTTGATCCCTTCTTAAAGATGGGCGTGACATTTGCTATTTTCCAGTCCTCTGGGATCTCCCCAGTTTTTAAGGATAGGTTACATATTTGGCGAAGTGTTTCCGCTATTTCGTTTCTCCGTTCTTTTAATTCCCTTGGGTGGATGCCGTCCGGGCCTGGTGATTTGTCGCTCTTCAGTCTGTCTATCTGTCTGAGGACATCCTCTTTGCTTACCTCTAGTTGGACCAGTTTTTCGTCATGGTCTTCGTTTGTGATCTCCTCGGGTTCTGGGATATTGGATGTGTCCTCTCTCATGAAGACTGACGAGAAGAACTTGTTTAACCTGTCAGCTATCTCTTTTTCCTCCTTTATCACTCCCTTCCTGTGTGCCGCGAGATGTTGCCTGGTGTGCCGTACGGTCAGGGCCGCCATCAGGGCAGTACCACCAGTCTAGGGAGAGGGGCGGTCCGCCCCACGTGGACAGGAGAGAGCTGGACGGGGGACCCGCGGAGTTCAATACATCTCGAGCCGCGAGGCTCGTCTTCTGTTCCTGCCTGCCCTGCAGCTAACATATAGCCGATCGCAAGCGTTCCCCGATGTCAGCGCTGACGTCGGAGGGAGGGCTTAAGCAAAGCCTGCCCTCCGACGTCAGCGCTGACGTCGGAGAATACTTCCGTTCGGCTATTTGTGCGCGGCAGGGCAGGCAGGAAGCAGAAGACAAGCCTTGCGGCTTGAGCTTCGTTTTGCTGAGAAAGTTGCAAAGATGGGCTGGGAGGCAAACACGGAACACAAAAGGGGGGAGGGAGTGCGTTTTGGACACAAGGCATGAACTTGGGAGAGAGAAGGGAGGGAAAGAGATGCTGAGGTGGGGGAGGGAATGGGTTTTTGGACACAGAAGGCATGGACTTGGGAGAGAGGAAGGGAGGGAAAGAGATGCTGAGGTGGAGGAGGGAATGCGTTTTTGGACACAGAAGAAATGGACTTGGGAGAGAGGAAGGGAGGGAAAGAGATGCTGAGGTGGGGGAGGGAATGCGTTTTTGGACACAGAAGAAATGGACTTGGGAGAGAGGAAGGGAGGGAAAGAGATGCTGAGGTGGGGGAGGGAATGCGTTTTTGGACACAGAAGAAATGGACTTGGGAGAGAGGAAGGGAGGGAAAGAGATGCTGAGGTGGGGGAGGGAATGCGTTTTTGGACACAGAAGAAATGGACTTGGGAGAGAGGAAGGGAGGGAATGAGTGTTTGGACACAGAAGGCATGGACTTTGGAGAGAGGAAGGGAGGGAAAGAGATGGTTGTGTACACAGGGAATAGAAGAAAGGAGAATTTTTGGTCATAGGGAGGGAGTGAGGTATAGATAGTGGCATACCAGGGTGGGGGGGCGGTCTGCCCCACCCCGGGTTAACGTCCCAAGGGGGTGCACAGCTGGCCACCCTCCAGTGTTGTCCCTAGGCCGGCAAACTGCGGCTCTTTAGCCACTTGAGTGCCACCGCCGCCAACGGTGTTGTTGGCGGTGGCAGCATTATAAAATACTTTCTTTGTGTTTATTTGATTCCTATTCAAGAGAATTACTTTATATATAGTCAATATAGGCACAGAGTTAAATTTTTTAACATTTTCTAATGGTGGTGTGCCTCGTGATTTTTTTCATGAAACAAGTGTGCCTTTGCCCAAAAAAGGTTGAAAAACACTGGTCTAATGGTCCCACTTGCTCCCTGGCTGGTTGTTTCCCCTTCACATACCTGAAGAATGGTTTGAAGTTTCTTGCTTCCCCCGCCAGTCTCTCCTCATATTCTCTTTTTGCTTTCCTAACCACTCTGTGACAGTCTTTTTGGTGCCTTTTGTGCTCCTTCTGGTTGTCCTTTGTTTGGTCCTTTTTCCATTTTCTGAATGATGTTTTCTTGTCACTTATCGCCTTTTTCACTGCATCTGTTATCCACGCCGGGTTTTTGGTTCGATTCTTTTTGCACCCTTTCCTAAACCTGGGGACGTACAGGTTTTGTGCTTCGTGCACCGTGCCCTTGAGTAGGGCCCAGGCTTCCTCAACGGTCTCCATCTTCCCTGAGCTGTTGCTGAGCTTTTTTCCCACCTTTTTCCTCATGGCCTCGTAATTCCCTTTTCTGAAATTGAGTGCTGTCGTTGTGGTTTTTTTCACCTTTGATGTTCCTATTTCTAGCTTGCACTGGATCATGTTGTGATCGCTGTTTCCTAGTGGCGCTAGTACTACCACCTCCTTTGCAGGTCCCCCTAGCCCGTTGAGGATTAGGTCAAGAGGACAGTTGAAGAACGAATCTGTCATCCCATCATATAGTTTGGAGATTTGTATGTTGTGCTGCTTTCACTCTTGTATACTTTATCTGGAACGGAAGGAACACTGTTCAACATCGGAATGTTGCCTTGGAAAAATATAATTTTAAGATTGCTTATATAATTTTGAGGCTGAGCTTTAAGCCAATGCTGTATCCCTGGAGTCATTGACATGGGGAACTCACTTATGGATCGCACTGCCTGTACAAGCAGTGAGAATGCAGTAAAGGTGCGCCTGGCAGCTCTGGCAGACCAAAGGCAGTTCCTGATGCAGAAATCTACAGAGAGGAGTCAGAAGCTGAAGAAAGTCAACAAACAACAGAACTTCAATACTGGAATCAAAAGATTTTGACTTCGGGCTATCATTGCACTGAAAGGCCAGCTTCTGGCAGCTAATCATGTAGAGTCCAAGGCCATTGAGGCCCGCCATGCCACCCTGATGAAACGCTGGAATCAGCTGTTGGCCAATTCCACTACCAGGAAAAAGAGACTGATAGAAGCCCAGGAGCACTCCAGAAAGGTTGAGGATTTATTCCTAGCATTTGCCAAAGAGGCATCAGCATTTAACAGTGGGTTTGAGAATGCAGAAGAAGATCTGACTGACCCAGCTCGCTGTAATTCATTGGAAGAGATTAAAGTACTTCGTGAAGCACATGATGCCTTTCGCAACTTACTCAGTTCTGCTCAGGCAGATTTCAACCAGCTGACAGAGCTGGACCGCCAGATCAAAAGTTATAGAGTGGCTTCAAATCCACTTGGTTAATAATGGAGGCATTGGAAGAAACCTGGAGAAACCTACAAAAAATCATCAAGGAACGCAAGTTGGAACTACAGAAGGAGCAACGAAGACAAGAGGGAAATGACAAATTATGCCAAGTGTTTGCACAACATGCCAATAATAAGATTTTATATTACTTTTGGGTTTATCTATACTTTAGTTAAATACAAATAATTCAATTTTAGAATTTAGAAGGGGGAAGGTGCTAATAGTTCCATAAAGGTGAATTTTTAAAGGACGGTATTATATTGGTAGAAGTTAATTTAGGTTTATTTATCTATTTATGCTTCAAATATTAATTGTAACATAAGAAATAGATTCTAAATGGTTCTAAATATGCTTAGTGCTACATATGGGTTTGCAATGGATTCTCATTATTAAAATAAATTGATTTAATTTAAAAAATTGATTTAGTTAAAAGATTTATTTTAAAGGTAATATAATACATTCCCCAAAAGATAGATAGTAGGTTTAAGTCTTATGCTGATTCAATAAATTAAAATATGTTCTGAGTATTAAATTATGTAAACTGGGGTAAAAGAAGATTGATGATAAAATGGCCACCAAGAAGACCGCTTTAAGAGTAAGGTCCTTCAAAGAGCAGTCGCCCAACGGTTCAAAAGGAGGGCGCACTAAAACTGACAGAACCAGATTCAGATCCCAAGATGGAACAGAGGGTCACACGGGAGGCCTGAGGAACTTGGCTGCCCGCAAGAAGCGAATCACATCAGAAATAGCAGTCAAATGCTGACCTTTCACTAACCCCCGAAAGGCTGACAAGGCCGCAAGCTAAACCCGGAGAGAAGACCAAGCCAGTCCCCTCTCCAGGCCATTCTGCAAGAACTTTAAGATGCTAGGCAGGGAAGCGTGAAAAGAGACCACTCCACGCGCATCACACCACTCCTCAAAGAGACGTCAAACCCTCACATAAGCCTGAGAGGTGGAAAGCCTCCAGAACCCCAAGAGAGTTGAGATCACTTTATCTGAATACCCCTTCTTACCTAGGCGACTCCTTTCAAGAGCCAAGCCGTAAGACAACAGGGACCCGAATCGAACATTGGAATGGGACCCTGATCAGAAGGTCATGCAAGAGAGGCAGAGGATCCGCCACCAGACGCCTCACCAGATCCGCGCACCACGGTCGTCAAGGCCAATCCGGAGCCACCAGAACCATGATGCCCAGATGGTGAATTTTGCAGAGAAGAACTCTGCCCACTAATGGCCACAGAGGGAACACATACAACAGTCCCTCCGTTGGCCATGGCTGAACTAGAGCATCCAGGCCCTTGGCCTGACCGTCTCTGCGACGACTAAGAAAGCGGGGTGTTTTGGCGTTGACACTAGTGGCCATCAGGTCCATGAGGGGATGACCCCAAGCTTGCACTATCAACTGAAAAGCCACTGAGCTGAGACAGCCCTCTGCGGGATCTAGTACGTGATGACTTAGAAGTCCACTTGAACATTCTCCACTCCGGCTATGTGGGATGCTGATATTTCTTGAAGGTGCGACTCCGCCCAGACCATAAACACAGTCACCTCCTGTGCCACCAAAGTGCTCCTGGTGCCCCACTGATGATTGACATAGGCCACCGTCTTGGCATGGTCTGACAGAACCCTGACTGACTTGCCCATCAGAAAGGACTGGAAGGTTAGCAATGCCAGATGGATGGCTCTGGTCTCCAAGACATTGATCGACCAAGAAGCCTCCTCCAGGTGCCCTGAGCTGAATGACCTAGACACTGAGCTCCCCAAGTGAGAAGACTGGCATCTGTGAGCAGCACCGTCCACTGCGGCTCGTCCTGACTCGCCCCTTGTCCAAGATGGGGGGTCTGGAGCCACTAACGAAGACTGCCCCGAGCAAAGCCCTGAAGCGGAACAGGGTGATCCAGACTGTGCCTCTGAGGCGACCACCTCCGAAGAAGAGCATACTGAAGAGGATGCCTGTGGGCCCGCGAACACCTCACTACAACGAGGGAGGCCGCCATCGACCCCAAGACTAGGAGGAAATCCTGCGCCCAAGGACACTATAAGCAGGCGAATCTAAGATTGCAATTTGCTTACCCGGTCCTCCAGAAGGAAAACATTCCCCAAGGAGGTGTCAAACAGGATCCCTAGATATTCCAGGCACTGAGATGAAGACAACCGGCTCTTGGCAAGGTTGACTACCCATCCCAGCTGTGACCTGAGTGCTCTCCTGGAACGACTTCGCTCGAATCAACCAGTCGTCCAGGTAGGGATGAACAAGAATGCCCTCTTTTTGCAACGCCACCACAACAACCACCCTCACCTTGGTGAACGTCCTTGGAGCCGTGGCTAGACCAAAGGGAAGAGCACCGAACTGATAATGTTGCCCCAAGATCGCAAAGCGCAGGAAGCAATGATGGGAGGTCCGAATAGGAATGCGCAAGTAGGCCTCGGTCAGATCTAGAGAGGTCAGAAACTCCCCGGCTGAACCGCCAGAATCACCGACCGCAGAGTTTCCATGCGGAAGGAAGGCATGTGAAGAGCCCTGTTGACCCCCTTCAAATCCAGGATGGGTCGAAAGGTCCCTTCTTTCTTTGGCACAATGTAAATCAAGTACCAATCTGTGCCCCACTCCTGCAGGGGACTGGAACTACCGCACGGAAATCCCAGTCTTTGAAGGGTCTGATGAAAGGTCTGCTGCTTCCACGCCACCTGCAAGGGAGAAGCAAGAAAACGGTCTGGCAAGGACCGGGCGAACTTCAGAGCATAGTCGCCCCAGATCACTTCCAAAACCCACTGATCGGACGTGATGTCTGCCCACTTTGGATAAAAGTCTCTCAGCCATGCACCCACCGGAACCAAAACAAGTGCCGGCAAGGAGTCATTGGGCAGGACGGGTGGCAGGGGACCTGGCGGGAGAGCTACTTGCACTCCAGCGAGCCCCACAAAAGGACTGCATGCGCTGGAAGAACCTGCCTCTAGAGAGCCCAGAAAATGGAAAAGAGGCAGCCCCTCTCTACCAGAGTGGAAGCAGCGGAAATCATGCCCACAAGCAGCGCCACCTCGAACCAGTGGTCTAGGCCTATCCTCAGGCAAATGAGGCACTTTGGAATCAGTGAGAGTCTGAACCAATCTGTCCAGGTCCTCAACAAACAAGAAAGAACTTTTAAAAGGGAACTTTGTCAATTTAGCTATGGATGACGAATCTGCCGACCAAGCACGAAGTCACAAGGTACAGCGTGCTGCCACTCCAAAGGCCAAAGACTTGGCAGAAGCTCACAAGAGGTTATACATGGCATCCGAGAGATAAGAAGCACCCAATTCAATTTTGGCAACTTCTTGCTTTAGCAAGTTCCAATTTACCTCTTTACTGCCAAGGACATGCTGGGCCTAACGAAAACACGCCAGAGCCACTAGACCACCACACATCGCTGCCTGAATCGACAGAGCTGTCACCTCAACTCTGTAAGGGACTCCAATTTACGCTCCTCTGGGTCCATGAATCCCCAGCTGGACTGGCGGTAAAGGAATCCTTTCTCCCTGACTGTCGGCAGCTGGGGAACCCTCCGTGTGGGCATCAGGAGAAGCATGGGCTTCCCCGCGATCAGAAGCCAACTCGCAAGGCACCATCAGTGGGGTGCCATGGCCTCCGGCATCCGCTGCCAACGAAGTTGTCCCACTGCTCCGGCCTGCACAACGCATAGTTAGGCCGGCCGCGAGTACCTCGCGTATGGATCACAATGAGTACTTTTTCCCTTTAAAAGTGCTCATTGTGCCGGAAAACGCCCTAACTTTTTTTTTGTTTTGAAATTCTTTATTCAAACGCCTAACTGAAAGAAAAAAGTGCCAGTTACTTGAGAAAAACACAAATAAACAGGCAGTTTTACAGGGAAATGAGCCCTGTAGACCGGCACACCTCAGGATTTCCCCCCCCCCCCCAAATCAGAACAGACTCCACGGCTCTCAAAGCTGGAGGGCTGACCAACCAGGGGACCAGGCCGCCTGATGAGGCACCTCTACAAAAATATAGGGAGGTGGAAGAAGGTGGGGGGAGGGACTCAGCATGAGACCCACCGGGTTTAACACACCTGAGGTCGGATGGATCCCAAACAGGACCTGCCCAAGTTCTATCCTGCACAAAAGGGGAACCAGGAGTACAAACACAAAAATCCAACAGTGCTAAGAGGGGAGCCGAAATTATTATTTTTTTAAATCTTTATTCATTTTTACATCTTACAAGTGTATCAATAAATTGACAATTGAAATTAAATACATCACTTGAATTTCTGTAATAATTAACAACAATACATAAAATGTAACCCCATCCCTCCCATAACATATGTAATCAAATATATCCTACAAAATATTATTTTTATTAATGTAAACATTTAATAAAATTCAGAATTCCCCCCTCATCTCCTCATGTGTACTATACTTAAAATGAAAAAATGGTATCTATTCATTACAATAATTTGTCAATGGCCCCCCATATCTAATCTAATCTAATCCTTAGGTTTGTATACCGCATCATCTCCACTCTTTAATTTTTTTATAATTCCCTTTTTGGGGAGTGAAATTAGCCTACCACCTGCTACCGGAAACTGAGGAAAACTGGATTAGTAGAGGGGATGCTATACTGATATACAAGTTTGATCTCAGTCTCCACCTGCTGGTAGCAGTGAGGTATAATACCCATCCATAAAGGAACTATACCAGTCTATCAAGCAATATAGAAATGGCCTTATTCCTGAACCCGCAGTGACCAAGTTTTTTTTCATCCTAGTGTCACTATGTCATTCTCTAGTAGAAGTCACAATTTATGATCAGATCATGGAACCTCTTTGGAACTGAGCAAAAGCACTAGGAGAAAAAATAAGATCTAAAATATGTCCACCCACATGTATGGGGCCTCATAACTGTTGAAGCAAATCCAGACTATCCATGAGAAATAGCCAGTTTCCGTCTTTGTGGAGACGGGAGCCTCAAGATGTGTGGTATTGTGTTGTCCAACTTTATTTATTCAGTTTAAGGTGGGATCAGTTCCCAGGAAGATGCAATGGACATGGACATTCATTAGTACAGGTAGATCAGTACAGTTTGGTCATAGTTACAAATTCAAGTAGATCATTGTTGGCTTATTGTTATGTCCCAGGAGTTGCATTAGACCGTCTCAAAATGTGCTTTTACAGTTACCATTTCAGTTACTTCAGGGTTGGCTACTGTCTTGATATATAGAAATGCTGTTAAAAGTTTTCTGAAGCCAAGATCCATCAGAAAATACTTTGAAACAGAGGCTTTCCAAATCTTAGTGCAATCCCTAATCCTTTCTCGATTAGACTATTTTAATGTAATACTAGTTCTTTGTTCTAAAACGTTGCTATTGCATCTACAACTAGTTCAAAATGCAGAAGACTCATATACAGACTATATGAAACTACACTGGCTGCCCATAACCGCAAAGATCAAGTTTAATTTAGGGATCACTGCCTTTAAGATCCTAACAGGCAACGCCCCCAACTACCTAACAGAGTTGGCCATCCTAATCCAGGACGCCTCCAACAGATATTCCACTAGAAATCTTTTCCACTTAAAATTCCCAACATGCAAAGTCTACCCGGCAAATTACTTTATCCATCCAATATCAATTAGCAGAATGCTGGAACCAACTATCGCTTACACTACGATCTTGTGGCGACTATTCTCATGTTCAGTTTTACTACACTGGTCTGCTCTGTTTCTTCACTGTTCTACATATTTGCCTGTTTTTATAGGCCTAGCTAACACAGGAGCTTGTCCAGCAGTATCCTGTTGATATATCTTACTCAGAGTGCTAGAGTACAGTAACTTCAGTTAAAGAGGGCTTTCACCCAGCCCCTGACAAAAGAAGGGATTCTTCCCATGGTCTCCAATGAGAAAACTCACTCACCATTGCTGTGACATTCAGGAAAATTCAAGGTGAAAAGCAGAGTGGAGGACACTCTTACGGTCTCCTTCCCACAACGGCACATGCTACAGTTTTCCACCTCACAGCCGAAAAGCTGCCCTATCACCGAGTCTCCAGAGGAGCCAAAAGAACTGCAGTTGAAAACAAAAATGAGGAACATCAGACACCTGGAGTTGCATCAGCCCTCCCTCATACTTCTTGGCATTCTTCCTTTCTGAGAAATGCATCAGAGAATGACACAGGGACAAATTTTCCCTGTCCCCGAGAGAACTCATTTTCCCGTCCCAGTGAGTTCTTTTCTTGTCCCTGCCCCATTCCTGCAAGCTCTGTCCTCATCTGCACAAGCCTCAAACACTTTAAAATCATAAGTGTTTGAGCCTTATGCAGTAAAGGTAGAGCTTATTTTTTATTTTTTTTTTAATAATTCTTTATTCATTTTAAAAACTTTCGTCAAGTGTACAACAATCATAATAAACACAATTAATCAGAGCACTTGTATATCTTATTATAATCTAAACATACAAATGTAACCCTCTCCCGACCCTCCCTCAAAGCCCTTCATTCATAATAAGAAACCTATATTTGTATCCCTCCCCCCTCCCAATACTATATGGTGTATAGCTAATAGAAAAATGGCATTTAATCATGACAAAAAGACGTTAATGGCTCCCAAATTTTAATAAAATTATTATAATTTCCATTTTGTATCGCTATATGAGTTTTGTTGCTGCCCCTGCCCCATTCTTTTAAGCTCTACCTTCCTGATACAAATGATTGAAGGTAGAGCTTAAAAGAATGGGGCAGGGGCAGCAACAAAACTCATGGGGATGGGGCAGGGAAATTTGAGTTCTTGCGGAAATGGGGAAAAATTTGCCCCATGTCATTATCTAAAAGGCAGTTCCCATCACTTACCCCAGGCACTTACTTGCCACTGCCTGCAACTCCTCGATATGCCTGTGGTCCCTCTTGCTCTTGCGTCTCCTGATGCAGCTGTGTCAGAATGAAGCAGTTCCAACTCTGGATCAGTCGGCCCAGGTTAACCTTCCCTGTCGCCTCATCTGAATCTGCTAGGATTAGTCCCAAGGCCGAGGCTTCCGGGATGGTACGAAACGCACGCAAGAAGTTACTGGCCTGGGGAGGCATGAGTCCAGGAACAAGGATGCATTAAAAGTGTGCTGGCCCTTGACTGTAATACAGTTGCAGGATCATTTGCTCCGTTGCTCTTTTTTCATTATTTTGAAGATCTGTCTTCCTTCTGGCAGCATCCTGAAACCTCTGTATTATTCCAACGTTAAGCAAATTACATATCTGGTTTTTTGGCTGTTATTAATGCACCAGCTTCTCCACAGCTGAAAGACACCACCATTTCATACCTAGCTACTCTTATAGTTAAAAATGAAACCTTAGCACACCTTGCAAAATTAATAGAATTTTATTTACTTGTTTTATTTTGTAAAAGTTTATTTTTAAAGTGAAAAACCTGAAATGCTTCCTTGTTTTAAGCCTTATCTTTAAGCCAATTACTGAAGTATAGGGATGAAATAATTGCTAGTGATCACTGAAAGGATCTTTATAGTTTTATCATTCCTTCACCTCTTCTGCACCCCTGAAATATGCTCTTCATGCTCTGTTCCCTCGTCTTACCTGACAAGGATCTCCTCTGGACAGGTCAAGCATGTGAAAGAGGAAGCCTAGTTCGCAGCCCAAGCAAAATTCCTTCTGGCATAGGTGGTTCTGTACTAGGCAGCGGACTGGCTCCAGCAGATACAGCACCTGGAAGGGACAAACACAACCAGGACAAGTGGGTTTATGGACAAAATAGATGGGATCTTAAATATTTGTGCCCTTGGCTATATATTCTCCTGTGTGTTCTTCTGCTGAAGCTATGAAACCATTTACACAAACTTCTACACATGAGACAATAGGTCTCACCTGCTTATTTTATCTCTTTTAGTCCTACCAGAACAGTCCAGAATCTGCAAGTGTTCTGTATCCATCAACCAACAGGTGGAGACAGAGAAACATAGAAGTATATCCTGCCCCTCATGGACAGTGGGCAGTTCTAGCACTTCAATATTTTGATAAAGCAATGGCACTCTGCTACAAATAACAGTAATCTTCATTCAATTTCCTTTTTTAACAGAGGGATAGCCCTGGGTAAAAATGAGACACTAGAAAAGAAGATGAACTCTGAGAAAGAAGATCAATGTGTAAACTGAACAACAAAATGTCTGAGTAAGGGAGAATAGCTGGACTGGACTGGTGGGTGTAAGAGAAAGAAAATTAGCAGTTAAGGCCTAGTTTCTCCCTCCTTAGTGTTTTTACTAAACCAGTCCAGAGCCTGGCACGGCTTTGGAGCTGTTCTTGGAGGTTACATCCAAGTTTCTTCTTCACTTTACAGATTCGTTTTCATCCATCTAGACCAGGTTGTACAGCCTTCCTTAGGAAAACTGTGTTGCTGGGACGTAAATGTATTTTGTTACAGTGGCTCTCGCCACAGGCCCCATCTATCCCCCAGTGGAGAGCATTAATGTTACAACAAATGTTACTGGAACGCCAGGATATTGTGGACATGTCAACCAAAGCTGGACGGTTGTTCTATCAATGTTGGCATCCTTTTAGTTTAACACTTACTCCTTATGTTCAAAACCAAATTTGGAAAATTTAATGAGTCTACTCTATGCTTTATTTAAATGTTATTTATTTTGAATTACTTGCCGCTGTTGCTGCCCGGGTGGGGTGGGTGGTGGGTGGGGATTGGAGTTGAATAATGTTTATAACTCTGTTTTCTGTTGTATTTTGTACTGCTCTTTGTAGACTTAATAAAAATGATTTAAACATAAAAAAAAACAGTCCAGAGCCTGAGGGACATAAAGGGAGGGGAGTGGTTCAGAGACCCCTGCATCAATTATTGGAAGCTCCAAAGGAAGTCTCTTTTCTAGGAGCAAAATCCCTTAAGGCTAGAGTAGCAGACTTGGAATAGCTGAGGGAGACAGAGATATACAGGAGACTTACAGGGACGTTGTAGAGAAGTCCCACCTCCAGTCTGACAGTCCCTGTGCTGCCTTGGAAGAGGGAGGTCTCCTAAAAGGAGAGCATCACCCTGGTGAAGTAGAAAATAATCCTGTAGCCAGGACCTGCCAACCAGGGAATGCAATATCCTCTCGCACTGAGGATGTGTCTCCAGGGGCTTCTGCCCAGATGGGAAGGGTTAGTATAGCTACTGTATTCAATCAGTAGGCATTTAGATAGCTGGGTGGCATGAGGATTCCTGGTCACTTTCCTGCCTGGTGCGAAGGTAGCAGACCTCACGCATCATGCCAGGAGGAGACAGCTCTATTGGTACATGTAGGTATCAATGACATAGGAAATTTAAGCTCTTAAGTAGAAAGCAGAAATTCAGATCCTCCAGGGTAGCATTTTCAGAAATGCTCCCCATTCCACACGCAGGACCCAAGAGGCAGGCAGAACTATTTAGTAGAGAATGACACAGGGACAAATTTTTCTCCTTCCTCGCAGGAACTCAATTTCCCCATCCCTGTGAGTTTTTGGTGGTTTTTTTTTCAAATTCTTTATTCATTTTTCCATCTAACATCAAGAACACAATATTACATCATTAAAACCCTGTAAACATCTCTTGTATTTCTTTTAACATTTTCTTAAAAACACATTTATACCCTCCCCTCCCACAAACATTTCAATCAAAAATTTAATATAAATATTATCAATTGATCAAACCTTAATATAACTTTATATTTTCTCCCCTCTCCCCTATGTGCAAGTGTACCTTCAATGAATAATGGTGTCTAATCATTGCAATAACTTGTCAATGGCCCCCAAATCTTTTTAAAATTATTATAACTCCCTTTTTGTATGGCAATTACTCTTTCCATTTTGTAAATGTGGCATAACGAATTCCACCAGAAGGTATAATTTAGTCTACTGTAATTTTTCCAATTACTGGTAATATGGCTCTTCCCTCCCTTAATTCCTCCTGCAGTTTACCATCTACTGTATCTCAGTGTCATTAGTTTAAACAGAAGATACAGTAGATCAGGAAAGCACAGTTACTTACCGTAACAGGTGTTATCCAGGGACAGCAGGCAGATATTCTTGACTGATGGGTGACGGCACCGACGGAGCCCCGGTACGGACAATTTTAGAGTGATTGCACTCTAAGAACTTTAGAAAGTTCTAGCTAGGCCGCACCGCGCGTGCGCGAGTGCCTTCCCGCCCGACAGAGGCGCGCGGTCCCCAGTTAGGATAAGCCAGCTAAGAAGCCAACCCGGGGAGGTGGGAGGGACGCAAGAATATCTGCCTGCTGTCCCTGGATAACACCTGTTACGGTAAGTAACTGTGCTTTATCCCAGGACAAGCAGGCAGCATATTCTTGACTGATGGGTGACCTCCAAGCTAACAAAAAGAGGGATGGAGGGAAGGTTGGCCATTATGAAAATAAATTTTGCAAAACAGATTGGCCGAAGTGTCCATCCCGTCTGGAGAATGAATCCAGACAATAATGAGATGTAAAAGTATGAACTGAGGACCAAGTAGCAGCCTTGCAGATTTCCTCAATAGGAGTGGAACGGAGGAAAGCTACAGATGCTGCCATAGCTCTAATTTTGTGGCCCGTGACAGAACCCTCCAGTGTCAGGCCCGACTGAGCATAACAAAAAGAAACGCAAGCAGCAAGCCAATTGGACAGAGTGCGTTTAGATACAGGATGACCCAGCTTGTTAGGATCAAAGGACAAAAACAGTTGAGGAGATGATCTGTGAGGTTTGGTGCGATCAAGATAGTAAGCCAGAGCACGTTTACAATCCAAGGAATGCAAAGCCTGTTCACCTGGATTAGAATGAGGCTTTGGGAAAAAAACAGGTAGAACGATGGATTGATTAAGGTGAAACTCAGACACAACCTTAGGAAGGAATTTAGGATGTGTACGAAGGACAACCTTATCATGGTGAAAAACAGTGAAAGGTGGATCAGCCACCAGTGCATGGAGCTCACTGACCCTCCTGGCAGAAGTGAGAGCTATCAGAAAGACCACTTTCCAAGTTAGAAATTTAAAATGCGTTGTGGCCAAAGGCTCGAAAGGAGGCTTCATTAACGCAGAAAGAACCACATTAAGATCCCATACAACAGGAGGGGCCTTAAGAGGTGGTTTTACATTGAAAAGGCCTTTCATGAACCTTGAAACTAAGGGATGAGCTGAGAGGGGTTTTCCATGGATCGGCTCATGAAAAGCTGCAATGGCACTAAGGTGGACCCTTATCGAAGAGGATTTAAGACCAGAGTCAGATAAGGACAAAAGATAGTCCAATACCAATCCCACTGCTGTAGATATGGGATTATGGTGATGTAACAGGCACCAGGAAGAAAACCGAGACCACTTCTGCTGGTAACACTGAAGAGTAGACGGTTTCCTGGAGGCATCAATAATAGAACGGACAGGCTGAGAAAGGAGAGCATGAGGTGCAGTCAGCCCGAGAGATACCAAGCTGTCAGGTGCAGAGACTGTAAGTTGGGATGAAGAAGCGTTTGCTGATTCTGTGTAAGTAGTGAAGGAAACAGAGGAAGAGGTATGGGTTCCCTGGAACTGAGTTGAAGTAGAAGGGAAAACCAATGCTGTCTGGGCCACCGTGGAGCGATGAGGATCATGGTGGCTTGTTCCCTCTTGAGCTTGAATAAGGTGCGCAGCATGAGCGGAAGAGGAGGGAATGCATAAAGGAAGAGATTGGTCCAATCCAGAAGAAATGCATCGGGTTCCAGACGGTGAGGAGAGTAAAGTCTGGAGCAAAACCGGGGCAGCTGATGGTTGTGGGGAGCTGCAAAGAGATCCACCTGAGGAGTGCCCCATTGGGAGAAAATGGACTGGAGAGTCGAGGGGTCGAGAGTCCATTCGTGAGGTTGAAGAATTCTGCTGAGATTGTCTGCTAAGCAATTCTGCTCCCCTTGTATGTAGACTGCTTTCAGGAATAGGTGACGAGCAGTCGCCCATGTCCAAATCCTTTGAGCTTCCTGACATAAAGGACGGGATCCCGTCCCTCCTTGTTTGTTGAGGTAATACATTGCAACTTGGTTGTCTGTGCAAATGAGAAGAACCTGAGGAAAGAGGAGATGTTGGAAAGCTTTGAGGGCGTAAAATATCGCTCTGAGTTCCAGGAAATTGATGTGGTGCTTCTTTTCCTGGGTGGTCCAAAACCCCTGAGTTTGGAACTCGTTCAAGTGAGCTCCACATGCATAGGGGGAGGAATCCGTGGTGATGACTAGTTGATGAGGAGGTAGATGGAACAGTAGACCTCTGGATAGATTTGATGAGTTCAACCACCAAAGAAGCGACTGTCGAAGAGACGAGGTCACAGATATGTGTTGTGAACAAGGATCCGTCGCTTGTGACCACTGAGTCGCTAGGGTCCATTGAGGAGTGCGCAGGTGGAGACGTGCAAAGGGGGTGACATGCACTGTGGATGCCATGTGCCCCAAAAGTACCATCATTTGATTTGCTGAGATGGAAGTTCTCTGGAAAACCTGCTGACAGAGATGAAGGATGGTGTGAAGGCGGTTTGGAGGAAGAAACGCCCTCATTTGAACAGTATCCAGAATGGCTCCAATGAATTGAAGTCGCTGAGTTGGAATGAGGTGTGACTTGGGTAGATTGATCTCGAACCCCAACAGTCGAAGGAAGGAAATGGTCTGATTGGTGGCTATGTGAACGGACTGAGGAGAAGGAGCCTTGATGAGCCAGTCGTCCAGATAAGGGAAGACTTGAAAATTGTGGGAGCGGAGATAAGCTGCGACCACAATCAGACATTTGGTGAATACCCTGGGAGAGGAGGCTAAGCCGAAGGGTAGCACCTTGTATTGGTAATGATGTTGGTTGACAAGAAAGCGAAGGTATTGTCTGGACATCAGATGAATTGGAATGTGAGTATACGCCTCCTTGAGATCGAGGGAACATAGCCAGTCTTCCTGAGAGAGAAGAGGGTATAGGGTGGCAAGAGATAACATCTTGAACTTCTCCTTGACCAGACATTTGTTGAGGTCTCTGAGATCTAATATTGGTCTGAGATCTCCGGTTTTTTTGGGGACAAGAAAGTACCGGGAATAAAATCCCAGGCCTTGCTGGTCTAGAGGAACTGGTTCGATGGCATTGAGAAGGAGGAGGGATTGAACCTCCTGACCGAGAAGGAGGGACTGAGCCTTGTTGGAAGCAGACTCTTTTGGTAGACTTAACGGTGGAGGAGTCTGAAAGTTCAGGGCATATCCGTGAGCGATGATAGCAAGTACCCACTGGTCGGAGGTAATTGCTTCCCATCGAGACAGAAAAACCTGGAGTCGACCTCCTATGGGCTGAGTTTGAAGGCATGAGGGAGGAAGACTGGCAATGTTCTCGAGAAGAGAGTCAAAAGGGCTGTGTAGACTTAGGTTGAACAGCCGGTTTTACAGCAGGCTGTTGTTGTTGACGAGCCTGTTGCTGCTGTTGACGCTGCCTGCGAGGTTGAGGAGGATGAGTCTGAGCTGGGCGAGCAGAAAACCTTCTTTGATAAGAAGGTTGTTGCCTGAATGGACGAGGAGGAGGAGGCTTCTTCTTGTTTTTCAACAAGGAGTCCCACCTAGTCTCATGCGCGGAGAGCTTTTGTGTGGCGGTATCCATGGACTCCCCAAACAGCTCATCCCCAAGACAAGGCGCATTGGCTAGTCGGTCTTGATGGTTTACATCCAGTTCCGAGACCCGTAGCCATGCCAACCTTCTCATTGCTACAGAAATAGCAGTGGCCCGTGACGTCAGTTCAAAAGTATCATAAATGGAACGGACCATAAACTTCCTTAGTTGCAAAAGACTAGAAGTACATTGCTGGAAAGCAGGAAGTTTACGGTCCGGAATGTACTTTTGAAAAGAGGTCACCTGTTGAATGAGATGCTTCAGGTAAAACGAGAAGTGGAATGCGTAATTACCTGAACGGTTGGCCAGCATGGCGTTTTGGTAAAGGCGCTTTCCAAATTTATCCATGGCCTTTCCTTCTCTGCCAGGAGGAACAGAGGCGTAAACACTGGCACCTACAGACTTCTTCAGGGTTGATTCCACCAACAAGGATTCATGGGGAAGTTGTTGCTTATCGAACCCTGGAATTGGAATGACTTTATAAAGAGATTCCAATTTTCTTGGGGCTCCCGGGATGGTTAAGGGAGTTTCCAAGTTCTTATAGAAAGTTTCCCTCAAGATATCATGGAGGGGCAACTTTAAGAACTCCTTAGGAGGATGATCAAAGTCCAAGGCATCTAAGAATGCCTTGGACTTTTTAGAATCAGACTCCAAAGGAATTGAAAGGGTGTCTGACATTTCCCTTAAAAATTTGGTAAATGAGGAGTGCTCTGGCTTAGTAGCAGGGTCTTGCACCGATACATCCTCCTCTTCAGATGAATAATCTTCCTCGGTACCGAGGTGATCATCCGAGTCATCCCACAAGTCAGGGTCCCGTACCGATTGGAGACGGCCCTGAGAAAGTGGAGTCGAGGTGCCAACATGTTTAGTCTTGCGTACCGATTTCCCCGAACGGTTGGAGACGGTACCAGGAGAGTGTAGAACGGTACGGGGCTCAGAGAACGGTACCGGTTCAGAAGTGTCCGGAGCAGAATGTCGTTTCGGCTCCGCTGAAAGAATAGGCATGGACATGGATTTGTGCGGTGCCGACAAAGTCGATGTCAATAAAAGGGGTTGATCGACGGTCGGCACCGAAGGCTCACTGGGTACCGACACTGGAGGATTCGGTGTCAACAGAGCCGGGAGCAAATGTTGTAGTTGCTGTTTAAGCTGGACCTGGAGGATAGAGGCAATGCGCTCATCCAACGTAGGTCCCGATTGCACCGGTACCGGTCTTTTCTTGCTCGGTACCTTCGGTGCCGCTCGACGCTCGGGTGAAGTCGATGCCGATGACGAGGCAGTGACTTCAATGGGAGCGGAGCGTTTACGGGGCCGGCGCTCAGTCTGCAGGACTTGGCTCACTGCATGCTCGACTGGTGGCCCTAGGACAGTAGGGGAAGGCTTCTTAGCCGGCTTACCTACAGGGACCGACGTCGGCGATGTATCTGTCGGTGCCGAGACAGTCGGTGTCGATTTGGAGGAAGTTGCCGATGTCGATACTGGTGCAACTTCCATGTCGGTGCCGAACAGAATTCGTTGTTGAATTTGTCGGTTTTTTTAAAGTTCTTTTTTGTAAAGAACTACAGCGGGTGCAGGTGTCAGCCCTATGGTCCGGACCCAGACACTGAAGGCACCACTTGTGCGGGTCGGAGAGAGATATAGGGCGCGCACACCGCTGACACTTTTTGAAACCCGGTGACGGGGGCATGAAGGGAAAAACCGCTGTAGCAAAATCGAAGCCGGAGGCTTCGATGGTGCCAACAGGCCCCGCCGGGGTAGTCAAGAAAAAGTGAAAAAAATAAAACAATTTTTTTTTTTTTTTTTTTACAAACGGTAAAAGAACAAGAAAGAGAAAAATACGCGCGAGCGGGAAGGCAAGTGAACAGTTAAGGAAAAAACTTCCAACAGCCGTTGGAAACACGCGTCTTCTTAGCTCCGCGGAATTAAGAAAACTGGGGACCGCGCGCCTCTGTCGGGCGGGAAGGCACTCGCGCACGCGCGGTGCGGCCTAGCTAGAACTTTCTAAAGTTCTTAGAGTGCAATCACTCTAAAATTGTCCGTACCGGGGCTCCGTCGGTGCCGTCACCCATCAGTCAAGAATATGCTGCCTGCTTGTCCTGGGATAAAAACAGAATCAGCAGTCTGATAATGTATGTAGAGCATCTACCAGGTACATCCACATAGCTGCCAGATTTGTAGAAAGGATTTTGTGATTTACTATGGGTAAGGAGGGGTACTGGGTGTGAACTAATATAAACACTTCCCTACAGAATAAAGTACTAAAAAGGAAGACAACAAAAGCTCTTCTATGTACAGAATGATAAGTTTACAGGTTCTATGGCTGAGAAACAGTCTTAAGAAGCAGAAAAGGATCACTGAGCAAACGGATGAGATGCTTGATCCTTTTTTACCATCATCTGCATTAAACCATTAAACCATAAAGTTACAGTAAATACTAAGGGCAAGTTGGGATGTGACAGGAACTCTGTGCCTCTAACCCATATCCTGCAGTTTCAATGGGAATGGAAATATAGTGACAGTAATCTCTGTGCCTCTCACCTTATCTTACAGTTGAAGTAAATGTTGAAAAGAGGAAAGAGTAACCCTGTGCCCCTCACCTGTATCATGCAATTGCAGTAGGCATTGGGAATGTGAGGTTCTAATCCAGCAAACAGAGTCTTGTTGTAATGCTTAAAGTCAAAGGCTTCCAGCCCCAGTTTGGAGTATTTTATTGTGACCTGAAGAAAACAACCTTTTGTTAGTACTGTACAGTTTGTATCTTTGAGCAGTACTTCTTGGCTGCTGGAGACAGTGCACTGCAATCACCTTAGAAACCCACTGCTTGTTTTAGGAATAGATAAGTCAATATTCAGCTGGCAATGTGGAGGGTTGGTTGTTCTGGTGGGGGGTTAGTGTATTTTTTTTTTTTTTTTTTGGGGGGGGGGGTTCTGTCCATCACTGCCAATTTAGATTTGGATACTCAATGTTGGGTCATGACCAGGAAACAGGCCTGAATATTCAGTTTAGAGGTGACACCCAGAAGTTATCAAGTATGGCCATATTTGGTGCAGTACCCACATAGCTAACAGAGCATAGTTAGGACTGCTGTTTAAATGGCCCTATTTGCCTGGTTAGTTATATGGACATCAGCAATGAATACTGCCAGTACCTGCATAACTTTCAGGACCATAATGGCACTTCAGTGCCATGGTAGTCAGATGGGATTTTCCATGGCATTGCTTGGATAAGTGTCACTGAATATCCACTCCTGTGGCACTCAGCACAAGTTAACTGGGCAAGAGTGTGAAATCATTTTAAATACTGGGCCCAATATATCTTACAGGCTATCTTCACCATCCATCAAAATCCCTATTAATAACTCCGTGTAATTATCACTGGACCATCAGAATAATTGGGAAAATGGCAAATTCAACAGTACACTAAAAACAGCACCAGGGGTTTCATAGATTGGGATAGCAAAGTTCACATTATTAAATGGCCTGACACGGGCTGTATTCCAGCATCAGAGGTCCATACAAATTTAATCAGAGGATCAATTGACCAGATTGTGGAAAAGAACACTTCCAGCAGAGCTCACATAAATTTGTGTTTTTTGAGAATTCACACAATCTAGTCAATTGATCATCTGATTAATTTTGCATGGATCCCTGATGCAGGCACGGTTTGCTGAAACACAGCCTGTGTCAGGTCATTTAATAAAGTGTACTCTGCTATCACAATTTACGAGGCCCCTGTACAGTACAGTACTTTGATTCCCTCTTCTCTTTGCCGAATTCAACTGTAAAACAATGATAGAGTTTGTACTGTACTCACAATTTTCCTGCTGTATATCCTTATGGCCAGTCCTGAGCCTCAAGAACCCCCCACACTTAAAAAGTACTGAGCAGCAGGACTGCTTACACAGGTCCACAAAAATATATATGCTATAGGTCAAGGAACTGAAAGAAAACTATTAATGTTTAACTGCAGACATACATTAGCCCTCACCTTTCGATATTTCTTGGCCACCATGTAGAGATGTGGCTCCTCCTCCCTTCCAAGTGGGGACTCCGGCACTTGGCTGAAACTATCAAACTCGTTCTCCATTTCCTTAAGCCGATAAGGGACCTGTCAGTAAACAATGTAACAACTTGATCAGTGCTAATGAAACATTAATCAAGAATCCAGAAGTACCCCCACCAGCACACACCTGGTTTCGGAGCTTAGTTCTTGGGTTGGGTGCATACCCGATGAACCCTACTTTCTTCATGGTGCGTAGGATCTCAGGATCCACAGGTGGGGCACGCCTATAAAATAAAATACAGAATGAAAGCAAAGCAGGGAGTAAGAGAGCTTCCATTTCGGGCGTTGCTGTGTCTCAGTGTGTACCTGGGTGCAGGTGTACAGTTGGCAGCAGGCCAGTCTGAGAGGAGGGCCTCACTGATGAGCGGTGTGGGGATAAGGGATGGGGGCATGAGGTCTTGGTTCCAGTCCAAATGTGGCAGATTCTCCACCATGCAGGGAAGAGCAAACTCAGTCTCACGGGAGAAGGCATTGAAGTTGACCTCAGGCGAGTCTGCCCACAGGTGCACACAACCCTCCGAATCCCCAAACACAAGTGCCTGCTTGCTGGCTGAGACATCAAAAGTCATCACCAGTTGCCCCACTGTGTTCAGATGAAAGATGTCTGCGGGATTGGCAAGGCCTGTGGGCTCGCAGAACTGACATTGCCCTGCAAGGACACAAATTATTCTCGGATCAGAAATACGAGATTAAACTTTCAGCTTACCCCCTAGCCAGCCTTACTGAAGCACTCTCTCCTCTATTGGTGTATTGGATGTTTGCAATCTACCTAGGTTCCAGCAATTTCATGGCAAAAGTACATGAGGAACACACTACCACTTCTACAAAGACCCCCAAGGATTCCTAATACTCCTGTAGGCAGCTCTTATTTAAAATTTCATAACCTGCATTATCTATAAATCTAAGCTCCCTGGCAGTTCAGATAGGCTCAGAAAACATCCAGGAACAAAGCTCAAGATCAAACAAAGATTGATTTACATATCTTCTTCTGAGAATGAAGGTTGACAATTTTCAAAATCAGTTGAAATCTGCCTTCTCCCCCTTAATACAAGTAAAAATGCCCAAATATTGGTCACAATGTAGTACTTTGCCAACAGCCAAAAAGGGGCATGGTTAGAAAAGGAGACAATGCAGAGGAATTTAGTTTTACGAGCCTTGCATGCACTTTCTCATGGGTACATTTGCACATGTGGGGAGAGGTGGATCCTGTTTCTGTGGCCAGTCCAGTTTTCAAAGGAAAAATGGGCTTTTCAGGTATCTGAAAGATGGTCTGATAATGTGCTCAATAAAACCCAAAGGAAGGGCATCACAACTCTACACAAACAAAATCTAAAAGACAACAAAGTAGAGGTGGACCAAAGAATCTCCAGTAGGGAAAGGGTTATAATTTCTACTTTAATGGATTATATGTATAAGAATGTCAAGTGCTGTATATTTTATTAGTAATGTAATGTTTTAATATTAATCACTTGTTTGTCAGTTTTAAAATGAATAAAGAATTAAAAAAAAAACAAAAAACAAAGAATCTCCAGTAGCCAGGGATAAAAAAACTTGTTTAATGAAGCACTAATCTTTAAAAAGACTCAACACAGGCTGTGTTAGGGGTCAACAATATTCTGTCAAATGTGTAACAAGTGTGGAAAATGCAGTTGTAACAGCATCCAGACTATGAAAGCAACTGGATATACCCTTTCAGCAGCATCAAGGACTCAAAACAACAAAAACTCTTTGTCAGGTCTTTTTAAAAATAAGTGCTTCATTGAAAGAGGTTTTTTTATCCCTGCTGCTGGAAATTCTTTGGTTCAATCCTACTTTGTTGCCTTTTGCTTTCTGATAAAGTGCTCAACACTTCACATTTCATCTTCACTTAACTGCTTGGCCAAATCAGTTGGGATGCTAGGACTGGAATACAGATGTATAGACCAGAAAAGCACCACTGTAATTATTCTCACAATACCATTTGCCCCATTTGGTCAGGATGTTAAAGGGAGAAATTACACAAACCCACCTGACTGAGAGATGATGGCGAGCCGGGAGGTGTAAGTAGGGATAAAGCGAACAAACAGGGGGTGGACATGCACTTGCAGAGGGGTGATGGCCCGCATTGTGCGCAAGTCATAAACCTTTAGGAAGCGGTCACAGGCCAGGCCATTCATGCGGCTGGAGAAGCCGCAGGTTACCAACAGATTCCCATGCACATCAAAATCCGACAGGCTCCCTGAGTATGCATCAAATTCTTGTTCTGCTTTAAATGTGCGTAGGTCTCGCAGTGACACCTGGGGAGGGAGAGAACAAAAAGTTCAGAAACAAGAGATACGCAATGACATTTTTCTTTGGCCCTAAAATATTATGCAGCCACATCTGCTTTCTTTCTACTGTCTTCCAATTATACTCCCAGCCTACTTTTCTTGACACAAGAGTTTATATTTCTCACATTTTTGGATTACTGGTTGAGTTGCAGATGAAAAAGATGTCCAAGGCGGGGACGTGGGTGAAGGTAGTGAGACAGGTAAGACCACCATATGATAACGTGAGATTGTGGGGCGAATGGGAACCACGATTAAAGACAATAAAGTTTGAGAGTGCGGAAGAGGCTGTATTGGGGTGGCAATCCACCCTGTTGAGTGCCTTAGATGTGGTGGCTTCGGTACAAAATAAGGTGGTGAGGGACGGTGAGAAGAAACATAAATGGATGACAGATGATATCAGGTCATGGTATAGGGAGTTACGGAAGTTAGAGCGTAGGTGGAGAAAAAGGAGGACATCTGAGAAGGAGGCATTATTTCGATCATCAGCCCATGATTTCGAGGTGTTAGTCCAGCCAGGAAAAAAGTAGTATTATAAGCAGAGGGTTATGAATAAGCCACAGGAGCTTTTTCAAGTTGTGAGGAATTTGAGTGGTGATGGGTTAAATGGGCTGCCCCCCTGTACATTTTCTGCAGAGGAATTTAACAGTTTCTTCACTATGAAAATTGTGCTCATCGCGAACACTCTACCAAAGGTAGGAGAGGAGCGATTGTTGAACTGGGTGGCTGATGAAGGAGAGGAATGGAATGAGTTTCAGTGAGTGGAAGAAGAAGATAAGGGTTGCATCGAGTTCTTTTGTAGACCAACGCAATCCTCAGGAGATAGTTGTCCGATAGAGGATTTGAAGAATTTGGCAGGAAAGGTGGTCCCTGTACTCTTGAGAGTTATTAATGTAATTCTGGAGAAGGGTGAAATTCCAAATTCACTGAAAATTTCAACGATTAAACCGCTGATGAAAGATAAAAATGTAGGAACATAAGAACATAAGAATTGCCGCTGCTGGGTCAGACCAGTGGTCCATCACGCCCAGCAGTCCGCTCCCGCGGCAGCTCCCAAGTCAAAGACCTGTGCCCTAACAGAGACTAGCCCTACCTGCATTTGTTCTGGTTCAGCAGGAACTTGTCCAACCTTGGCTTGAATCCCTAGAGAGTGTTTTCCCTTATAACAGACTCCGGAAAAGCATTCCAGTTCTCTACCACTCTCTGGGTGAAGAAGAACTTCCTTGCGTTTGTACGGAATCTATCCCCTTTTAACTTTAGAGAGTGCCCCTCTCGTTCTCTCTTCCTTGGAGAGAATGAACAACCTGTCTTTATCTACTAAGTCTATTCCCTTCATTATCTTGAATGTTTCAGTCATGTCCCCTCTCAGTCTCCTCTTTTCAAGGGAAAATAGGCCCAGCTTCTCTAATCTCTCTCTGTATGGCAACTCCTCCAACCCCTTAACCATTTTAGTTGCTCTTCGAGTAGTACCGTGTTCTTCTTCATGTATAGCGACCAGTGCTGGACGCAGTATTCCAGGTGAGGGCACACCATGGCCCGGTACAGCAGCATGATAACCTTCTCTGATCTGTTTGTGATCCCCTTCTTAATCATTCCTAGCATTCGGTTTGCCCTTTTTGCCGCCGCCGCACATTATGCAGACGGTTTCATTGACTTGTCGATCAGTACTCTCTTTCCTGGGGGGTCTCTCCAAGTACCGCCCCGGACATCTTGTATGGGATTTTTGATACCGACATGCATTACCTTACACTTATCCACGTTGAACCTCATTTGCCATGTCACTGCCCATTTCTCGAGCGTGGTTATGTCGCGTTGCAGATCTTCACACTCTCCCTGCGTCTTCACTATTCAGAATAACTTCGTATCGTCTGCAAATTTAATCACCTCACTCATCGTACCCATTTCCAGATTGTTTATGAATATGTTGAAGAGCACGGGTCCAAGCACCAAGCCCCGCGGCACCCCACTGGTGACAATTCTTCCAGTCTGAGTATTGTCCATTTACCCCCAATTTATTTCTTAACCCGCTCACAAATTTAAGTAATTTCTGCCCAATAGCGTCTTTAGTGGTGGCTAAGATAATGGAACAGGTGGTCTATTTCCAACTGGATCAGTTTTTGCAAGATCATCAATATGTGTTTAGAAAATATCATAGTACAGAAACCCTGTTGGTGTCCATGTTTGATGAATGACGAACTGAGGGTGGGTTTGGATGAGGGGAAACAATTCTTGGTTATGTTTCTTGACATCTCGGCAGCATTTGACACTGTGGACCATCTGATATTGTTGAAAAGATTGAGGGAATGTGGGATTTGCAGGTCGGTCTTGGCTTAGTTCGAATCTTTTTTGAGTGGGAGAAAGCAGGAAGTTCTGATGGGAGGTAAGCTGTCGAGCCAAAAGGAAGTGACCCAGGAATCAGCTCTATTAGCAGCTTTATTTATCAGCTGTGTAAATTGTTGACAGATCTCAGTGTATCCTACCGACTGTACACCAAAAAATGGTACTGGGCAGGATTTTTTGCCCAATTCCCAGACCCACATCAGTTCCCCAGCCCTAGAAGACCCAGAGGAGGCGAAGCTAGGGATCCCGCCCCCTTCCTGCGTGTGTCACGGCAAGCAGTACGTGGACACTTTCCGTTGGCAGTCCGGCACAATCCACACATGAATTCATCTGATCAGAGCCTGAGGATTTTTTGCAAAATCAAGGGGTTATGAGGCAGAAAAAAAAGATTGATAAAATCCAAGATGGCCACACTAGAAAAATTGCACCAATGACTTCTGTATGGGGCGCTGTGTTCCTCTGCTAAGTAGGAGGAGCAGAAAATAATGTGTGTGGCTTACTGCAAGACCCAGTTCATAGGTACAGATTGAACAGATTTTGGAGTGGATGTAACAGAAATATGGGTTGGGTGTAGGGATGGGAACAAAAACTGTAGGGATGGTAACAATATAATGGGGATAGGGCGGGGACAGATTAGAATGGACTGGGGACAGGTTGGGATAGGGAACAAATTATGACACTTGAACAGGTTTGCTTCTTGTGAACTATTCATCCTTTCAAGTATTCAAAAGGTTCTATTATATTGTGCCCTCCCCACCCCTCAACTCTCAAGTATACAAGTTTAACCCTCTAAGTCTGGTCTCATCTCACTGAACTTCTACCGTAGACTCTGCTCCAGCTTAGCTGCCCTTATGTGGGTCATCTCTACTCTCTTATAGCCTTCAAGTCTTTCCTCCATGGCCATACATACAAATGGTGATCTAAATTTACTGCAAGCAAATGTTACCTTTCCTGACGTATGTCCGCAGAAGAAAAATCGGTTGGACTGCCGTATGATGGTGATTCCAGGGACCTCAACAGTAAGCTGGAAGACAAAAGATAGGATGGTTAGAACTAAGACATATACACTCCCTCCTCCATATTCGCAGGGATTAGAGGCAAAGTTGGCCAGTAAATAAGAAAAATTTGCAAATAACTTTAGGGCCGATTCTGACCCACCCCTGCCTCCCGGACCTCTCCACAATTTATTTTTTAAAGCCTGGTGGTCTAGTGGTAAAGTAGGGCAGAAGCAATCTTCCTACACTCATGTCCTGTGCAGAACCACAAACAAAAAACATCTGCCTTGAACTCACGCTGTAATCTCACAAGACCACGGAACTCAAGGCAGTCATTTTTGTCTGTGGTTCTACACGGGGCAGGAGCATAGGAAGATCACTCCTGTCCCACTTCACCACTAGACCACCAGGCTTTAAAAGTAGGTTGCGGAGGGGTCAGGGAGGGAGGCGGGGTTGGCTCAGTTGGCCCTAAGTAAGTTGTGGAGGCTTTAAAAAGTAAGTTGTGGCAAGGTCCGAGAGGGGGATAAAAACCGTGACTAATCGAAGTCATAATTGCCAAACCCGCAAATATGGAGGGGGAGTGTAGTGACATTTATGAGAAAAGATTAACAGCAATTCTTACAGTAACAAAGAACCTGAGGGTGTTTATTCAAATTGGCTGGATGCTCTCACCCACTTCCAAATATCAATAGAAAACCCACAGGTCACCTATCAGAAGCAGTGTATTATTTTTAAACAAATACTTGCTATGCAACTACGCATGGCACTTCTTTTTAGCTTATAGCTATTATTTACTTGTTCTGCCCAACCTGAAACAGCATATTATATTAAAAGGTGAGTAGAAGGGATGTTCCCGCTATGGCTGCAGAAGAGACAGTGCAAATCCTAAAGAAGGTAGAGGAAAGTCCATGGGTGTGGTAGCCGAAAGGCTGTAGCCATATCAAAGGAATATGGGTGCCATTCCCTCTTGCCCATCCTTACCTTCCGTGTTTCCTGGACTGTGTTTAAGTCAATCTCGCTGACATGATTCTGCAGCCCCCCTATTAGCACGGTGCTGCTGTCCACCAGCAGCAAGCTGTGCATGTCGGTGTTTTCATCCATGCTGAGGGCCAAAGGAAGCAGGTTACAACTTTGCTCAGAGAGCCCTGTCCTTGGCACAGCTTCAGAAGGAACCACAACATACTGCCAGATAACTCAACAAGTTAATGTGTAATAGTTCATTGAAGTACCGTATTTTCACCCATATACTGCGCACCCGTGTAAAACGCGCACACGGGTATATCGCGCGGGGAACACAAATTTATGTAAAAAAATTTTAATATAGCACTCACACGCGTATACCGCGCATGCTAAAACCTCCTCCCGCCTACTCCGAACCGGCATCCTCCCCCCGCTCGCTTACCCGAGAGAGCATTTTTTTTTTCATTCGAATCCGGCATTCCCCCTGCGAACCGGCATCCTCCCCCCGCTCGCGTCACCCCCCCTCCCCCGCGATCCTACATCCCCCCCAGCACCGCAAAACATCTCTTACTCGATTGGGCACCGGCACCAGCACCAATGCACAGGATGTGCCAGTGCCCGAAAATCCTCCCTCGTTGGGTTGGGTTGGGTGATGCGGTGCAAGAGAGATCCTCCTTCTTCCTGCGCCGGGCTGGACTAGGCTTTGAGCATGCTCAAAGCCTAGTCCAACCCGGCGCAGGAAGAAGGAGGATCTCTCTCGCATCGCACTGCACCGCCCAGCCCAGCCCAGCCCAACCCAACGAGGGAGGATCTTCGGGCACTGGCACTGGCACATCCTGTGCATTGGTGCTGGTGCCGGTGCCCAATCGGGTAAGAGATGTTTTGCGATGCTGAGGGGGATGTAGGATCGCGGGGGTGACGCGAGCGGGGGGGAGGATGCCGGTTCGCAGGGGGGATGCCGGATCGGATTGAAAAAAAAAAGTTGTAAAACGCGCTCACACATATAACGCGCACGGTTATGCACAGTTTGTAAAAATCGTGTATAACACGCGCGTTATATGCGTGAAAATACGGTAAACATTTCTCCAGGTAAGTCTCTCTCTCTATTATATCTATATCTATCTATCTATCGGATATACACACAAACATTTGTACATTTAAAACATATCACTATTACACAATTCCCAATCTCTGCAAAATAGTACATTTACATTCTGTAAATTTTCTTCTCTATCAGAGATTATTCCATGTGCAAGTTGCAAATATTCTTTCCGCCTCGTCCACTTCTATAATAATAATAATAAAATAATAAATGTATTCTTGTATACCGCCCAACCACAAAGTTCCAGGCAGTTAACACAAAGAAGAACTGTACAATCAGTGAGAGATACATCAAATTAATAAAATTGCCTACTCTATGTACTTAAAATAAAGCAAAGCACAAAAATATTTTCCAAGTATTCACTGAAAAATTACAAGCAGATGCCTTCTCTAATTTGCTGCTTCTCTTAAACTTTGACCCAAGATTCCTTCGTCAACACCACTGGTCTGTCATACAAAACCTGGTGGGGGTGGGGGGGTTCCCCACCTCCCTCCAGCTGTCTAATTGGCACAAACAAGATGGGTGAACTCACAGAAAGTCAAACATGATCAAGCCCCCTCGAGTAAGGCACTTCAGGTTGTTTTTGGTGAGGAAGAGCACCCCATTGTCTAGGCTCTGGATCTGCCGGATGTCATCACTACCATGCACCTGGAAGGAGGAATAGCGTTCCAGTGTGGGGCCGAAGAATGAGGTTGCATGACCCTAGAAGGTAACAACAAATACCCTCTCTCAGACTTAGAAAGAGACAATCCCCTGTCGGTGTAAAATGACTGGGCCATGGACATTAGTCACTGAATGCCATGTCATGACAGAAGAGGCACTGTGATAATAAGGTTAATTTTTTTTTACCATCAGTTAACCAGATTCAGTGTACCTTGCCTGACAAATCATAAGCCTAGGGTTTCCATTACTGTGTACCAATGAGGATAACTCTTGTTAACTAAAGCCAAATTATTTTCAACACAATCTAGTCAGCTAAGCCAGGACTTTGCTGGATTAAAAAGTTTTGAAAACCAGAAGGACTAATCAACTAATCAGCCTGCTAATATTCAATACACAGCTAAATTTAGCGTTTCAGATCAAATGGGCCTAGGGTGAGTTAAGGGGCCAGTGCCAATTTATAGTACAAGCAGATTAGCTTGGCCAGCCAAATTGGGCACTGCAAAAACAAGACCTAAATCTAGACAAAATTCCTTCCCAAATGTAATTTAAAAAAAAGATTTTGGCAGCCTTTTTGCCTTCCCCTGTTCTCCCTCCAAGACCATAAAAATAAAAATAGCCACCCTTTATCCTGGTATGCCCACTTAAATAAAAACAACCCTATTCTGCTGGCTCTTCCTTTCCACTTCCAAAAAGATGTTTAAAAATAAATCTTCATCTATCCCGCTCCTTTTAGGTCTACTCTCAGTCAAAAATAAGGAGAAGCCCTTGCCTGGTCACTGCTGTATAAAAAAGGATAAAAGATGGTGATTCTGTCTTCCGGCTGTCCAAAAACTGGTGAGGGAGAGAGGCATGGAACTGCAGGGATAATTGTTTCTATTTCTACTGATGACACACTAGGAAGGGAGTTGAAGGGTCCTGTGGAATTTTTTTTTTTTTTTTAATATTTATACAGTCTTGTCAGAGACTGAAGGTAGACTTTTGCTACTCAAAAAAAAGTGAAAATACAGGTAGGACCAAAGAATAATTACACTTCCCCCTCCCCATTCGCGGTTCCTGCACTCGCGGTTTTATATAATTGCGATTTTTTTCTGGGGAGGGGAAAATTAAAAAAAAGTGTCTTAATGTAAAAAAAATCCATCTTTTTTTCCTCCCTGCCGCCTTCCCGGCCTTACCTGGTGGTCTAGAGGGCTTTCGGGGCAAGAGCGATCTTTCTACGCTCCTGCCCCGTGCAGATCGCCATCAGGAAATGGCTGCTGGGAGTTCCTGTAATCTCTCGAGACTACATCAGGAACTCACTACAACCATTTCCTGATGGCGATCTGCACGGGGCAGGAGCGTAGGAAGATCGCTCCTGCCCTGAAAGCCCTCTAGACCACCAGGTAAGGCCGGGAAGCCAGCAGGGAGGTGGGGGTGGGTCAGAGCCGGATAATTGAGGTTTTTCGGCATTCACGGTCCGGCTCTGCCCGTATCCCCCGCAAATGACGAGGGAGAAGTGTAGCTCTTACCCGCTAATATTCTTTCCACCAGACCAGTCCAGAACCTGTGGGTTGTAACTATCAAAGCAGCAGATGGAGAGCAAAGCATTTTGAGCCCTGCTCTATGAGGGCATCCTGCAGACTTAACTTATCAGTATTTTGATACGAAAACAAAGGTAACCATGTTCCACTTTTTATTCCAAATGTCTTCTTGCTCCTTTTTTTATAACCTCCAGTATTCATTGTGTGTAGTTTTTTTGTTAGTTTTGAAAACAAAAACAGCAAGAAAGAAGCAAATGTACATAATATTGCAAAAGGCATGGAGGGGAAACTGGACTAGTCTGGTGGGGCTCAAGAAAAGAAAATTAGCAAGTAAGAACAAATTTCCCCCTTCTCACCAGACCATCCAGAACCTGTACGATGTAGCATGGATGAATTCTGCAACCCCTGCCCTAAGCACATGGGCTACAAAAGCTGAATCAGCCTTTGCAGTCACATCAAAATTATGAAGTAAAGACCAGGTTGCACTCTGAAAAGAGGCCACAATGCCCCTTTGTAAGGGAGGAGGGACGGGAAGGAGAGGAAATGCCAGACTGTGGAAAGGAGAGGAGAAAGATGTCTCGCGAGAACTGACGGCAGCCATTCAGGGAGCAGCGTGAGACCAGACAGGAGAGCAAAAAGCTCACACTTGCTTTGTGCGTCACTCTGCCGCAAGAGACGAGGAGGCAGCCATCCAGCGAGGGAGGGGCAGGAGCAGGAGCGTGGAAAGCTCCTGCCAATACAGCGCTGGACCACCAGAATTTAAAAAGGTACTGGGTGGGGCCTACCTACCACTAGACCTGCCCTGTACCCTGTCCTGGTCTACCACTAGATCAGTGGTTCCCAACCCTGTCCTGGAGGACCATTAGGCCAATCGGGTTTTCAGGCTAGCCCTAATGAATATGCATGAGAGAGATTTGCATATAATGGAAGTGAGAGGCATGCAAATCTGAGCCATGCATATTCATTAGGGCTAGCCTGAAAACCCGACTGGCCTGGTGGTCCTCCAGGACAGGGTTGGGAACCACTGCACTAGACTACCAGAGGGGGGACAGGGTACACCATTTGGTCCAGAATTTTTTTTTCTTGGTTTTTCCTCCTCTACAAGTAGGTGCATCTTATGGTCAGGTGCATCTTATAGAGTGAAAAATACGGTACCTATTCCATATTTACTGAAAAATAAAAGAAAAACAGGGTTGCAAGCTTGATAGGTATTGCTCTTTCTACCCACAGGTTGAAAAAGCTCTTCTAGGTAAATGGCTTAAAAAAAATCATACCCCCAATGCTGGTGCTACTCCCATTAGAGCTTCTGCATCCATGCAGACTGATTGCATGATACAAGGTGAGGGTCTGATTTCATGTACAAATTGTATTCATGTTGAATCCCTCATGAAGAAGTACAAAAACTAAGAGACGAGGTGGCAAGAGTAAGGGACATCTGTAAAAATCAGAAATCTACCCCATATGTATTTTGATGCATCAGAAATCTCCAGCAAATAGGTTGGAGACATTTGGCTAAGAGAGAACAGCTTGACACAAATCACCAGACCCTGCACAGTGAACCTCAGTACTCCATCTTCTGAAGAACTGATTTGCAGCCCCACAATCACCACTCTGTGTTCCTTCCCCTATTCTCCCACAATACTAAGCAGCTCCCCTCTCTATCCTTATTCTTGCCCTACTCGGCATCTCTTTGCTGTCCTCCTACCCCTCTGCCATGTGTTTAGCATCACCCCTCTGTGTCCCTATATCCTTCAGGTGTTCAACAACTCTCTATATCCCTATCTGCTTCCCCATTTCCAGCTTCTCTCCTCATTCTTTCCGTCCTTCTGCTTGCCCCACCCCACCTGCCTGGGCCAGCATCTCTCTATCTTCCCTCCTATCTCTCCTCCCCAGAGCCAAAATCTCAACCTCTCTCCTATTCCACCTCTCCCATAGTGGATCTAGCATTTTTCCCTTTTTCTCTTCCCCCATACAATCTCAATATCTCTTCCTCTCCTCTAGCAGTCCTAGCATCTCTTCATCTCTCACCCAATCACCCCTGCACTCCTTTAAACTTGCTTTTGCAGCCAGCAGAGCTAAATACATGCCACCTCCAATCAGCCCAGAGTCTTCTATCTGCTATGTCTCACCCTGTCAGAAACAGGAATTTGCATCAGAAGTGGCAGGATGCATCAGAGTGAAGGCCTCAAGGCACCTAGAGCTGGTGTATGTTTAGCGCTGCCAGCTGCAAAAGCAACTTTAAAGGGCCAATGTGACGGGGGGGGGGGGGTGGAACAGGAGGGAAGAAAGAAAAATGGATATATGCTGAAACTTAATGGAGAGTACATTTCAAAAACAGGACTGTATTAAGTCATCAAACTAGGCCTCCTGAACTTTTCAGATCCTAAGCACATGCCTAGTTTGACTATACCTTAATCTAGCCCTACAGACAAATACAGCTAAAGTATTCATGCTACCTGTAGCAGTGACAGTACGCAGTAAATTTGCCCTATTCCATGCTACACATTTAGCTTATGAATTAGTAATCATTGTCATTCCAGTATTTATGCTCAAATCGTGTTGCACTAGTTCACAAAGTAACTGCTTATGACATTTTAATAAAAGGGTACCAAAAACTCAGCAGGGAGATATTTATCTCATGCTCCAAGCCAAGACATTTGGAAATCTTCATTAAGAAGAGCTGCACAGCTTTGTAGTCTGTAAGCATCTCAGTGTTCCCAGATCAAGGGAAGAACACTGGAAATATCCCAATAGCTTAAAGGGCTAAGAGACAGGAGAGAACCAGAAGATTTAGCTGATTCTGTGCACACAAACTAAACCCAGCTAAAGACTGTACAAAGTACATGGGTAACTAAAGATCATGAAAAATATGCATCAGAGAACTCCAAATTACAAAGAAGTCACCGACTGTGTAAGTGAAGTGATTGAGATTCTAGCCACACAATTCTGCAGGTGAGCTGCCTTTGGGTTCTCATCCTGCATATATCAATAACCTCAAAACATTCCAGACAACCAGTCAATGCTTACGCCATGGTTTCCAATCCAGAGCATTTCTTCATGCAAGTCAAAATGGGAAGCAGAAACAGGGACGCCGACCTCCGACACGGCTGTGTGTAGCTCAGAGTACATGCCTTCCATGATATGCACAGATTCAGACACAGAGAGTGCTTCCAGGGGCAGGCCATCTGCATCCAGGTCCACATTCTGCAGAAGACTGGGGTTCAGGCTGGGGTCAAGGCTGGCATGCAGGGTGGGTGTGTAATCGGCCAAGGCAGGGTCAATGCCTTCGAAATTCATGACTGGAAATAGCTGTCTGCCTTCCACTGGATGGAAAAGAGAAAAGTAACTAAAAAGCTTAAGAGTTTCATTATCAACATTTAACAGCAGGTATATGGGGTAAACATCCAAAGAACTGCAAATACATATCTGCAACAATTGAATAAGTCCTTAATTTTTTTAAATTTTCTCTCTCATGAAATGTCAAAATCTTTCATTATAAAAGTCAAATTTCAGGATCTAATAATAAATTATTATTTTTTTTTTTTTCCATTATTTTTTATTTTCTAATTTTTCATAAAGTGTACATAATAATAAATTACAATTGATAAATGCATATTATCACTTTTATATCTAATACATTATATATCTGAATTTGATTTTCCCCCTCACCCTCCCCCCTCCCTTTCATTACTTTAATATAATATTTTAATTTTCAAATTTTTATAAAAAGTATACAACATATTAGAATACAATTGATAAATATTTAATAACTTTTTTATATCTAATACAATATAATCTAAACAAATTTTGTCCCATTTCCCTCCCCCCACCCTTTTATTACCTTTTATTCATACGTTACATTTTATATAATATATTATAACATACTATGTATAAATTAATTTTTCTTACCCCCCCTTTATGTGTGTCATAAAAAAGATCCTTAAAAGAAGAAAAGAAGAAGAAAACATCATATTATTTATTCATTACAGTATTTTGTCAATGGCCCCCATATTTTTATAAATTTAGTATATGTCCCCTTTTGTATTGCTATTGTTCTTTCCATTTTAAAAATATGACATATTGTATTCCACCAAAATGTGTAATTTAGGTTGTTGTAATTTTTCCAATTGTTAGTTATATGTTGAATGGCAACCCCTGTCATAATTAATAAAAGCTTATTATTTTCTGGTGAAATTTGACTTTTTATTCTCATCATTGTTCCAAATAAAATTGTATCATATGATATTGCAATATGATTTTCCATTAATTTATTAATTTGTGGCCAAATTGAATTCCAAAAAATTTTAATATAAGGACAATGATATAATAAATGATCTAATGTCCCTGGTTCTAGATTACAGTGCCAGCATCTATTAGACTTAGAACTGTCTAATTTTTGCAAACGAGTAGGGGTCCAAAAAGCTCTATGTAATAAAAAGAACCATGTTTGTCTCATAGATGCTGACACTGTACATCCCATTCTCCAAGACCAAATTAGTGGCCATTGAGATGCATTAATTTGATGTCCAATCTCAATGCTCCAAATGTCTCTTAGACCATTTTTTGGTTTTTTATTTAAATATCCAGATATTAATTTATACCACAATGCGGCTTGATGTCCTAGGAAGTCTGCTTTAAAGCATAAGAACTTTAAACTATATTGATTGTTTAATGATTTCCATTCAGGGAACCCAACCTGAATGGCCTGCTTCAATTGCAACCATTTAAAACTTTGTGTTTTATTAAGACCAAATCTATGTTGCAATTGTGGAAAATCCAGCAGTTTACCTTCTGAAATAATATCATCTAGAGATCTAATGCCTGCATTAATCCAGTTCTTCCAAAGGATTTGAGCTCCGCCAATTTTGATCTTGGAGTTTATCCATATGGATTGATTAGTTGATTTGTATATTGGGATGGGTGTTAATTTATCAATAAATCTCAATGTTTTCCAAGTATCCATTATTATTTTATTTTCTTTGTATCTTTTAGGTATATTAATACTTGGTAAATGAACTAAATTTAGGGGAAACATAAGGCCCCATTCCAAATATAACCAATCTGGTGCATTATCAATAAGTTCTGGGAGGATCCAATACATACCCTGACGTAGAATATAGGCTTGATGGTACCTATAGAAATTTGGAAAATTTACCCCTCCCTCCTTAATTGATTTTTGTAAGGTTACTAAAGCTATTCTAGGTGTCTTACCAAGCCAAAGAAATTTTGTTAAAATTCTATTAAGCTTTTTATAAAAGGACCCCTGAAAATAAATAGGTATCATACTCATTTGGTAGCAAACTACAGGCAACATCATCATTTTAATAGTTTGAATTCTTCCCCACCAAGAAATATGTAATGGGTTCCATTGCTCACATAACTCCGTAACTTTTTTTAATACATATTTTTCATTTTCTTTTACAGTATCTTCAATTGTTTTTTTTAACTTGAATGCCTAGATATTTAAATCCTTCTTCTTTCCATATGAATGGAAAAGTATCAAATAATCCTTTTACACAGTGAACATTCAAGGGTATAATTTCAGATTTATTCCAATTAATTTTATAACCTGAAAATTTGCCAAACTTATCAATTAATTCCAATAAAGAAGATAAGGTAGACTCTGGATTTCTCAAATAAAGCAAAATATCATCCGCATAAGCCGAAATTTTATATTCCATATCTGAATATGGAATACCTTGTATCTCCCTCGTTTGCTGTATTGCTAACAATAAGGGTTCTAATACAACATCAAATAACAAAGGAGATAAAGGACAGCCTTGTCTAACTCCCCTCTGTAATTGAAAACCATCAGATATCTTATTATTAATATTTAATCTTGCAATCGGGAAGCTATACAATGTTTTTACCATTTGTATAAATCCAGAACCTATACCAAACCATTCTAAAGCCTGATACATAAAATTCCATTCTACCCTATCAAATGCTTTCTCAGCATCTAATGAAACTGTAAAAGCCGGTTCATCCATTTTTTTTGATAAGTTTAGCATGTGAAATAATAGTCTAGAGTTATTGGAGGAATGTCTTTTAGCAACGAAACCCGTTTGATGCATATCTATAATATGTGGGAGAGCTTTGGCTAATCTCAAAGCCAAAATTTTCGCCAAAAGTTTATTATCAACATTTATCAAAGATATAGGCCTGTAGTTTGAAACCAAAGTAGGATCTTTATTTGGCTTAGGCAAAACAATTATTATTGATTCAGCCATAGTACCTTTTATATTACCTTTTATAAGTTGTGTCTGATATAATTTTAATAAATGTGGGGAAAGGATATTTTGAAATGTTTTATAAAATTCTACTGTGTAACCATCACCACCTGGAGCGGATCCAACTCTAAGAGATCTCAATGCTGTTTCTAATTCTTTTAATGATATAGGTTCTTCTAAACTTCGTTTTATATGATCAGGAATTTTAGGTCCATTAATTAAATCTAAAAATTTTTTTCCATCTTTTTGTTTCTCCAAATAAGGTTCGGAAGAATACAGATCCTTATAAAAATTTAAAAATTGTTTTAATATTATATTTGTTTGATTTGTTATTATACCATTATCATCTTTTATTCCATTAATATTAGTTCTCCTTTTTTTTGCCTTAAGATAATTTGCCAATAATTTTCCCGCCTTATTAGAATTTCCATAATACACTGTTTGCTTGGAAAACAAATCTTTTCTTATCATTTTTGAAGTTAATTCATTATATTTACCTTTTGTTTTCAAAAGAGCTTGTAAAACTTCATATTCCCATTTACTTATCAATTTAGCTTCTAATATTTTTATTTCTTTTTCTAATTCTATATATTGTTTTTTGATCTGTTTCCTAATAAAAGCTGAATATGATATAATATTACCCCTCATAGTTGCTTTAAATGCATCCCATACATTCTCTATAGATGTATCTTCCACTAAATTTGTTTGAAAAAATTCATTAATTTGTGTTTTAAAATTTTCCAAAAATTTGTCATCCACAAGCAATGCATTATCAAATCTCCAAAGAGGTCTATTATTTTCTAATTGATCTAATTGTAATTCTATCCATATTCCCGCATGATCCGAAATGATAATAGGATCAATGGAGGCTTTAATCACCTGTTGCACTTTATTTGTTGAAACAAAAATATAATCTATTCTTGAAAATGATTTATGAACCTGTGAACAAAATGAATATTCCTGATCATTAAAATGAAGAATACGCCATATATCCTTCAAATCACATGATCGAACTAAATTATCTAGACCTAAAGATTTAATATTTTTACCTGGTTTTTTATCCAATAATGGATCCATTACAGCATTAAAATCTCCAGCCACCACTAAATTAGAGGCAGCCAGTGGTAATAACATATTTTGTAGCTTTTTGAAAAATTCTGATTGATTCGAATTAGGGGCATATATATTAAATAACGTCAGGGTATCATTTCCCATACCTATATCGATATGTATCCATCTTCCATGTGGATCTGAACTTTTTACCTTTATATTGGCCATACATTTTTTATTTATAAGAATTGCAACCCCTGCTTTTTTACCCACTGCTGGAGCAAAAAACATTCCTTTATCCATCCACCTGATAATTTCTGTGATTCCTTCATATTAAGATGGGTCTCTTGCAGACAGTAAATATCCGCATTTTGCTTTTTTAAAAATGTTAATATTTTTTTCCTTTTAATTACATGATTTAGGCCATTGACATTAATAGAATATATTTTAAAAGACATTATACATTTTAATACTTTTCATTATCTTATTCTTCCTCTCCTCTTTCATATTTAATATCCAAAAAATTTTCTTCATGACACACATATTTAACCCTAATGTATCTCCCTTAATTATTCTAGTAAATATTCTCCTTGTCCCTCCCTTTCCCACCCAGTACATTGGCTGCTTAAGGATACACATTGGAACTGTAATCCAAACATTCTCCCCATTCCAGGCAATCAATATTCAATATTTAAACAAATTTCCCTTCTATCTATCTATATTGATCTATTTTCCATAACATTTCATTAATGTATCATTATCCATTTAACAATATGTTAATTTGTATTTCCTTAGTATTATGATTTCAACATATAATTATTTTAAACATATATGTAGTGTATTATTTAATAATTTTCCTATATTTTGTTCTTTCTTTCTTATAATTTTTATTGTCTTTTCTTTATATTGTTTTCCTCCTTTTCTTCAGATATTTCGATATGTCATATTTTCTAATTTTTCATAGAGTCTTCAAAACCATCTTAATGTTCTATGTTAAAATATCATAGGTTCTGGTTTAGAGAGAAAATCTTTTAGTTTTTCGGGATCCTCAAAATATAAGGATTTGTCTCCAGATGATACTCTCATTTTCGCAGGGTAGTATAGACCATATTTAAATCCTTTTTCTTTTAGTAGAGGTCTCATGTCTAGTAGTCTCTTTCTTTTATTTGCTGTGTTTTTGGCAAAGTCTGGTAAAAACCATAATCTTGATCCTTTATAATTTAGGTTTTTATCTTTTTTTGCAGCATTTAGTATTTCTAGTGCTTGTTGGTATCTCAGCATTTTGAAAATTATTGGTCTTGGTCTGTCTTTGTTTTCTAAATTTTTAATTGGGATTCTATGCGCCCTTTCTATTTCAATTGGTTGTTTCAAGTCTAACTGTAGTATTTTTGGAATTAAATTTTCAAGGAAAAGGATAGTATTTTTTCCCTCTAAATTTTCTTGTATTCCAAAAAGTTTGATGTTTTTCCTTCTTCCTCTATTCTCGTAGTCCTCCAGTTGATCTTTTAATTTATTTAATTCCAGGCTGTCGTTTTTACATCTTTTTGATTCACATTCTATAGCTTCCATTTTTGATTCTAGTTCAGTTGTTCTTTTGTTGTTAACTTCCATTTGTCTATGAATATTTAAAATTTCTTCTTTCATTTCCGACATATTAGTTATAGTTTCCTTAAGCATTTGTTTGATTTGTCTTAGTTCTTCCATAACTTCTGTTTTGCTTAATATGTCTGATTCTTCGATAGGAAGTGGTATTTTGCTTGGTGTTATTTGGTCTTGTTTCTGTCTTTTTGCAGATGTACCAGCCTCATTTTTGTTTTGTCTGGTACTTGCCATGTTGTTGTTTTCTTTTTCTTGGTTATTCTTCTTTCTTAAATTTAATCTCTTAGGTTTAGGTTTGGTGTTCTTAAGTTTTTAATTCCTTTTCTTCTAGGATTTGGTTCTATCTTTTGAAGTAGAATTTTTTTTTTTTTTTGGTTCTTCTCCCTTAAGCCCCTTCACTGTCTCAATGAAGGAGGGGAACACTCAGTCTGATAATCTTTCCTTCTCTTAGATCTCTCTCAGACTAGTTAGGTCTTTCATAGATTTAATTCATTATATCCGGAAGTCACTCTCCCTTAATGACACACCGCTTCAGCGCTGATCAAATAAAATATTTTTGGTAGTCCTTTCTTCTAGCTCTCCTCTCACGAGCCCAATCGCAGCCCCGACTGAGGAGAGCAACACCTCTTCCAATTATTTTCTTATTTTGGCAATTTTGAAGCAACTGTAATCTATTTATTCACAGCGTCTCTCAATTGCCTCGATGTCTTGCTGCTTCAGTTTTAAAAAGTTCCGTTAATCCTTTCCTCTGTCTCTTCTCTCATAAGCCCAATCGCAGCTTTGTCAGAGGAAAGTAATATTCAATTCAGTACTTCTTTATTTTAGTAAGCTGATATTTATTTGTTTATTTATTTATTTGTTTACATCACTTCGGCACTTAATTACTGAGAGAAAATGCCGGTATTCTTCTTCCTCAGTTACTCAATCTCCCTTCCAGCAACGTCAAAGGAGGATAATTTTCAATTCTATATTTTCTTTTCTGCCTTCAGACTTTTACTTTCTTTTTTTTTTTTTATATCACAAAAAGAAGCCAGTGATTAATTGATCTCCTTAACCCCAGGCTCCGACTCAGCGCCGGCAAGAGAAGGCTATAACAAACCGTCACAGTTCCATAAATCAACTGTCAGCAGCCTCACTAACGAGATCAGTCTCTCTCTAATTTTTTCTCTTCAATGTTAGTCAGTTTAAACCTTCAGCACATAGAAATAACAACGCTCTTGATATTTCTAGCTTCTCTTTTCCCAGTACCTTACCTAGATCTGGCAAGGCAGGCTGGTGTCATTCACGCTGTGAGCTTTTTTTTTTTTTTCTTTTTTTAAAAAAAATGCCTCGTCGCTACAGCAACTGTCATCCTTCTGTCATTAAAAAACCGGCAAAAGAGAATCAGACCTTTTCTCTTAACTTTCTCACCCAGACTTCACCCGACTCTCAGCAGTACCTCTTTTTTCACTCTTTAATGATCTTCAAGTTCATTTAAAACTATATAACCCTCACGAATCTCAGGAATTTAACTGACAACAGGCTTCACATTATAATCGTTCTTTCTTTTACTTTTTTTTTGTCAGTTTAAATTTTTAACAGCCCTTCTCAATAACGTGCTGATTCAACTTTCTCTATTCAATTGTTTGTCTTCACAAAAAGAAACCGGCAAAGGATAAAACTAATCTCCTCCGTTCTCCACCCCTATGGCTCCAAATCAGCGCCGGTAGGAGAAATCAAACCGCCACTTAAATCAACTGATAGCAGCCTCACAATAAGATCGGCTTTTTTTTTTTTTTTTTTACTGTTAGTCAGTTTTCAGCACGAAGGAATAACAACTCTTATTTATGCATGGCAGGCATAATATTAGGCTGGTGTTATTCACCTTAAGTTTTTTTTTTTTTTTTTATTCCTCGTCGCTCCAGCAAACCTCCTCCTCAATCTCCTGCTGTTTCAGTAAAAAGAAATTCGCCGATTCTTTGCCCTCAGGGTCTCTGTTCAGCGCGGTCTGCTTCAAACCGCCACAGCTCTATCCCTCTCCAATTTCTCTCACTGTCAGTCTCTCCTTCTCAATGCCCAATCTTTAAATTTTCCTTCGTTGGTCAATTCAAATCTCTATCAGTCTTCACTCACTGTATCGCCGTTTCAGCACAGATAAAAGCCGGTAAAAGATTCAGTTACCTTCCCCTCAGCTTTTCTCGATGTCAGTGACTTGATGTCGGCACTCCGACCCTTCAGCTATTATTCTCACAGATTTCAAGTTCAGGTTTAAGAGGGTAACATCAACATTATTAATAATTATTTTTTGATGAAATCTTCAAGAAGGGAATAATATTTTTTATCTTCCGTTGCCTAGATGAAGAGGAGCTTTGCGATTACACGTCCATTTGTGTTCGCGTTAAGCCACGCCCCCCCAATAATAAATTATTATTAATATTAACACGACTTTGGTCTTGGAGGTTAAAATGTACGGTGTCAGCATCTATGAGACAAACTTGATTTTTTCTTTTACATAGAGCTTTTTGGACCCCTGTTCGTTTACAAACGATAGATAGTTCTAAGTCTTTTTTTTTATTTTTTATTTTTTTAATATTTTTTATTCTTTTTTTAAATTCTTACATCAAGTGAAATACATGTAATACATTCAATTATGAAAAAACACTTGAAATTATTATTAAATGTTCTTACAATGTGAATTAAATAAACCCTTTATCAGAATTTTATATCATATTAATATTACAATAGTTTTCCCTCCCTACCCCTTCTATATGTTCTATACATGTGTTATTATATCTGATCAGTAGAATAATTTGTCAATGGTCCCCATATTTTATTAAATTTTTTAATATAACCTTGTTGTAATGCCAATACTTTTTCCATTTTATATATATGACAAATTGAATTCCACCAAAAAGTGTAATTCAATTTAGTGTAATCCTTCCAGTTCTGAGTAATTTGCTGTATGGCGACCCCTGTTAAAATTAATAAAAGTTTATTATTGCTAGCTGAAATCGGACTTTGTGTTCTCATTGCTGTTCCAAATAATATTGTATCATATGATAGTCCAACATGATTTTCTAATAAATTATTAATTTGGGGCCAAATTAATTTCCAAAAGGAATTAATGCAGGGACAAAAGAATAGTAAATGGTCCAATGTCCCCACTTCTATCCTACAATGCCAGCATCTATTAGATCTATTACTATCTAATTTTTGTAATCTCGTAGGGGTCCATAAAACTCTATGTAATATAAACAACCATGTTTGACTCATAGATGCTGATCTTGTAGTATGTATTCTCCAGGACCAAAATTTTTGCCATTGAGATGGAGAAATTATCTGTCCTATCTCAATACTCCAAATATCCCTAAGTCCTGATCTCTTTTTTTTGTTTAAAAATTCGTTTATATTCTTATACCATTTTGCGGCTTGGTGTCCTTGAAAATCCGCTTGAAAACAAAGGATTGGTAAACTATATTGAGTGTTTAGATTCTTCCATTCAGGGAACCCTTCCTGAATGGCCTGCTTCAATTGCATCCATTTAAAATATTGTGTTTTATCTAATCCAAATTTTTGTTGCAATTGTGAAAAACTAAGCAGTGATCCATTTATTATTATATCTTTTAAAGTACGTATACCTACTTTTATCCATTGTTTCCATACTATTTTAAATCCACCAATTTTGATCCTGGAGTTTACCCAAATAGATTGATTTAAAGATTTAGTCAATGGATCTTTTGATAAATTGCTTATAAATCTTAATGTTTTCCATGTATCTGTTAGAATTCTATGATCTTTATATCTCTTAGGTATTGTTATACTAATGAAATGTTCTGGATGTAAAGGGAACATGAGGCGCCATTCTAAATATAATCAGTCGGGTACATTTTCCATGAGATCTGGGAGGATCCAATACATTCCTTGTCTTAAAATATAGGCTTGATGGTACCTATAGAAATTTGGAAAATTTACCCCTCCTACCTTAATTGTTTTTTGTAATGATGCTAAAGCGATTCTTGGTCTTTTCCCAAACCAAACAAATTTTGTTAGTATACTGTTTAACTTTTTATAAAATGACCCCTGAAAAAATATTGGAATCATACTCATTTGATAACAAACCACAGGTAAAATCATCATTTTAATTGTTTGGATTCTTCCCCACCAAGAAAGATGTAAAGGATTCCATTGCTCGCACATTTCTGTTATTTTCTTTAATAAAAGTTTTTCATTCTCTTTAATTGTTTCATCAATTGTATTTTTTATAAGAATACCTAAATATTTTAGTCCTTCCTCTTTCCATTTAAATGAATATGAATCAAATAATCCTTTGGTGCAATGGATATTAATTGGAAGAACTTCAGATTTTTCCCAATTGATTTTATATCCAGAAAACTTTCCAAATTTTTCTATTAAATTAAGTAGATGTGGAATGGTGTCTTCTGGTTCTCTTAAATATAATAATATATCATCTGCATATGCAGATAATTTAAATTCCCAATTAGAAAATGTGATTCCTTTTATTCCCTTAGTTTGATTTATTGCAATTAATAAGGGTTCTAGAACGATATCAAAAAGTAAGGGAGATAAAGGACAACCTTGTCTAACTCCCCTTAGCAAGTTAAATTTATCAGATAAGTTATTGTTTATATTTAATCTTGCTCCAGGGGAGCTATATAATGTTTGAATCATTTTAATAAAACCAGGTCCTATACCAAACCATTCTAGAGCTTGATACATAAACTTCCATTCTACTCTATCAAATGCTTTTTCTGCATCTAATGATATTAGAAAAGCTGGATCATTTAAATTTTTTGCTAAATTTAGAGAATGAAATGCTAATCTAGTGTTATGTGAAGAGTGTCTTTTAGCAACAAATCCTGTTTGGTGTATATCAATAATAAAAGGAAGAGCTTTTGCTAATCTTATAGCTAGCACTTTAGCAATTAATTTAGCATCTACATTCATCAAAGATATAGGCCTATAATTTGTTATCAATGTCGGATCCCTGTTTGGTTTTGGTAAGACAATTATAACAGAATCAGCCATAGTTCCTGATATATTTTCATTGTTTATTTGATATTGATATAAATTTAATAGATAAGGTAATAAAATATTTTGAAATGTTTTATAATATTCAACAGTATATCCATCTCCACCTGGAGCGGATCCAACTCTAAGAGCTTTCAATGCTGATTCTATTTCTTTTAAAGATATATGTTCTTCTAAACTTCCTTTTATATGATCCGGAATATTTGGTCCAATAAATGCCTTAAAAAATTCTATACCATCTTGTTCTTTATTTTCATAAGTATCAGAAGTATATAAATCCTTATAAAAATCAAGAAACTGTTTTATAATATCTTCATTACCAGTGTGTGTATTGCCCCGTTTATCCTTAATTGCAATAATCTTAGATTTTCTTTTTTTTGCTTTAATAAAATTTGCTAATAATCTTCCATTTTTATTTGAATTTCCATAATACTGTACCTGCCGACAGAACATATCTTTCCTTACAATTTGAGAAGAAATCTCATTATATTTAACTTTTGTTTTTAATAATTTCTGCAATGTATCATGTTCCCATTTAGTAATTAATTTTTGTTCTAATAATTTAATTTCTTGTTCCAATTGTATAAATTGTTTTTTAAGTTGTTTTTTCATATATGCAGAATATGATATGATATTTCCTCTCATTGTTGCTTTATAAGCGTCCCATAAAATTTCAATGTTTATGTTATCCGAATTATTGAATTGAAAGAATTCATGCATTTTTTCTTTAATATCTTCTATAAATTTTATGTCTGCAATTAAAGCATTATCAAATCTCCAAATTGGTTTAGAATAAACTGATATATCATTCTGCAGATCAAGTTCTAAGTCTAGTAGATGCTGGCACTGTCATGTTGAAGTCGGGACATTAGATCACCTTTTATTCTATTGTCCATTCATCTTATCATTCTGGAAATCAATTTGGCCTCAAATCAATAGGATGTTGGAAAATCCGGTAGCCTTGACATATGATACTATTTTATTTGGCACAACTATGAGAGCAAGAAGCCAAATTTCGGCAAGCAACAACAAACTTCTGTTTATTTTAACTGGAATAGCAATGCAGCAAATAACATACAATTGGAAAAAACATATGTTAAACTACAATTTTTGGTGGAATTCTGTATGCCATATATACAAAATGGAACTCACCATTGCAACACAAAAAGGCTATATGAGTAAATTTCAAAAAGTCTGGGGACCATTAACAGATTTCTGTAATGAATGATTAACTTTTCCCATGATAAGATTTTTGATTAGAGGGAAATGGGGTGGGATTTTATTTCTGATTATTACATACTATATCAATATTAGAATGAATTTACAATAAAGTGGATTATATGTATTACCGTATTTTCACGCATATAACGCGCGCGTTATACGCGTTTTTACCTACCGCGCATACCCCTCGCGCGTTATATGCGTGAGCGCGGTATACCAAAGTTTTAAAACATAGTTCCCACCCCGCCCGACGCCCGATTCACCCCCCCAGCAGGACCGCTCGCACCCCCACCCCGAACGACCGCTCGCACGCGCTCCCACCCGCACCCGCATCCACGATCGGAGCAAGAGGGAGCCCAAGCCCTCTTGCCCGGCCGACCCCCCGACGTCCGATACATCCCCCCCCCCCGGCAGGACCACTCGCACCCCCACCCCGAACGACCGCTCGCACGCGCTCCCACCCACACCCGCATCCACGATCGGAGCAAGAGGGAGCCCAAGCCCTCTTGTCCGGCCGACTCCCCGACGTCCGATACACCCCCCCCCCCCGGCAGGACCACTCGCACCCCCACCCCGAACGACCGCCGACTTCCCGACAATATCGGGCCAGAAGGGAGCCCAAACCCTCCTGGCCACGGCGACCCCCTAACCCCACCCCGCACTACATTACGGGCAGGAGGGATCCCAGGCCCTCCTGCCCTCGACGCAAACCCCCCTCCCCCCCAAGAACCTCCGACCGCCCCCCAGCCGACCCGCGATCCCCCTGGCGACCCCCACGACCCCCCCACCCCCCTTCCCCGTACCTTTGGTAGTTGGGCCAGAAGGGAGCCCAAACCCTCCTGGCCACGGCGACCCCCTAACCCCACCCCGCACTACATTACGGGCAGGAGGGATCCCAGGCCCTCCTGCCCTCGACGCAAACCCCCCTCCCCCCCAAGAACCTCCGACCGCCCCCCAGCCGACCCGCGATCCCCCTGGCGACCCCCACGACCCCCCCACCCCCCTTCCCCGTACCTTTAGTAGTTGGCCGGACAGACGGGAGCCAAACCCGCCTGTCCGGCAGGCAGCCAACGAAGGAATGAGGCCGGATTGGCCCATCCATCCTAAAGCTCCGCCTACTGGTGGGGCCTAAGGCGCGTGGGCCAATCAGAATAGGCCCTGGAGCCTTAGGTCCCACCTGGGGGCGCGGCCTGAGGCACATGGGCCCAACCCGACCATGTGCCTCAGGCCGCGCCCCCAGGTGGGACCTAAGGCTCCAGGGCCTATTCTGATTGGCCCACGCGCCTTAGGCCCCACCAGTAGGCGGAGCTTTAGGATGGATGGGCCAATCCGGCCTCATTCCTTCGTTGGCTGCCTGCCGGACAGGCGGGTTTGGCTCCCGTCTGTCCGGCCAACTACTAAAGGTACGGGGAAGGGGGGTGGGGGGGTCGTGGGGGTCGCCAGGGGGATCGCGGGTCGGCTGGGGGGCGGTCGGAGGTTCTTGGGGGGGAGGGGGGTTTGCGTCGAGGGCAGGAGGGCCTGGGATCCCTCCTGCCCGTAATGTAGTGCGGGGTGGGGTTAGGGGGTCGCCGTGGCCAGGAGGGTTTGGGCTCCCTTCTGGCCCAACTACCAAAGGTACGGGGAAGGGGGGTGGGGGGGTCGTGGGGGTCGCCAGGGGGATCGCGGGTCGGCTGGGGGGCGGTCGGAGGTTCTTGGGGGGGAGGGGGGTTTGCGTCGAGGGCAGGAGGGCCTGGGATCCCTCCTGCCCGTAATGTAGTGCGGGGTGGGGTTAGGGGGTCGCCGTGGCCAGGAGGATTTGGGCTCCCTCCTGGCCCGATATTGTTGGGGAGTCGGCGGTCCTTCGGGGGGGGGGGGAGGGATGTATCGGACGTCGGGGGGGGCATCAGGCTTTCAGGATGGGGACAGACCTTCAAGGGGGGACAGTGCACGGAAGTCAGGGGGGGTGAACGGAGAGTCGGGACAGCGCACGGAAAGTCAGGGCGGGCGAAAGGAGCGTCGGGCAGCATGCGCGGTATACCCGTGAGCGCGGTATATCAAAGTTTTTGTGCAAATCATCGTGATTTCTGCGCGCTATATTCGTGTGCGCGTTTTATACGGGTGCGTGTTATTTGCGTGAAAATACGGTACTGATTGGGAGGGAGGGAGGGGTGAGGGATTATTATATTCAATAAGAATTATATAAATTTAGATTTCTTGTATAATATTATAACTTTATATAATATTAAATTTTTAAAGAAATGTTAAATTTGATGTTAATATGTGAGTTAATCAAGTGTGTATATTCAAGTTTCTAATGAGTTTATTTGAAACACTTGTTGTAACATAAGAAAATGAATAAAGATTTATAAATAAAAAAAAAATATTAACAGGAGTTGCCATCCACCACATAACTAGGAACTGGAAAGATTATACAAGTCTGAATTTTACGTTTTGGTGGAATACAGTGTGTTATATATATAGAATGGAAAAAGCTATTGCATTACAGAATGGGAATTATAAGAATTTTAAAAAGATATGGGGGCCATTAATGGAATATTCAAATGATTTGGCACCTTTACAAGATTGATTGAATATATAATGAAAGAGTTAGAATATGATAATAATTGAAATATAGAAGTGGGAGGGGATGGGGTGGGATATTTTACAACTTGATAAGATATATGAGTAAGAATGTACAAGTGATTGTGTATAATATATTGCATAAAATTGTAAACTTGTTGATTGATGGAAAAATGAATAAAGTTTAAAAAAAAAAAAATCTTTCATTGTATAAGTCATTAATTATATGGCCAAAAATAATCAGTCCAAAGTAGGATGGATTTAGGAGCATTCAAGGGTCAGGGCATATACGAAGAGCAACAAAATTCAGCTGCTTTCTGTTTTTACAAATAGCCACTGTAGCCAAACAGCTGGCATAACTCTGTATGGATACATTATCAATATTACATTACATTAGTGATTTCTATTCCGCCACTGCCTTGCAGTTCAAGGCGGGTTACAAAAAAAAAGTTTTACAGGAAGATATCTGGTAATTTCTAGAGGAGATAAAGAGTAAATGAGGTTGCTTTGGGGAATCGGAAAGGTATTGGGAAGTGGTAAGGAGCAAGTGGTATTAAGTCGTTTGCATGAATTTCTTGAAAAGTAGAGTCTCTATTTCTTTTCTGAATGTTTTGTAGTCTGGGGTCATAATTAGTAGATTGGAGATTTGGTTGTTGAATTTTGCTGCTTGTGTGGCTAGGAAGCCATCATATAGTTTTTTTCGTTTGACTTCTTTGATTGGAGAGTGTGTGAATGGAGTGGTGGGTTTTCCTATGTCTAGTTGATGTAGTTTGGATGAGGCAACTGTTCAGGTAGGTTGGACTGTCGCCATTTATGGTTTTAAATAGTAGACAGTAGAATTTGAATAATATTCTTGCCGGAATTAGTAGCCAGTGTGAGTTGTGAGTTGAGGTATGCATCTGTGATGTGGTCGTGTTTCCTCAATGAATAGATAAGTCTCAGTGCTGTGTTTTGGACTGTTTGTAGTTGTTTTATCATTATTGCTAGGCAGGGGAGGTAGAGAATGTTGCAATAGTCTAAAATAGTGGTTCCCAACCCTGTTCTGGAGGACCACCAGGCCAATCGGGTTTTCAGGCTAGCCCTAATGAATATGCATGAGAGAGATTTGCATATAATGGAAGTGACAGGCATCCAAATATGCTCCATGCATATTCATTAGGGCTAGCCTGAAAACCCAATTGGGTTGGGAACCACTGGTCTAAAAGACTTAGGACTAGGGATTGTACTAAGAGCCGGAATTGTATTCTATCGGAGAATTTTCAAACTTGTCTTAGGTTTCTCATAAGTTATATGCATTTATTCTAATGCCCCTTATGTATTCTTCTGTGGGACTGAAGCCATTAAGCATAATAAGCAGGTAGCAAGTCAGAGGTGAAAGGAACAAAAAGATCTGACCTGCAAGGATAATACATTGAATGTCCCCCACACCATGCATCCACAGATTTTAAAATGAACTCTGCAATTGACTGTGGTACATAGCATCAGCTATTACTATGCAAACTCAAAGCTAAAAAAGAGAGAAAGCCAGAAGAGTTATGGGACGACATCAAGAAAGTTGTACTCGAAAGTGAAAAGTCCCTGCAAAAGACGAAAAGCAAAACTGGCCAAAATAGATGACAGAAGAAACTCTCAGAAGCATAAAGAAGTTAAAAAAGCCAGAAGAGAGAGGCAGTCACACAGTAAGAAGCGTTAAAGATAAGAAGTACAAAAACGTGTACAAGGAAACTGAATTAAAAAGAGATTAGGTTCTTACCTTGCTAATATCTTTTCTAGTAGATAGGTGTGTCATTCTGGACACTAGTGTACAGTATTCTCCCCATGCTCGAGAGCTGTGCAGAAGGAATCCACTCCAGATTTTCAACTCAACCTCCTTCTCCAGAGGGCTCTGCTGCCCCTTCAGTTTGTATCAAAGCAGGCAACAGTCCTATATAGGAACAGATAAGAAGGAGGGATACGGAGAGGCTCCCCAAACTACAAACTTGTTCTGCTCTGAAAGTATAACAAATGTATCAAACATTTTAATTGAACAATCGAAACATAAAAATAACCATACCAATCGGAAACATTTATGGAGCTCAAACATTCCCCAATTAATTATAGCAATAGATTATTCTTCATACCCTTAAGGTCTGACCATCATCAAAATCTCAATTTTGACTCGTTTCTGATTGAGACAGTAGGCAGGCAGAGTAAATACTGACAGAACAGGTTTCCAGAATGACACATCTATCTACTAGAAAAAATATTAGCAAGGTAAGAACCTAATCTCTTTCTCTAGTGCAATGTCCCGCAAACTTTTTTTTTTTTTTTTACTCGGTGGCACAATAAACTCCGGGCCACAGCTGGAGGGCACATGGAAATGCGCAGATGTCGCTGTGATGTCATTTGTCTGCGAATGTGCAAAGGCCCTCCAGATGGGGACCTGAGCCACCAATAGGGGATGCTGGAGCAAGAGAGGCATAGAGAAGAGAGGCACTAGTGCCGACTGCCTACAGAACGTGTCTCGCCGTGAGAAGCACATCTCGTAGGCAGTCAGACGGAATTGATGCCTCTCCTCCTTGCTGGCGTCTCACGGCACACCTGGAATCTCGCCACAGTGGCACACAGTTTGTGCACACTGCTCTAGTGCAATAGGTGTGTCATTCTGGACAGCAGGAACATACCAAAGCAGTCCCAGAAATCTAGGGCTTGCTTGTAACATTGAGTACCCAAAGACAGTGTCCTCCCATGCTGTCATGTCCATTCTGTAGAACTTGAGAGAATATGTGCAGATTGGACCAGGTCACTGTCCTACAAATCTCTCCAGGAGCAATCACCCAAGCTTCCACCCATAAAGAGTCTATGCTGTTTGTGGAATCTGGTTTCAAGGAGACTGGCGATTGCTGCCACAGGCAATATATGCTAACGAGATGGCCATGCTTATCCATCTTGAAATGGTAGCCTTAGATGCTGGTCTACCGCATCTAGCCTAACTGGTGATCACAAATAGAAGGTTCAACAGTCAGAACTCATTGGTGACCTCTAGATAACAAAGGAGGACTCTCCTCATATCCAGCTTCACCAGAATCTGGTACTTTTTCTTTGACCCTGTGATCTGGAATGCTGGTAATCTTACCTATTGATTGACATGAAACACCGAAATGACCTTCGGCAATAAGAATGGGACCATGTGCAAGGAAACTCTCACCTCCTTTATATTGAGGAAGAATTCCCTGAACGGCAGGATCTGTAGCTCCAAGACTCATCTCATTGACATAATGGCCACAAGGAAAATGTAAAAGAGCTTGCTCTTTGACCATGAGCTGTAAGTTCCATAGATTAAGGAGGAAGTGGAAAATAGGTGAGCTGGATGCACTTGCAATCCTACCCTGCGAAGATGCACTACTATCACCTTAGTGAATGTGCAGGGTGCTTATTGCCAACTCAAAGGGGAGTGCTGAGAACTGATAATGCCTCTCTAGCACATGGAATCTCAGGAAATTCCTCTGTTCTGGAAATATGGAATGGGCAGATAGGCTTCTGTCAAGTCTAGGGAGCTAGAAATTCCCCCGGAGCTACTATTGCAATGACTGACCGCACGGTTTCCATGCGAAAGCGTGGAACCTTCAGGGCCTCGTTAATATTTGTGATATTCAGAATAGGTCTCCAATCTTCTAAGCATTTCTTGGGAACTATGAAATATATGGAGTTTCTGCCCGAGCACAATTCTTCTGGCGGCACTGGCTTTATGGTCTGAATTTCTACAAGTCTTTGCACTGTTGCTAAGACTCTGCATGACTTTTCTAGGCACCCCACTGGGGAGTCCACAAACCAGTCTGCTAGGGAATGGGCAAACTCAAGCTTGTACCCTTCCTGAATGATCTCCAGTACTCAGCGATCTGATGAGATCTGCTCCAGGACTTCCACATACACCAAAAGCCTTCCTCCTATCTTCAGGGGGAAGAGTTCAGACCTGGCATCATTGTGCCTTCTTACAGGATGAAGTGGAGCATGGACAGGTGGCTTGGCTTTGTCTAGGCCCTGTAAATCTCTGTCTTGATCCCTGATAGTATCTCTGAGATGAGGATCCACCCACATACTGACAAAAGTACCTGGAATTACAAAAATTAGATCGCCAGGACCTCTAGAGTATTGGTTCCCAACCTTGTCCTGGAGTACCACCAGCCAGTCAGATTTTCAGGATAGCCCTAATGAATATGCATGGGGGAGATCTGCATGCCTGCCACCTCCATTATATGCAAATCTCTCTCTTGCATATTCATTAGGGCTATCCTGAAAGCCAGACTGGCTGGTGGTCCTCCGGGACAGGGTTGGGAACCACTGCTCTAGAGGGTCTCAATCTACTGTCAAGCAGAGACTTTGGCCGGTAATCTGCCACACTAGCCATCATATTGTCCAGACCCTTTCCAAATAACATCTGTCTTTTGAAAAGAATTCTACCGAGAGTAGCCTTGGTGATGGAATCATCCGCCTATTGCCTGATCCAGAGCTTTCTGTGGGTTGAAATCGAATAAGCTGAGACTTTGTTCATGACTCTGGTAATGTCATAGAGAGCATGGGCCACATAATCCCATCCCTGCCAACAAAAAAGTGGGGCAAAGGCTCGTTCTCTTCCAGTGTGAGCCCACACATCTTTGTATGATCAGTGCATTACACTAAAGAGACTGCTGCAGCTGCCTTGATCCCTAAGGCCAAAACTTCAAACTGTCTTTTTAGGACCACATCCACTCTGCAATTCTTCAGTACCATGCCTCCCTCACGTGGTAGAAACGTGCACTTGGTTATTTGAACAACTAAGGCTGAGCAAACATCTGTTGCCACTTCTGTGCCATAGGTTACAGCCTAGTCATTGTTTTGGCTACCTTTAGAGAACCCTCAGGTACATGTGACTAAAACACTCATATGAGGATGTCAGAAAAAAAGACATGGGTTGCACTCACACTCCGCTCAAGATAGAACACTGAGTAGAAGGAGCCTGCTTGGAGTCTATACGAGCTCCAAAAGCACTAAAGCAGGGGTGTCCAACCTTTTGGCTTCCCTGGGCTGCATTGGCCGAAAAAAATGTTTCTTGAGCCGCACAAACGTGCAAACGATGCAGCAAGATGGTAAACAAATAGGGGCAGCAGAGGAAAACACTGCATTGCTCTCAACCGGAGCCGCACAAAATACTTCACGGGGCCGCAGGTTGGACACCCCTGCACTAAAGTCTTGACTAGTCAGCATACTGTAGGATACTCACCTTGGTCAAGGGCCCCCACTGCTTCCTCTGTACTTGCTCCTGCTTGTAACCCTAAATCACCAAGCAGGGAAGACTCACCAAGCTTCCTGGCCAGTCATGAGATCTAAATAGCCTGCGCTCCAGTGTCTGTCTCTGTAGGGATGAACTCCGCTCCCAGGGAACCTAATACTAAACTCCAAGTGTTTGAGCAGGCTGGCCAGGCAGGTGCTCTTTTCCAAAAGTGTTGCGCTCTTGGCTATAGACCCCAATGTCTGTCCCTTCTTCCAGGCAGAGCTATCCCAGGACTACTGGGAATCTCTTATCAGCAGGAAGCCTCAAAAAGGATCGAATTAAAACCTAAAAATAAAGAATCTAGTGCAGAGCAGAGAAAAAAACATCTTCTCAACTCGCTTGTAGAAGTTAAGACTGATGAAAGAGGGCACTGCCCAGAGAGACAAGGAGGCAGAACTGAGAAAATTGATTGACGTCTTCTACAATCCAACTCACGAGTTGGGGTTCACAACCCATTCTTAAGGAATCGTATGCTGTTTGCACAGGAATATGCCAAGTCATTATACCATGAACCAACTGTCGTTTCAACCTGCACTTTATGATCAGAACCATGGACAATGAAAGATGTCAAAGGAGTACTGAAAATTTTATCAAAGAACAAGCACCAGGCACAGATGATGTTCCCATTAAAGTATTACAGCAATCAGTTGGAACTGTTGCAATGTTTATAAGGCTCTGCAAGATTCCATGAAGAAATCTAAGGTGTGAAAATGGGTGATGATATCATCACGTTACTGGCTAAAAATGAAAAGTGTTTCAAATTCAGTTTCAAAATGGGTCTGTACCTTACATGAAGACAAAAATCAGGACTGACAACTGATCCATCAATCCAACGTGTACAGACGACTTGTGCTCAGACAAAAAGGTCCACCTCTCCCATTTGCCAACTATACAAAGAAAGCAGAGGTAAATCACACAATAGGAAAGATAGGTACATGAGCCCATAGAAATTCTCATAAGAACATAAGAGTTGCCATACCATGACAGACTGAAGGTCCATCAAGCCCAGTATCCTGTTATCATCCACCATCTAGTATCTTGAAGCAGTGATTTAACTATGGATGGATTCAGGCCCATCTAACAGCAGCACACTACTGCGGTACCTGGCAGGAATCCCCAAGTCCTGCTAGCTGAAGATCTCCTGAAAGGCACCAGAAACACCTATGCTCAGCAGCTGTTTACTGACTGAGATGGCAGCCGGGCGCTCACGTAAATTAGCTGGGTGGAGCGCCCGGCTAAAAGGTGCTAGGGAGAACACTGTACTAGGTCAGACCAATGGTTCATCAAGCCCAATTGCTCGTTCTCATGGTGGCCAATCCAGGTCCCTAGTACCTGGCAAAAACCCAAGGAGTAGCAACATTCCATGATACCGATCCAGGGCAAGCAGCAACTTCCCCCATGTCTTTCTCAATAACAGACTATGGACTTTTCCTCCAGGAAATTATCCAAACCTTTCTTAATACCAGCTATGCTAGCCGCTATTACCACAATCTCTGGCAATACATTCCACAGCTTAACTATTTTCAGAGTTAAAAAATATTTCCTCCTATTGGTTTTAAAAGTATTTCCCTGTAGCTTCATCGAGGATCCTCTAGTCTTTGTAATTTTTGACAGAGTGAAAAATTGATCCACGTGTACCCGTTCTACTCCACTCAGGATTTTGTAGACTTCAATCATATCACCCCTCAGTCATCTCTTTTACAAGCTGAAGAGCCCTAAACTTTTTAATCTTTCCTCATATGAGAGGAGTTTCATCCCCTTTATCATCTTGGTCGCTCTTCTTTGAACCTTTTCTAGTGCTGCTATATCTTTCTTGAGATAATGAGACCAGAATGGAATGCAATACTCCAGATGAGGTCGCACTATGGAGTGATACAGAGGCATTATAACATTCTTAGTCTTGTTAACCATCCCTTTATTTTTATTTATTTATTTATTTATTTTTGCTTTTTTGGCCACCGTCACAAATTGGGCAGAAGGTTTCATCGTATTGTCTACAATGACACACAGATCCTTTTCTTGGGCGCTAACCATCAGGGTGGAACCTAGGATCTGGTAGCTGCAATTCAGGTTATTCTTCCCAAATGTGCATCACTTTGCATTTGTTCACATTAAATTTCATCTGCCACTACGATGCCCAGCCTTCCAATTTCCTGAGGTCTGACTGCAATTTTCCACAATCTGCATGTATTTTAACAACTTTGAACAGCTTAATGTCATCTGCAAATTTAATCACTTCACTCATTGTTCCAATTTCCAGATCATTTATAAATAAGTTAAATAGCACTGGTCCCAGTACAGATCCCTGCAACTCTCCACTGTTTACCCTCCATCACTGAGAAAAATTACCATTTAATCCTACCCTCTGTTTTCTATCCAATAACAAATTCCTAATCCACAACTGAACTTTGCCACCTATCCCATGACTCTAATTTTCTCAGGAGCTTCTCATGAGGAACTTTGTGAAAAGCTCTCTGAAAATCTAGACACACTACATCAACTGGCTCACCTTTTTCCACATGTTTATTCACACCTTCAAAGAAGTCAAGCAAATTGGTGAGGCAAGATGTTCTTTGGCTGAACACATGCTGATTGTCTCATTAAATCATGTTTGTCTACATGTTCCACAATTTAATTTTTTATAATTGTTTCCACCATTTTGCCTGACTCTGAAGTCAGGCTTACCGGTCTGTAATTTCCAGAATCTCCTCTGGAACCCATAGTAACATAGTAACATAGTAGATGACGGCAGATAAAGACCCGAATGGTCCATCCAGTCTGCCCAACCTGATTCAATTTAAAAATTTTTTTTTTTCTTCTTAGCTATTTCTGGGCGAGAATCCAAAGCTTTACCCGGTACTGTGCTTGGGTTCCAACTGCCGAAATCTCTGTTAAGACTTACTCCAGCCCATCTACACCCTCCCAGCCATTGAAGCCCTCCCCTGCCCATCCTCCTCCAAACGGCCATGCACAGACACAGACCGTACAAGTCTGCCCAGTAACTGGCCTAGTTCAATCTTTAATATTATTTTCTGATTCTAAATCTTCTGTGTTCATCCCACGCTTCTTTGAACTCAGTCACAGTTTTACTCTCCACCACCTCTCTCGGGAGCGCATTCCAGGCATCCACCACCCTTTCCGTAAAGTAGAATTTCCTAACATTGCCCCTGAATCTACCACCCCTCAACCTCAAATTATGTCCTCTGGTTTTACCATTTTCCTTTCTCTGGAAAATATTTTGTTCTACGTTAATACCCTTTAAGTATTTGAACGTCTGAATCATATCTCCCCTGTCTCTCCTTTCCTCTAGGGTATACATATTCAGGGCTTCCAGTCTCTCCTCATACGTCTTCTGGCGCAAGCCTCCTATCATTTTCGTCGCCCTCCTCTGGACCGCCTCAAGTCTTCTTACGTCTTTCGCCAGATACGGTCTCCAAAACTGAACACAATACTCCAAGTGGGGCCTCACCAATGACCTGTACAGGGGCATCAACACCTTCTTCCTTCTACTGACTACGCCTCTCTTTATACAGCCCAGAATCCTTCTGGCAGCAGCCACTGCCTTGTCACACTGTTTTTTCGCCTTTAGATCTTCGGACACTATCACCCCAAGGTCCCTCTCCCCGTCCGTGCATATCAGCTTCTCTCCTCCCAGCATATACGGTTCCTTCCTATTATTAATCCCCAAATGCATTACTCTGCATTTCTTTGCATTGAATTTTAGTTGCCAGGCATTAGACCATTCCTCTAACTTTTGCAGATCCTTTTTCATATTTTCCACTCCCTCTACGGTGTCTACTCTGTTACAAATCTTGGTATCATCTGCAAAAAGGCACACTTTTCCTTCTAACCCTTCAGCAATGTCATTTACATACATATTGAACAGGATTGGCCCCAGCACCGAACCCTGAGGGACTCCACTAGTCACCTTTCCTTCCTTCGAGCGACTTCCATTAACCACCACCCTCTGGCGTCTGTCCGACAGCCAGTTTCTGACCCAGTTCACCACTTTGGGTCCTAACTTCAGCCCTTCAAGTTTGTTCAACAGCCTCCTATGAGGAACTGTATCAAAGGCTTTGCTGAAATCCAAGTAAATTACATCTAGCATATGTCCTCGATCCAGATTTCAGGCCGGGACAAGATAATGCAGCATTTAAACGCTGGGCTAGTAAAGGGCTTTACTACTTGGGACAGTTCTTACCACAGAGGGCTCTATTCGCCCTTTTCTGGCTCTCCAGGTATCCTGGTTTTGAGTAAGACCAATCATTTTGCTTATAGGCAAGAATCCCATTGTCTGACTTCCCTACCCGCAGAATCCATCACGGAGGAACTCTTGGGTAAAGTCAGAGATTTCTTTACTGATACTAACTGGGAATGGTTATCGGTATCTCATTACCACCAATGGCTGGTGACCCTGCAATCTTGGCGAGACTATCAACAGCTGTTGTCCCAGTGGGCGCATGACCTTGGCAGGCGCCCTCACTTGACTACTCTGACTCCTCTTGTCTTAGCAATTCCCCAGGTGGTACAGAGTGTGGAATTACAGGAGTGCCAATTTAGAGTTATTCATAGGGGATATGTCTCTCAGAAGCAGGATTTTTACTTTGGGAGCACCCCTACACCTAAATGTATCAAGTGTAAAAAATTAGATAACTTCCTAGTACATAGCCTATGATCCTGTCTGAAGATCAGTGCCTTTTGGTTAGAAGTACGCACATATATCCAATCCCTAGTTGGCTATGCCCTCCCATGTCACTTTGAGGGAATTATTTTTCTGGCCAGGGGTTATTTGAGAGGACATTGTGCTGGAGATAATTTGCTCCTCAGTAAAGGTTATATCTTGGGGAAGAAATGCATTCTAAATCACTGGTTACAAGTCTCCCCACCCACTATCTGGTATTAGAGAAATAAATTTCACCTCTTAATGGTTTGGGAATCTATGTCAGCTCATTTCTCTAGAAGCTGTAGTAAAGTCTTTTTTGTCAGTTTGGTCCCCTTATCTAGATACTCTATCCCCCACTGTAAAGAGTCAAATTATAAATAGACTGCAGAAGCCAGCAGTACCTTTGTTGACTGCTGTTAATCCTTGAAAGAGTGGGATGGTGGGGTGGGAGGGGGAGGAATTGACTGGTTGTAGTGTGCTTTCATGTTGCCCGAGTCTGAATTGAAGAACCAACACCTGGACTCATGCTGTTTTGCCTGTGTTGTATTTCTTAGGGTTTTAGTTTCAATATTATTGTAAAATTTTGTACCAGTGTACCTATATATGTTCTTGACCTGTTCTTTTGAATAAATCGTTTAAAAATTTAAAAAAAAAATAAAATAAAATTCGGCCTAACATTAGCTACCCTCCAATCTTCAGGTACTACAGACGATTTTAGCGACAGGTTACAGATCACTAACAGCAGGTGAGCGATTTCATGTTTGAGTTATTTTTGTATCCTGAGATGTAAACCATCCGGTCCAGGTGATTTATTACTTTTTAACTTTTCAATTTGGCTTAGTACATCTTCCAGATTCACCGAGATTTCTTTCAGTTCCTCTGCATCATCACCCTTGAAAACCATTTCCGGTTTAGGTAGATCTCTTACATCTTCTTCCGTAAAGACCGAAGCAAAGAATTCATTCAGTCTCTCCACTATGGCCTTATCCTCCCTGAGCATCCCTTTTGCTCCTTGATCATCCAATAGTCCCACGGATTCCCTCACAGGTTTTCTGCTTCTGATGTACCTAAAAAAGCTAGTGAGTTTTTGCCTCATATCAGGATGCCAGGGAAACGAAGATGACTGGGCTCTCACTCTGCTCATTATAGAGCAGAGAGAAGAGGGCACCCACTGGGAGTCCAAGTTTAACTTTTGCAAAGGGTAAGCAATAAGCTGAGGGGGGTAAAAATCATATTGTTCTCGATCCAGCACATAACCACCCTAAAACCTTGAAGACCAGGCCAAACAGCATGCAACTGACACCAATCACCCAAGTCTCGCTGTTGACGACAGAATTTTGTTCACCAAAGATACCATCCAACACGCCAAGATCCCACCAGCCCCATGCTTCTAGTCTAGCGGCAAATTAACACTGTCAGCATTAATCCCTGACTCGAGCTTATGTTAACAGCAACCCAACCAAATGCCCCCAATACAATGTATACATCTATGACTTGAGTAATTCAAATGTAATATAAATGTAATATAATTGTAATTTCTCCAATTTTGCCCAAATGCTTCCTTTGATGCCTCCAGTACACGCATAGATAGCTCCATAACTTATGCCGATCTTAACCCAAAACTCAGCCTAGTGTAAATGTTCCACTGTAATCCTCACTCCCTTCCTCAGTGTATTGTGAATATTCCTTGCTGCCCTGCATCCAATCTATTGTGAATCCACCCTCTCTTTCTATTTCCACCCATTAGTATAATGTAAACATACCCTTCATCCTATGCCTCCTAATATTGTGATTGTACTGCCTCCAAATTTCTGTGAATATATTGTTGTTACCTGGGGAGGACAGGCTATAAAATGAAATAAATAAATAGTCAGAGTATCCCCTTGAAATGCTTCCGGATATACCTAACTACTCTCGGCTTACTAATGTAATTTGAAAGTTTTTTCTGTAACATCGCTATCTGTGTACAGTCTCTTCCTTTGTAAACCGCTCTGAACTGCTTGTGGTATTGCGGTATACAAAATAAAATTATTATTATTATTGATTGAGGGCCACCATCGTATCTTGCGAACTCATACCTGCCTGTGACCCTGAATCTCCCAACAGGGAGGGCTCACTATGACTGTAAGGGCATACAGATAGACCCCCCTCATCTTCCAAGTCTCTCTCAGAAAGTCCCAAAAGATCCCGGCCAGCCTCTGACACTGAGGCAAACATGCCATTGGAGCCCAAGCCCCCTTGCATGCCTCCTGGTGCAGTGCCAGACTTTCCCTGGGATCTCAGCCATCCAGATAAGCTCTCCATATCAGATTGGCAAATTCTGGAGAAAATGTTATATTAAGCAGCACAGAGTCTCCTTTAGATGACTCCAGCTTGCACCTCTTGGGCTCCGCAGCAACCATGCTCCTGCCATTCCAGGGCTTTAGAAGGAATTTACTTCCAACCAATAGATCCCCTGACTGTTCTTCAGCCCTAGAGAGCAAACATAAGGATAAGCCAGCCGTTCCCACCATCCCCCCTTCATGTTTTTCACGGCACTTGGCACAAGAGCGCTCTTCGGGCATCTGTCCAGTGCAAACCTGTCATGAATTAAGGGTAAAGGAGCATGAGGATTCCATCTCTGACACTTGTGAGGCAAAACGAGGAGATTTGAAGGTTGAGAACTTAAAAAAAAATTAGCCATTGCAACAGCATTTTGGCACCAAAAATGGCTCCAAAATATCTTAACTAAAATTTTAAAAAAACAAAAACAAAAACCACTGCAAAAAAGAGATTTGGAGGTGGGGAAACCAAAGGGAAGGAGGCAGTGAACTGTACTGGATATGTGCTGCAGCCTGCCTCAGCTTCTAAGTTAGGTGGATCTGGAAGAAGAAATCACTGCCTCAAACAGACCACTCCTCCAACATTGAATCTTCTGGCTGCCAGTCAGACCAGAGTCTGACTGAGCCTCTAACTCCCGTGGAACCGCACACGCGAAAGGGGGGAGGCAAAATGCAGCCAGCACCCTGTAGAGCCCCACTGAGCCCCCTACAGATGCCTAACAGCCTGTGCTCAAGCCCCGGCAAACAATGCTATGAGGGGAACGAACCCCAAGCTCCAGAAAAGTTTCTTCAGGCTGGCTAACAGGTACCAAAGAGGGATTAGCCCAGAGGTCTCAAACTCAAACCCTTTGCAGGGCCACATTTTGGATTTGTAGGTACTTGGAGGGCCTCTGAAAAAATAGTTCATGTGTTATTAAAGATTTGACAATTTTGCATGAGGTAAAACTGTTTATAGTTTATAAATCTTTCCTTTTGGCTAAGTCTTAATAATAATATTGTCATTTATAGCTAGAGACATATGATCAAGAAAGCACAGTTACTTACCGTAACAGGTGTTATCCAGGGACAGCAGGCATATATTCTCACATGTGGGTGACGTCATCTACGGAGCCCCAGCGCGGACAGCTTTTCAAGCAAACTTGATTGAAGTTTCAAGTTTGCTACACTGCACCACGCATGTGCATGCCTTCTTGCCCACTAGAGGGCGCATCCCCACCTCGTGGTCCTCAGTTCCATAACCAGCAAAGAAGCCATCCCCGGGGAGGAGGGCGGGTTGTGAGAATATATGCCTGCTGTCCCTGGATAACACCTGTTACGGTAAGTAACTGTGCTTTATCCCAGGACAAGCAGGCATGATATTCTCACATGTGGGTGACCTCCAAGCCAACCAAAAAAGGGCAGGTGGGAGGATGGCAATTTAGGAAAACAGGTTACGTAACACCGACTGGCCAAACCGGCCGTCACTTCTGGACAAAGTGTCCAGACAGTAGTGGGAGGTGAACGTATGAACCGAAGACCAAGTGGCAGCTTTACATATGTCCTCCACAGGAGTAGACCAGAGGAAAGCAACAGAAGCTGCCATAGCCCGGACCTTATGCCCCGTGACTCGACCATGGAGCGTGAGACCAGCCTGAGCGTAGCAAAAAGAAATACAAGCAGCCAACCAGTTGGACAAGGTGCGCTTGGAAACAGGATGTCCCAACCGATTAGGATCAAAGGACAAAAACAATTGAGGAACCTTCCGATGAGACTTGGTACGTTGGAGATAAAAGGCCAACGCCCTCTTACAGTCAAGCGTGTGAAGCGCCGCCTCACCAGGGTGAGAGTGGGGCTTCGGGAAGAACACCGGAAGAACAATGGACTGATTGAGGTGGAAATCAGACACAACCTTAGGCAAAAATTTAGGATGGGTGCGAAGAACCACCTTGTCATGATGAAACACAGTAAAAGGTGGATCCGCAACCAAAGCCTGCAGCTCACTAATCCAACGAGCGGACGTGAGCGCAAGCAAAAAGACCACCTTCCAAGTGAGAAACTTAAGATGAGATTTGTCGATAGGCTCAAAAGGAGGCTTCATCAGTTGAGCTAAGACCACATTAAGATCCCAAACTACAGGAGGAGGTTTCAGAGGAGGATGAACATTCACGAGACCCCTCATGAAACGAGTTACCAGAGGATGAAGAGAAAGAGACCGACCCTCGAGATGCCGATGGAACGCTGCAATGGCACTGAGATGCACCCGAATGGAAGTCGTCTTCAGCCCAGACTTAGACAGATGCAACAAATATTCCAGCACCGAAGACACTGGAACCGAACTCGGGTCCAGATGGTTCGAGGAACACCAGGATGAAAATCTGGTCCACTTCTGGGAATAACAAAGCCTAGTCGAGACCTTGCGCGAGGCTTCCAAAATCTCCCTCACAGACTGAGAAACAGGAACCGAAGTCAAGGGGAAAGGAACCAAGCGGTCAGATGTAAAGACTGAAGATTGGGATGTAACAGCGAACCCCGACTCTGAGACAGCAGAGAGGGAAAAACAGGCAGAAGCAGAGGCTCCCTGACACTGAGTTGAAGGAGCAGGGAGAACCAGTGTTGTTGCGGCCAACGAGGCACAATGAGAATCATAGTGGCTCTGGTCGATTTGAGATGTACCAACGTTCTCAAGATCAGAGGAAAAGGAGGGAACGCATAAAGGAACCTCCCCCCCCCAGTCGAGAAGGAAGGCATCGGCCTCGAGACGGTCCCGGGAGTACATCCGAGAACAATAGAGGGGCAGTTTGCGAGTCTCCGGGGAGGCAAACAGATCCACCTGAGGAGTTCCCCAGCGGTCGAAGACCTCGCGCAGAACCCGGGAGTTCAGCGACCACTCGTGCGGCTGGAGAAGACGACTGAGTTTGTCTGCCAGACAGTTCCTCTCTCCCTGAATGTAAACCGCACGTAGGAAGATGTTCTGGGAGACCGCCCATTCCCAAAGGCGCAGGGCTTACCAAGAACCCGTTCCCCCCTGCTTGTTCACATAATACATTGCCACCTGGTTGTCCGTCCGCACGAGGACTACCTGATCGTGTAGCAAGTGGCAGAACGCTCGAGCCGCCAGAAAAATGGCACGAAGCTCCAATACATTGATGTGACAAAGACGGTCCTCTGCCGACCATAGACCCTGAGTCCGCAGACCGTCGAGATGAGCCCCCCAAGCGTACTCCGAGGAGTCCGTGGTCAGGACCTTGCGATGCGGAGGAACGAGAAAGAGCAAACCCCCGGAAAGATTGGAAGAGTTGGTCCACCAACGGAGCGAGCGTCTCAAAGAAGGAGTCACCGTTATCGGACAAGAGACTGGGTCGCGATCCTGACGCCACTGCGAGGCCAAGGTCCACTGAGGAAGCCTCAGATGCAAGCGGGCAAACGGAGTGACGTGGACCGTCGATGCCATGTGGCCCAGAAGAATCATCATGCGCTGAGCCGATACTACGGGCATCAGCGAAACCTGGCGACTCAATCAAAGCAGGGCCTCCAACCGAGGGGGGGGGGAGGAACGAACGGAGGCGAACCGTGTCCAGCACGGCTCCGATAAACTGAAGGGATTGAGCCGGGCACAACTGAGACTTGGGAAAGTTCACTTCGAACCCCAGACGTTGAAGGAAGATGATAGTCTGTTGGGTCGCTGAGATAACCCCCTCCCTGGTCGATGCCTTGATCAGCCAATCGTCCAGGTAGGGAAAGACCTGTAGCCCCCGAGATCTCAGGGCTGCAGCAACTACCATCATACACTTCGTGAAGACCCGAGGGGACGAAGCTAGTCCGAAGGGAGGACCCGATATTGAAGGTGCGACTCTCCCACCTGAAACCGTAAGAACTTGCGGAAGGCGGGATGCACCGGAACATGAGTATATGCTTCCTTCAAGTCCAGGGAGCACATCCAGTCCCCTTCCTCCAAAAGAGGGTACAAACCCGGAAGCGTCAACATACGGAACTTCTCCCGGACCAGGAACTTGTTGAGCTTCCGGAGGTCCAAAATGGGACGCAAGTCCCCGGTCTTCTTTGGGACCAAAAAGTAACAGGAGTAAAACCCCCGCCCCCGCTGGTCGGGGGGTACCGGCTCCACCGCCCGAAGGCTCAACAAGGCCCTGGCTTCTGCGAGGAGAAGAGGAAGCTGGGCTCGATTGCACGGAGAGGCCCCCGGCGGATGTTCTGGCAGCGTGGCTGAGAAATTTAACGAGTAGCCCTCGGAGATGATCCGGAGCACCCAAGCATCTGAGGTGATCTCGGTCCAGGCCGCATGAAAGGCCCGCAGCCGACCCCCGATGGGCAGGGGGTCCGGCGAGAGTGCAGAGGGGGCCCGCCCCCATCCGCACATCACGTCAAAAAGATGGCGCCGGCTTAGACGCCCCCTGCGCCTGAGGTTTTGGTTGGCCCGCTCTACCCTGTTGCGGGGGGCGCCGGGGCGGAGGCCTAGAGAATGCCGGCGTGGACTTATGCGGGTACCGCCGCGGGGGAGGTCTGAATGGTGTCTGTGGCGGGGCCCAAGGTTTAGGATGGACCAAAGAGGCGATGGAGCGCTCATGTTCAGACAGTCGTTTGGTCGCCGCCTCCAGGGACTCATCAAACAATTCCGAGCCAACGCACGGTAGATTGGCCAGACGCTCCTGCAAGTTCGGGTCCATATCAACCGTACGGAGCCATGCCAGCCGGCGCATCGCCACTGCAAAGGCGGAGACCTTCGAGGCCAGTTCAAATGCGTCGTAAACTGCGTGGAACAAGTACAGACGCAATTGGGACAAGTTGGCCATGAAAGTAGCAAAACCTTCCTTACGGGAATCTGGCATGATCCCATAATAGCGGGGCAAGTCTTTCACCATGTGTCGAAGATAGGAGGAAAATGTAAAGGCATAATTGAGGACTCTAGTAGCCATCAATGAATTTGAATAGAGGCGGCGACCAAACTTGTCCAGGGTCCGCCCTTCCCGTCCGGGAGGGACCGCCGCCGAGACCCTTGAGGGCTGTGATTTCTTCAGCGCCGACTTGACGAGCAACGACTGGTGAGACAGTTGTGCTTTCTCGAAGCCCTTACATGGGATGGTCCGGTACTTGGACTCCATCTTAGACGGCACCGCTGTGACTGTAAGAGGGGAGTCCAAATTTCTCAGGAAGGTCTGGTGTAGGACCTTATTGAGAGGCAGACGAGGAGTTTCTCTCGGGGGAGAGGGCAAGTCCTGCTCCTCCAAAAACTCCTTCGAATACTGAGAACCTGCGAGTAAGTCCAGGTCCAAAGCACGTCCCATATCCTGCATGAATTTTGAAAAGGAAGAGGGCTTGGAAGGCGGGGAAGGAGTTTGCGAAATCCACGCCGCCAAGAAAGAGGGGGAGGCCTCGCGGGAATAACGAGGCTCCCTACCAGACCCCGATCCCCAGGAGGCCACACCCAGCGACCTGGAGGGGTCGGGGACCGCCTATGCCCCGAGAAGCCCTTGGGGGAAGTCCCCGGGGTACGAGGCACCGAGGCACGCCCCCTCCGTCTCGGCGAGGAGTCTCTCGAACCCCTTCCCTCGGAGGACCGGAAAAGCCTCGGATTGTCGAGGCTGAGCTCCGAGACACGCAATGTCTCACCCCCGGTCGGCGAGGAGCAACTGCGTCTCCGAGGAGAATCCCGGAACGCTTGGGCTTCCTCGGCCGGCGCCTCGCCCGAGGCCAACCCAAGGGCGAGGAGCCCCGGGAGGACCTCGACGAAGACGAAGTGGAAGAGATCCTCCTAACCCGACGCACCTTGTCCCGAGGCCGCACGCTCTTCTCAGGTTGGTCGACTGAGGCTGAGGTCGAGGGCAAGGTCGGGGTCGAGGCCGGGAGCACCCCGGGGGCCGAAGCCGAGGGCACCGAGATCGAGGCCGCCGACGCCGGGGCAGCCGAGGTCGACACCGGGGCAGTTGAGGCCGAAGCCTGCTGCAGGTGCGTGAGGGCCCCGGACAGCTCCGAGGCAATCAGCACTCGGAGTAAGTCCTGGAAGGCCGGAACCCCCATCATGGCGGGTAGGTCCGGGGCCATAGGGTGCTCCCTGGAGGGCGACCTCGGTCTCGAGTATTCCCTCGGGGTACCCGACTTCGGCACTCGGGGCAGGGCCGAGGACGACCCACCCGCCGTCGAGGAGCCCGAGGATGGCTTCTTCGCAGACCCTGGAGTCGAGGACGGAAGCGAGGACTTACCCTGGGCAGGCTTCGTCGAGGTAGCAGGCTTGGACGAAGTCGAAGCGCGCGGCGAGGTCAAGGGACCCGAGGCCGAAGTCAAGGCCGGGGCCGAAGCCGAGGCCGACGTCGAGGCCTTCCCCGCCGCGGGGTCCACAGCGAAGAGCTCCGCCATTCGGGCACGGCGGCGGCGGAGCGCTCTAGACTGAAAAGTCGAGCACCTATCACAGGTGTCCATAGGGTGCTCAGGACCAAGACAAATCAAGCACCACCGGTGTGGATCGGTAATCGAGAGCAACCGATCACACCGGGAGCACTTTTTAAAGCCCGTCAAGGGACGGGACATGAAACCAAAAAGGCCGGGAACGAATGAGGTCCCACGGCCGCGGCTACCGGGAGCCCCCGGAGCCGAACGGAACAAAATTTTTTATTTTTTTTTTTTGACGAAAAACAACCGAAAAACTAAGAAAAACAACAAAACAAGCACAGCGACCGAGCGAATACACTCCGCCGCGGTGTCAGAAGGCAAATTCTAAGAGCACGATTTCCACAGGGCTTCTGGCTCCGCGGAAAAAACTGAACTGAGGACCACGAGGTGGGGATGCGCCCTCTAGTGGGCAAGAAGGCATGCACATGTGTGGTGCAGTGTAGCAAACTTGAAACTTCAATCAAGTTTGCTTGAAAAGCTGTCCGCTTTGGGGCTCCGTAGATGACATCACCCACATGTGAGAATATCATGCCTGCTTGTCCTGGGATAAACTGTTTTATTTTACTTTTGTGATTATGATAGACATACTAAGGGCCTCAAAATAGTACCTGACGGGCCGCGTGTTTGAGACCACTGGATTAGCCTGTCAGTTGCAGACTTCAGACTACTTCTCCTTCATGCAGGCAGAGCTGGACCCTTGACAAAGGGAGCTCTGAGAACTGAAAGCTATCAAAACCCGCAAAAAAGCCCAAAATAGACTGGAAAAAATGAAAGAATCACATACAGCAGATCAGAAAGACTACTTCTAGCTTGCATGCAAAAGGAAAAATTGAAGGGGGCAGCAGAGTCCTCTGGTGGAGGAGGAGGGATTCAAAAGCTCAAGTGGATTCCTTCTGCATGGCTCGCAAGCATGGAGATATTACCCATCTGTCCAGAATGACACACCTATTGCACTAGAAAGAGATATAAAAGATAAGATATATATGAATAATTTGGCTTGCATGTTGGTGGGCTGTAGCTGGACTTCCCAAAAGTTTACAAACACAGGATAAATGGTGTGGTGGTGTCAGTTCCTCCTGCAATTAGGGCAATTTTTGCTTTCTTCGTTTTCACAGAAAGCTGTTATATCAAACATATAACCTTATCCCTTATTTTCTGTCTATAAAGATAGAAAGATAGAAAAAGGCTAGAGGACAGATAGGGCGAGGAAATCAAAATGAAAGGAATTAAGGGACAAGAGTCAGGAAAGTTTTACAAAAGCATCAAGAGGATTCATGGAGGGTTACAAATGAACTGCATTAGAAGAGGAAAAGCATAATGGAAGGTAAGGAAACAAGGCAACATGAGAACAATAGGAACAATGAGAACACAGAAAATTGCACACGGTTACATTTACTAACCAATAGCAGGGCAACTTTCAAACTGCTTGGTGACATCACAGTGTTCTCCAACCTCCTTGAGATTTCAGCAGAATTGGCCTCTTTACCTAGAGAGAAGAAAACAAAGAAAGGCTCAAAACATTTAAGTGCAGAGAACTCGAGGATAAGAAAAATGTCAGCTGACGAGATCCCTGAACATACTACTGTGTATGACAGAAATTTGAATGAATGTCCTAAACAGTTTTTGGTGTGAAAACAGACATGATAAAGCCAGCTCCTTTGTTAAAAAAAAAAAATAATTGCTAATTAAAAAGCTTCACTCAGCACAGAAGCAGTCTATTATTTCTTCATATAAGCAATCAAAGGTGACCCAGTAAGGCTATTCTTATGTTTTTATCCCATGTATTTTTTAACTCCATCATTGTTTTTGCCTCCACCACCTCTATAGGGAGGCATTCCAGGCATCCACCATCCTCTCCATGAAGAAGTATATCCTGACGTTACTACTAAGTCTTCCAACCCGCAACCTCAGATTATATTCTCTAGTTTTACTGCTTCTCCATCTCTGAAATAGATGTTTGTAGATTAATACCCTTCAAGTACTGAAATGTCTGTATCATGTCTCCTCTATCCTTTCTTAAGTCTCTTCTCATATATCTCTTGGCACAATCCTGATATCATTTTTGTTGCCTTCCTCTGGACCGCTTCAAGTCTTCTTACATCCTTAGTAAGGTACACCCTCCAGAACTGAACACAATATTCCAAGTGGGGTGTCACCAACGACTTGTACAAGGACATCAACGCTTTTCTTTTTCTGCTGGCAAATCTTCTCTCTATGTAACCCAGCATTCTCCTGGCTATGGCCACTATTTTGCAGCCTTGAGATCCTCAGACACTATCACGCCAAGGTCCCCTTCCCTGTTCGTGCATATCAGCTTCTCATCACCAAGTATATACAAATCCTTTAGATTTTTGCTCACCAAGTGCATCACTCTGCACGTCTTTGCATTAAATTTTAACTGTCAGACATTAGACCATTCTTCCAACATTTGCAGATCACTTCTCATGTTTTCTATTCCCTCTGGCATTACTACTCTGTTGCAAATCTTCGTGTCATCTGCAAAAATACACACTTTTTCTTCTAAGACTTCATAAATAACACTCACAAATATATTGAACAGAATGGATCCCCAATACCAATCCCCGAAGCACACCACTACTCACCTTTCTTTCCTCCAAGCAAATTCCATTCACCACCACTCTCTGTCATCTGTCCGTCAATCATTTTCTAATCCATGTCACCACTTTGGGTCCTAACTTTAGCCTACTAAGTTTATTGATGAGCTTTCTATGAGGAACCGTGTCAAAGGCTTTTCTAAAATCCAGGTAGACTACATCTAGAGAAGTGGTCTCAAACTCAAACCCTTTGCAGGGCCACATTTTGGATTTGTAGGTACTTGGAGGTACTTACCGTAACAGGGGTTATCCAGGGACAGCAGGTAGCTATTCTCACATATGAGTGACGTTATCGACGGAGCCCGGATGTGGATGCCTCACAAGCAGACTTGCTTGAAGAAACTCAAAGTTTCGAGTCGCCCACACCGCGCATGCGCGAGTGCCTTCCCGCCCAGCACAGGGCGTGTCTCCTCAGTTCAGATAGCTAGCAGAGAAGCCAACCAGGGGAGGTGGGTAGGTTGTGAGAATAGCTGCCTGCTGTTCCTGGATAACACCTGTTACGGTAAGTAACTGTGCTTTATCCCAGGACAAGCAGGCAGGTATTCTCACATATGGGTGACCTCCAAGCTAACCAGAATGGGATGGTGGGAGTATTGGCAATTTAGAATAAATTTTATAATACTGTTTGGCCAAACTGTCCATCCCGTCTGGAGAAAGTATCCAGACAATAGTGAGATGTGAAGGTATGAACCAAGGATCAAGTAGCAGCTCTACAAATTTCCTCAATAGGTGTATATCTGAGGAAAGCTACTGAAGCTGCCATTGCCCTGACTTTATGGGCTGTGACTTTACGGTGAAGGGGTAATCCAGCCTGGGCATAGCAGAAAGAGATACAAGCCGCCATCCAGTTGGAGATGGTACGCTTAGAAATAGGATGGCCCAACATATTTGGATTGAAGGAAACAAAAAGTTGAGGAGCGTGTGGTTTGGTGCGTTCCAAGTAGAAGGCCAAAGCACGTTTACAGTCCAGAGTATGAAGAGCTGATTCTCCAGGGTGAGAATGAGGCTTTGGAAAAACACTGGAAGTACGATGGATTGGTTGAGATGAAATTCTGAGACCACTTTAGGTAGGAATTTCGGATGAGTACGAAGAACAACTTTGTCATGATGGAACACCGTGAATGGTGGTCAGTAATTAAAGCTTGCAGCTCACTGACTCGTCGAGCAGAAGTGAGAGCAATGAGAAACACCACTTTCCAAGTGAGATACTTCAGATGAGCCTTATCAATTGGTTCAAATGGAGGCTTCATGAGTTGAGTAAGGACAACATTGAGGTTCCAAACCACAGGAGGTGGTTTGAGAGGAGGTTTGACATTGAAAAGTCCTTTCATGAATCTGGAAACCACCGGATGAGCAGAGAGGGGTTTCCCTTCAATAGGCTGATGAAAAGCCGCAATTGCAGCGAGATGGACACATATAGATGTAGACTTGAGGCCAGAATTGGATAAGTGCAAAAGATAGTCCAAAACAGAAGATAAGGAGGAATGCTGAGGCTCCTTATGATGAGAAAAACACCATGTAGAAAATCTAGTCCAGTTTTGGTGATAGCATTGCCTAGTTGTAAGCTTTCTAGAAGCTTCTAAAACGTCTCTTACAGACTGAGAAAACTGAAGAGGAGTTATGTTGAGAGGTACCAGGCTGTCAGGTGTAGAGACTGCAGGTTGGAATGAAGCAGAGATCCTTGACTCTGTGTAAGCAGAGAAGGAAAAACTGGTAGAAGGTATGGCTCCCTGCTGCTGAGTTGAAGTAGAAGCGAGAACCAGGGTTGTCTCGGCCACCGAGGAGCAATTAGAATCATGGTGGCATGATCGTTCTTCAATTTCTTCAAGCTCAGACTGGGGCAAAGTCTTGAGAATGAGAGGGAATGGAGGAAATGCGTAGAGAAAAAGATTTGTCCATTCCAGAAGAAAAGCATCTGTCTCGAGGCAGTGAGGAGAGTATATCCTGGAACAGAACTGAGGCAGTTTGTGGTTGTAGGGAGCTGCAAAGAGGTCTATCTGAGGGGTTCCCCATTGGGAAAAAATGTGATGAAGAGGCAAGGAATGGAGAGTCCATTCTTGAGGTTGCAGAAGACAACGCAAGTTGTCTGCCAAACAATTCTTCGCCCCTTGAATGTAGACAGCTTTGAGGAAGGTGTTATGGCGGATTGCCCAGTCCCAAACCTTCAGAGCTTCTTGACAAAGGGAGGCAGATCCCATCCCTCCCTGTTTGTTGACATAATACATGGCGACTCGGTTGTCCGTCCGGATGAGGACTACCTGGTTGCGAAGAAGATGTTGAAAAGCATTGAGAGCCTTGAAAATCGCTCTGAGTTCCAACAGATTGATATGACATTGAGAATCCGTACTGGTCCAGTGGCCTTGAGTACGGAGACCATCGAGATGAGCGCCCCAAGCGTAGGTCGAAGAGTCTGTCATGAGGACCTTCTGATGAGGGGGCGTTTGAAAAAGCAAGCCTCTGGAAAGATTGGAAGAGAGCATCCACCAATGGAGAGACTTCTTCAAGGAAGGAGTGACTGAAATGTGTCAAGAAGGAGGGTCGTAAACTTGCGTCCATTGAGATGCCAGGGTCCACTGAGGAATTCTGAGGTGAAATCTGGCAAAAGGAGTCACATGTACTGTGGAGGCCATGTGACCCAGAAGTACCATCTGTGTCTCGCTGAGATGGAAGAGTGGGAAGACACTGTATGACAGAGTTGAAGAAGAGCTTCCATTCGTTGTTGTGGAAGGAATGCTCTGAGTTGGACTATGTCCAGAACAGCTCCAATGAATTGTAGAGTCTGTGAGGGCTGAAGTTGAGATTTGGGAAAGTTGATTTCGAATCCCAAACTTTGTAGGAACCAGGTAGTCCGTTGGGTCGCTACAATAACCCCTTGAGAAGTGGAATCTTTGATGAGTCAGTCGTCGAGGTAGGGGAATACCTGAAGATCATGGTTCCTTAGAGCTGCTGCTACCACTACGAGGCACTTGGTGAACACTCTGGGAGATGAAGCCAGGCCAAAGGGCAGCACTCTGTACTGATAATGCAGATTCCCCACTCGAAATCTGTGGTATTGACGGGAGGCCAGATGAATGGGGATATGAGTGTAGGCCTCCTTGAGATCCAGAGAGCATAACCAGTCGTTCTGCTCGAGAAGGGGATAAAGAGATGCCAGGGACAACATTCGAAACTTTTGACTAAAAATTTGTTGAGAGCCCTGAGATCCAGAATGGGCCGCAGATCGCCGGTCTTCTTCGGAACAAGGAAGTAACGGGAGTAAAAACCCCTGTTCTACTGTTCCAAGGGAACTGGTTCGATGGCATGGAGAGAAAGCAGAGCTTGAGCTTCCTGAAGAAGAAGGGTGGTCTAGGATGGATTGGAAGGATACTCTCTTGGAGGAAGCTCTGGTAGAACCTGAGTGAAACAAAGAGAGTATCCTTCTCTGATGATGGTAAGCACCCAGAGGTCGGATGTAATTATCGTCCATCGATTGTAAAAATGATAGAGACGACCTCCTACAGGGGGACAAGGGGACAGAGACAGAACGGTGAAGTTATGCTCTGCTGTAAACAGTCAAAAAGGCTGAGAAGCCTTAGGTGCAGCAGAAGGTTGGGGTTTCTGTTGCTTCTGAGGTTGCTGTTTTTTCAGAGGAGGGCAAGTATAAGGAGTCGACTTCGGAGCAAAATGCCTTTGATAGATAAGAGCAGGGCGTACAGGCTTGGCAGGAGCTGGCTTTGGCTTAGGTCTGACTACAGAAGCAAATGATTTCTCATGGTCAGATAATTTCTTGGTGGCTGCCTCGATGGATTCATCAAAGAGGTCGTTACCCTCACAAGGAATGTTAGCCAAGCGGTCTTGAAGGTTAGAGTCCATGTCAATGGTACGAAGCCAGGCAAGACGACGCATAGCTACAGAGCAAGCAGCTGCTCGGGCAGATTACTCGAAGGCATCATAAGATGATTGGAGGAGATGCAGACGTAATTGAGAGAAAGAAGCAATGACTTCTTGAAACTCAAAATGCATTTGGTTATCCAAATAATCCAAAAACTTTGGTAGAAGAGAAAGAAGAAATTCAAAGTAAGTGATGAAATAAAAATTATAATTGAGGACTTTAGAGGACATCATAGCATTCTGGTAGATGCGACGTCCGAATTTGTCCATAGTTTCCCCTCCCTTCCAGGAGGAACTGTGGCATAAACCTTGGAAGATGGGACCTCTTCAAGGAGGATTCAACAAGCAGGGATTGATGAGATAACTGTGAGTTGTCAAACCCTTTGCGATGCACAGTTTTATACCTAGAATCCAATTTTCCTGGAACAGCTGGTATGGAAAAAGTTGTTTCCATGCATCGACGACAAGTCTGATTCAAAAGCTTATGAAGTGGAAGCTTAAGACACTCTGCCAGAGGTTGAGGAAGATGCATGACTTCTAGATACTCCTTAGAATACTTGGAGCCAGTATCCAATTGAATATCCAAGACTACAGCCATCTGTCACAGGAAAGACGAGAAAGATAGCTGATCTGCCAATGCTTTGCCTCGATAAGGACTCAAGGACGTCAAGGCAGCCTGTGTCGAAGAAGAAGCTTCGGCAGGGAAAAAGGCATCAAAGGAACCTGGAGACTTGGACAAGGCAATCGAGACCGGAACATCCTCGAGGTCCGGCATCAGAGACCTCAAACGAGGAGTCAGTGGTCTGGTCGAGGTTGAAGTAGATCAAGGCTTCGAGGAAGATGGTCTGTCATGAGAAGAAGAACGATGCCTGGAGGGATGCCTTGATGAAGGCCTCGAATGTCAGTGAGAATTGTGTCTGGAACCAGATCTCGAGGATTGAGGAGATTTCGCCTCGGAGACGTGAGCAGCCGATGTATGAATAGGGCTAGAGGCTGTAGATCGAAGTTCCAGAGGCTTGGTGGAGGAACCTCAATGCACTTTCAAAGACTCTGCTCCTTGTTTAGAGGATTCTCGTCGAGGCACTCGCAAAGAATCTGCTCCTTGCTTTTCGTGCTTGGATGTCAGACCAGACACTCGCAGAGACTCTGCTCTCTGCAAAGAGTGTGGAAGCTCAGACTGGGGCAAAGGAAGCGGCTTGACCTCGCGGGAGTCTGCTGAATGCCGAGGCTGGATAAGAGGAAGCAGTTTAGGTCCTATGTTAGTAAGGAACTGAATAAACTGCTTCTCTAACATGGCCTGGAAAGAAGCCGGCAAGGATGGATCCGCGTCTGAAACCGGACCACCTGCTTTGGCTGGAGGTTCCTTCGAGGTAGTGCGAGTGTGTTTCGACTTAGAAGTCTTGGACACTTTAATCACCACCGGTGGAACTGACTGCTGAGCTATCTGACCTGAGGAAACAGGGGAAGATACAGCAGATGACGTCGAAGCAAGAGCTGCTGCAAACGACGAAGGTCTGATAAGGCTCGAGGTGGAAGCAGTAGGTGCAGAAGGAGCCTTGATGGAAGTTGAGGCCGAAGACGCTTTCGAAGTCAAGGGATCAGTAGGAGACTCCATCTCGAAAAGCTTGTCCACCAGCATGCAACGACGTTTGAAAGCACGAGGCTGAAGTGTTTGGCAAGGCATCCGTGAGAGAGATTGCGCGCTGACACTTGCTATACCTCTTAAAGTCTGTAGCAGGCCGGGACATAGACGGAAAAATAGCCGCCGCAAAGTCAAAGCCCTCGGGCTGCGGCCGAGCGGCCCGTCCCGGAAAATGAACGGAAGACAAAAAACTTTTTTTTTTTTTTAAAAAACAAAATAAAAGAAATAAAATAAAACAGCAGTTCGTGAAGAAATAAACACAAACCACGGTTGAGAGAAGGTAAAAAGTGAACGAAGTTAAACGCAGAGAGTCAAAGACGGACTTCTCAGCTCCGCAGAAAACTGAGAACTGAGGAGACGCGCCCTGTGTAGGGCGGGAAGGCACTTGCACATGCGCAGTGCGGGCGACTCGAAACTTCGAGTTTCTTCAAGCAAGTCTGCTTGTGAGGCGTCCGCAACTGGGCTCCGTCGGTGACATTACCCATATGTGAGAATACCTGCCTGCTTGTCCTGGGATAAGTATATATACAAAAGGATACTAATTTAAAAACAAAACTGGGTTTTGAGAAGAAATTTTAACAATGGCTAAACAAGGAGGAAAATTACAGATCCAGAAAGGGCTAACTATATATAATTAAACAAACTCACTATGGCTTTAAAAACCAATGCTGGGACTAAATTGGCAACATTTGCTAGTGAATCAAAAAGAGACGGGTAAATAAATCAGTGACAGCCATGTGCATTGAGCAAAAAAGTATATAAAGTTAAAAGAATAGCGAAGATAGTCCTTTTTTGCTGATGTAAGAAACAAGGGAGAGTTCTCAAGTCAGCTACTCTTAAGTTATCTTCAAGGATTATTATGACACACAGGAAGTGGTGGCCATCAGTTTTCATGGCCAACGAACAACTGGCCCAACCAATCTGCCTTCATTTTTGGGATCTGCTTGTAACCTCTCGCATCCAGACAAATCCTCACTCGTAAAGGGAAATCTTCCAAAACTTTAACTTCTTTCTTTTTCAAAAATTCAAACAGACAAGAATAATGAATCTTAATCTTTTTCTTTATTGTATTCTGGCTTGCCCCAACTTAAAGGCCCGACAGGACCCGTTTCGCCTCAAAAGGCTTTTTCAAGGGTACTAAGGGGAGCACACAATCATACGTCCTCTCACTCTCAGGGCAGCTGGAAACAGTGCATGCAAACCTATTTCATGCATATGTGTTGTAGGTATCCTGAAAACCTGTCTAGCTTCATGATCAGATTAAGATGGGAGGTGAAGAAGAGTTAATTTTTGGTGTAAAAAAATGGGAGCACATCACTCCTTTTTATCACAAACTTCATTGGTTACCAATAGAGTCTAGAATTTTGTTTAAATTCTCTTGTATTTATTATAAATCAGTTTTTGGTATGTCGCCTGGGTATCTTGTGCCTCACTTTTCTTTGAATCACTCTAACAGAGTGCACCTGTTTACATATCCCCCTATAAAATCTTGTCAAGAAGTTCTTTGAGAGAACTGTCTCATTTCAGGCAGCTAAATTGAATGTATGGCTTGGAAAAATTATGTTAAGAGATTTCTTCCTATCTTGATTTCAGAAAATTGTTAAAGACACAACTATTTCATAGGTCGGTATCTTAATGCATCCTGTTTTAACTTTTATCAAGTTTTTTCTTATTTTTAACCTGATGTATTTTTATCTGCATTTTAAGTATTAGCTCTACGTTTTGTGACCCGCCTTGAACTTTCCCGGTATGGCGGTATACAAGAATAAATTATTATTATTATTTGAATTTATTCAGCTAAGCTTTTGGGAAAGATGTCAAAAAAATTGTAATTAAGTTTGTTCAGGAGATTTAGGCGTTTTATGCTTTACATATGTTTTTAGATAGTTTTGCTTGTGGTGTTATTTGCTTTATGTAGGTTTTCAGGTTATCCACAATGAAACTGCACGAGATCGATTTGCATACACTTCCTCGAAGCTTTGCAAAATCTGTCTTCGTAAGGATACTTGTTGTGGATAGCCTGAAAACCTCACAGGGGTTCCCCCAGGAGAGGTTTGGGAATCAATGGTGTATGTATACATACAGAAGCACACTCAGTGCAATTCGGAGGCTATTCACGAACAACCGCCACTAAATCAAGCGCTCCCAGAAAGTCAAAAAAAGGTCAGTTAACGAAGTCTCCTTGAAAAAAAGGCTTAGGTTAGGTTTGCTTTGCTTCCCCCTCCCCTGTTTGAATCGACTGAAATTATATTAAACAACTCAAGTCACCCCCAATTCCCATGTCCTGGAAATGTGGCAGCGAAGAGACTGCATCCCTTCCAGTACCTGTGTCCAGTGCTAAAAAGCTGCTGCTCTCCTAGTTATTTGCACAAAGATGGCAGAAGGCGATGAAACTGAAATTAAAAAAAACCAGAACAAGAACGAAGCAACAGCTCCGCTCACACTCCACCGCACCGCAGGACCAACGGTCCGCACTTCCGCCCCCCTGGGCCAATCTCCGCCGCACAAACCTATCCCGGAAAGCCGAAGCCATTGACTGGCAGCGAGCACTGACCAATCACAAGCGCAGAGAGGCTGCGAACCAATCACAGAGGTGAGGTGGGGTGACGAGAGAAGAAGCAAGTTCTGGAGCATCGCGCAGACGCTACCGCTACCGCTACGGAATCGTGGAGGAATCAAGACAGTGCGCTTCTGTCTTTCTCTGCAATGTGCATTTAAGTGTTCTGTTTGTTAATGTGTCTGTTTCTTCATTCCTAATAAACATCTTGGAAACGCAGGTTTTAAGTATCAGAAGTATGTAAAATCTGAAGCGTCTTGGGGATTGGTAATACCGGTATACAGGAAATAAAATAAATCAGAGCAAAGGAAAATAAAGTGTGATGCCTTCTTTATTCAACTTACTTAAATACTTTTTTTTTTTTAAAAAGCTTCCAAAGGTAGAACCACATTCTTCAGGTCGACTATGAGTAAAAGATGGCAGTGTTAAATAGATATAACCTAAAACTAATCACCCAGCAGTATATAAATATATAATGAAAAACAAACCTAAATACTGCAAATAACTAGCAGTGCACGTTAGTGTTAATAGCCCAGAAGATTGAAAGGACTATGGCCTCAGAATCGGAGCCTACGCACTGCCATAACAGTCACAAACTGGGAATAGTCTGCGTAGTATAATCGCTCCTGCTCCAATCATCGGCCCACACACCTGCAATTTTTTTAGAGAATTTTCAAAAGCATTTAAATGAAACTACCACCCCTATGGGGTTGTATGGAAATAAGTGCAAGCCAGGATATAAAAAAGACCAAAAAAGCAACTTAGCTTTATAGCTGATTTGTCTTTACAGAGAAGAACAGTCACTAGTGTTCATATGCCGACGCGGCCAGCGTTTCGCGGAACTTTACTGATTTAAGTCGTCCGCTGCGTCAGGGCCACCAGGACATTCAAAGAATCAAGGCTTCAATTACTGCACTTTGAAATCTTGTGACCAAGTGCAGTAATTGAAGCCTTGATTCTTTGAATGTCCTGGTGGCCCTGACGCAGCGGACGACTTAAATCAGTAAAGTTCCGCGAAACGCTGGCCGCGTCGGCATATGAACACTAGTGACTGTTCTTCTCTGTAAAGACAAATCAGCTATAAAGCTAAGTTGCTTTTTTGGTCTTTTTTATATCCTGGCTTGCACTTATTTCCATACAACCCCATAGGGGTGGTAGTTTCATTTAAATGCTTTTGAAAATTCTCTAAAAAAATTGCAGGTGTGTGGGCCGATGATTGGAGCAGGAGCGATTATACTACGCAGACTATTCCCAGTTTGTGACTGTTATGGCAGTGCGTAGGCTCCGATTCTGAGGCCATAGTCCTTTCAATCTTCTGGGCTATTAACACTAACGTGCACTGCTAGTTATTTGCAGTATTTAGGTTTGTTTTTCAGTGTTAAATAGATACCAAGAGCTGCTCATCCAAAAACAGCAGATTTGCCACTGCTATGCTGGAAACTTTTAAGGCTGGCCCCAGCCTTATCTAAAACCGGTTCTGGCAAGATTAACGTGACCATTTTTTTTCCCAGCAAAACGGGACATCTATTTAATTGTCATTCCCGCCCCCTAATCCCCACCCCTCCCCTAATTTATTCCATTCATTTTTCATGTACACATAATATCTTATTAATTCATAATGGTAACCATAAAAAATTTTTAAAAAACCCACAAAGCACACTATATGCGGAGAAAATGTTAATTATTTATATTTGGGGGTTTTCAAACATGTCAAGGCAGATACTTTAAAATAAGCAAAGTCACCTCAGTAACTATAGAAAAATAGACAAATATAGTGCAAAATATAGACAGCAGATATAAATTCTCAAAACTGACACATTTTGATCACTAAATTGAAAATAAAATCATTTTTCCTACCTTTGCTGTCTGGTGATTTCATAAGTCTCTGATTGTGTTTCCTTCTGACTGTGCATTCTTTCTTTCTGCACTCAGGCCCAAGAATTGTCCTTTTCTATTCCCTCCCTCCTTCCTTCCTATGTCCTTAGTGCCCCCAGTGCCTCCTTCCTATGTTCTTAGTGCCCCTTCCCATGTCCTTAGTGCCCCCAGTGCCTCCTTCCTATGTCCTTAGTGCCCCTTCCCATGTCCTTAGTGTCCCCAGTGCCTCCTTCCTATGTCCTTAGTGCCCCTTCCCATGTCCTTAGTGCCCCCAGTGCCTCCTTCCTATGTCCTTAGTGCCCTCAATGCCTCCTTCCTATGTCCTTAGTGCCCCTTCCCATGTCCTTAGTGTCCCCAGTGTCTCCTTCCTATATCCTTAGTGCCACTTCCCATGTCCTTAGTGTCCCCAGTGCCTCCTTCCTATGTCCTTAGTGCCCCCAGATTCAGTGTCAGTTCTCCTTTGTTCCAGGTCTCCCTCTCTCTCCCTCCTCTGTTATGATCTTGCCTCTCTCTGCTCTTCCTCAGGGTCTCTCCCCCTCTGTCTGCACCTCCCATAGTCCTGCATCTGCCTCCTGTCTTTCTCCTTTGGTCCAGGTCTTTCTCTCTCTAGTCTTTATTCTACTTACAACCCCCCCCCCCCTTTCTCTGCCTCTTTCTCTCCTTCATCCTTCCTATGTCCCCCTCACTGCTTTCCAGCCTTTGTCCTTCCCCCGAAGCCAGCCTGTCTGCCTACCTCTCTCCCTGCTGCGCCAAAGCCAGCCAGCCTGCCTGCCTACCTCCCTGCCATGCCAAAACCAGCCTTGCTCCAGCGATTCAACTCCCCGGTCCACCGCCACTGCTGCTGCTTGCCAGGCTCCCTCCAGCGCCAATTCAAACCAACACCATCCCCGGTCGCCGCCACTGTTTGCCGCCCAGAAGCCTTCTTCCCGACGCCAATCACTGCCTGGCTGGCCCAGAACTTCCTCTCCGACGTCAGAATTGACGTCGGGAGAAAGGCTTCTGGGCAGCAAGCAGCAGTGGCAGACCGGGGGGGGGGGGTTTGAATCGGCACTGGAGGGAGGGAAGGAGGGAGGCTGGCAAGCCGCAGACCGGTGGGGAGGGGGGTTGAATCAGGCGCTGGAGGGAGGGAAGGAGGGAGGCTGGCTTTGGAGCAGGAGGGAGAGGAAGCGATCGCATGTCCCATTGTCCCTGCGCACAGCTTCGAGACGCTGTCTCTGAAAACGGGACATTTCAGCGTCCCGAAGCTGTGTGGGGGGACAACGGGACAAGGGATCTAAAAATGGGACGGTCCCGTTCAAAACAGGATGTATGGTCACCTTAGGCAAGATATATATTTCAAAAACCAACATAATTCAATCAATAAATAGGAAATACAATTCTTTTTTCTACCTATCTGGTCATGTTATTGTTCTAACTCAGGGCCGGATTAAGACTCTTGGATGCCATAAACACAAACAAATTTTGGTGCCCCCTTATTTACACTTGTAATTCAAAATATTAAAACAATAATAAATCACAAAATAAAATTTTTTTAACGAAAATTCAAAATTAAACAAAACTTACAGTAAGAAGGAAAATAATATTTATTTCTGTATGCTTCCATTTTATTTATGGCTTAATAATTTTCTCCTACTTTTTTTTTTTGCAAAGTTTTTGATCAGATCTTCATAATCAATCTTACGTAACACATCTGCTTCTATACATAACAGAGATAAGGCATCCAGCCTGCCTTGTTGAATAGTTGTTCTGAGGGGATTTTTAATATATTTCAACCAAGAAAATGAACACTCAGCTGAGCAGTTTGTGACCATTAATGTTAAAAATATACGAAATGCAATGTCTACATTTGGAAAGGCACTCAGGGGTCCTTTTACAAAGCCGCGCTAGCGGTTTTATTGCATGCACCGGATTAGCGCACGCTAGCTGGAAATCTACCACCTAAACTAAACTAAACCTTAGGTTTATATACCACGCCATCTCCGCAAGCGTAGAGCTCGGCACAGTCTACAGAGTTAGGATAGAAAAGAACTCCAATGAACGGTTAAAAGGAAAGGAGCTAAGAAGATAGAGAGGGACAAGGGTACCAGAGAGCGGGAGGTGTTAGATTTTTGAAAGCCAAGTTTTCAGGTGTTTGCGGAAGAATTGGAGGGAGCTTGAATTTCTGAGCGGGGATGTGAGGTTGTTCCGGAGTTCTGTGGTTCTAAAGGTTCCTAGTTTTCCTGCGCAGGATATACCTTTTGTAGAGGGGAATGATAGTTTCAGTTTTTGGGAGGATCTGGCGGAGTTGGGGGTTTGAGGAGTTCCAAGAGAGTGGAATAACGGGAGGAAGGATGCCATGTAGGATCTTGAAAGCTAAGCAAGCACATTTAAAGAGGACTCTGGAGTGTACTGGAAGCCAGTGAAGCTTGGACCTGCTCAAAAGGAGGCGGTAGCGGCTAGCGTGTGCGGCAATCTAGCGCGCGCTATTCCACGTGTTAAGGCCCTAGCACGGCTTTGTAAAAGGAGCCCTCAATATTGTCTCCTAAAATTATTTTATAAAGTTCAGCGCGACTGACTCTTGTTTTTACATTTTCTGTTGCACTGAACTTATGGAGCACATATAAATGAAACTGCTGAAGTTCAGCCGAGAAATTACAGTTGAAGTCCTCTGGATAAGCATCAATCAGCTTTTTACAGCACTGAGAATACCTTTCAATGTTAGCAGATGATGAAGTGACATTATATGGCACATCACTTAGAAAAGAAAATGTCTCTGCTATTTCTTTGTCTATTTCTCCTCTTCTTTTCATCTGAGTTGCAAGTTTGTCAAGAATTGTGCAACAGGTGCTGATACGAAATTTATCTCTGGCTTTCAGATATACTTCTGGTGTATCTCCATCATTGGGTAGCTTATTTCTGATACATTTGCAAGCTGTGGCTGCCTTGTAATCAACATCTGGTAACATTTCCTTTGCATCCTTTTCATATTTTTCAAATTCATCTTGTAAAGTACACAGTTGGTCAGCTAATGATACATACAGATCTGCACATGTTTTTAAGTTCACATCCTAATTTTGTAGAACTTTGTTTACTCTGTGAAAATTCTGCAAAATCTCATTCCAAACATTCAACATAAAAACAAATTCTAGCTCTTACATCTTATCTGCAATATTATTTGCTTCTCTTCTAGCGTCTCACTTTTGTGACTGGTCTTCGGCTATATATTCTAATGCTTCTAAAATTTCAAAGAAAGATTTCAAAATTGCTGTTATTGCCATAGCATGTGCCTCCCATCTTGTATCAGAGAGGGATTTTAAGACACTTTCATTTTTAATACAATCTTTAAGAATTTTCCACCGTACCCTTGGACATCAGTTTTGGTCCTGCCCGAGGGTTCATTCCTTTTGGCTACAGCTTCATCGACACATCCAGACAATGTGGACTTACAACTTTGCCCTCCGCCCGGAATTGTTGTTTACCTTGGACCATCTTCCTCTTCCCCATCCAAAGGGTTTTCGGGGTTTAATGGCTCGCTCGGTGTTGGGGAAGAAGGTGATTTTGCACTGTTGGATTTCTTCAGATTCCCCCACTTTGTCCCACTGGCGTGTCTTGATGTTACAACACGCTTCCATGGAACGTTTACAATTCTCGGACTTTGACTTTGTGAGGGGTAAAGCTTTTAGTTTTTGTTGGGAACCATTCTGGCTTACGTTAACCCACAGGGCTCGTAGTCATCTGCTTAATGTTTAAATTTCTTTGTGGCACTACATGGAATGGAGTGTATTTTGTTGTATTGGAACTGGTTGGGGGGGGGCGGGGGGGAGGGAATGGGTGGGCGTTTGGTTCTATGGTGAATTTTGGGAGAAAGTCTGTATTCAACTGTTTTGTTGTACACCATGTCTCATGCGCTTGTGTGTATTGTTTCCTTTTTGAAAATTAATAAACATATTAAACATAAGAATTTTCCACCGGCTGGTTGAGACTGAAAAAAAGGTAATGAGTAACTGTACTGTAAAGAAGAAATTAACAGCCTCTTGACAGCAGTCAACAGCACTTCGGCCAACCAGTTTTAGTGAATGAGCTGCACATGGCACATGTATAGCAAATTTGTTTGTTTCTAACATTTTTTTTGCTGCATCACCTTATAACGCCCAGACATGTTAGCAGCATTGTCATAAGACTGACCCCTACATTTTGAAAAATTTAGTCTACAAGCTTCACATAAGCACTGCAACTCTTGGTTTGCCATTTTCTCGCCAGTGTGGCTTTCTATTTCCAGAAAAGTTAAAAAGCGTTCAATAGGCTGTCCATCTTTTAAATACCTAAGTACAACACTTAAGTGATCGATATATGATAGATCTGGTGTTGAATCAACGGACAAACTAAAATAACCAGAAAATTTAACTTCATCAACAATAAACGCATGAACCTTTTGTGCCATTACTTGAATAAGTTCTTCGCAGGTGGTTTTTGACAGGTAAGAAGGATTTCCTTTGCCAGAATTTCCATACTTCGAAATGTGGCCCGCTAAAAATGGATACATTAAAGCAGCCCTAAAAAATTTCCATTTTTCAATGAGCTAAACCTTTCTTCTGTTCCTCTAAAATCCAAGTCACGTTTAGCTAACGTACAAATAATAGCTATGACACGCCTCAAGACATGTTCCCAGTAATCACACTCTTCCTGAATTTGTTTCTCCAACCGTGATTTCAACCCCGCATAGTCATTCGAATCAACATTTGCAGTAGATATCCGTATCAAGAGAATTTACAGGCAAAGTGAGATCAGTTATGAGACATGTGCTTGATGAACCTGCTTGTGACATCATCACATTTTGATTCTGAAGTGATCAAAGTGGTATTTGCCATATTTGTGTCCACTTCTGATGCCGTATTTGTGTCCAATTCTGATGTCGGAGATTGGTTTTTGACCCGGAATCTGTATATCATGTTGTGGAACTTGTGTGAAGAAATCAATTAGCTTTGCAGTCTTGAGCTCTAATTCTAAAGTCTTCTCTTGTTTCTTGTTTGATAGTTTTTGTTTTTGTGCACCACTTAACTGAACCTGTTTCATCTTGGTTCTTGGGATCTGTTAAATAAAAAGAATATTTTGTTTGAATTATTATTACATTACGGATTTCTATTCCGCTTGTACCTTGTGGTTCTAAGCGGATTACATTGGGAGATAGCTGGACATTTCCAGGAAGTGGCATTCAACATAGTTACACATTTCATAAGCAGAATAATACGGACAATTTAATTCCCAGCTTACTGCTGATGCTGAATCATGTGCTTTAATTAATAAACAGAGATTTTGTTTCAGAACACATTGGTGTTTCAGAAATACTCCTAAATAAAAACGCTTGTACAACTTGTGTTTAACAAATAAACTGAAATAAATTTAACTATGTTCTTTCAAAAAAGGCTGGAATAAACAAAACTAAATAGTACTGAAATAGTAGACTGTGCAACATGAGTGGACATGAGCACATTTTGCACAAAGGCATGTTTGGCGCATAGTCAAAATACAGTCAAACCTCGGTTTGCGAGTGTTTTGCAAGACGAGCAAAACACTCCCGCAAACCTTAACTCGCAAAATGAGTGTTGACTCACTAAACGAGCTCTCAGCTAAGGTGGCCCAGGGTGCGTGTGTTGTTGGAGTGGCAGTCGGCTTGACTCAGGAGTTGAGAGGTCCTGCGCATGCTTCTGCAGGATGGCGGCTGGCTTTGAATTGGAAGCCGGGAGGCGCTGGTGGATGGCAGAGGCATCGGCTGAAGCGAGAGGGCAGCCGCACGGGGACCCCAAGGGAAGGAAGCCACCACGCTGAAAGGGCTGCAGCACCCACAGGCAGGTACCCACCTCTGGGCCACCATGGCAAACTTTGGTTGTAGAACGAATCTTCTGAGTTTGCATTATGGCCTATGGGGAACTTTGCTTTGATATACGAGTGCTTTGGCTTACGAGCATGCTTCTGGAATGAATTATGCTCGTAAACCAAGGTACCACTGTATATAAAATGTACATACATTTTAATAGATTACAGAGCCAGAACTGAGTGTGCTATTGGAATAGTCATTAAGCAACTTTGAGGCTGTTTGAGGCTTTGAAAGCAAGAGGTTATAAATGCACCTGCAATTAACACCAGGGACAGTTGGCAACTAAACTAAGAACTTATGAGCTAATACCCGTCACTTGCACTGTTTCAAACACGTCTAGACTTGTTCAAAATATGTATAGCTTCTAATCTGTGAGCACAGTGTACTTTATTTTGCAGGATAAACATGATGACACAAGAGAGAACCCTTTATAAACAGAACTTTGGCGTTAAGCATTCTTGGAGGCATTGGAGCTGTTAGTTCTTACCGTTACCAATGGTTAAATGCAAGTCTAAGCTCCGGGTTTTCCTGGAGGAATCTTTGGCAACAGCTGCGGGCCCGATGGATGTTTTTCTCCAGCGTGGGGCCGGAACGAGTCATCCGGAGTTTTCTTCGGCGGGGAGAGACTCGCCAGCTGAAGCGTCAGTTCTCTCCCTCGAAGCAACATTGTTGTCTCTGGAGGAGCGGAGCCCTCCGAGTCGCCCGGGGGCGTTAGATCAGCATATGGAAGTCAGAGCTTCCCAGGGTGTTCCTTCACCAGTACAACCAAGATCAGGAGATGTCTCGGTAAACGGAGAAGGGAAACCAAATCAGACATCTGTGCACTCGGAGAAATTGGAACGGCAAATTCCTCAGGATTTCCTGAAACTGAATATATCTCCAGCTGAGGCTTTAGGTAACTTATCTGTAACAGAGGGTCTGGGGTCTGAATTAACACCTATGCAGAGACCCAAAGTATTCACTACGGAAACATTATGGGAAGCAATATCTACTTTACAACTCTCTTTAGGATTTCAAATGCAGCAACTTATTACACGATATACTACTGTTGTTTCTGAAAATTTGGAACTGAAAAATAGACTATCTAGTGTGGAAGCAAAAGTGGATGGTCATGAGACCAGAATAAAAACTGTGGAGTCCCAGGCCTCGGTGTGGGTTAGGGACAATGGAAATCTTAACTTTAAAGTTGAAATGCTGGAAAACATGACCAAAAGATGTAATCTTCAGATTATAAACTTTCCAAAACTATCACTTATTTCTCCACAAGATATGTTTAAGAAATACCTGAAAGAGATTTTGAAAGTTCCTGAAACCTCTTATCCACCCCTCACTAAAATATATTATTTGCCAACTAGATTGCCTGCTCAGGAACCAGGCCAGCAGAATTTATCTGCTGATAGTTTGGACCTGACAAATTTTCTTGAGAGGTCGGATAATGAGTTACCGACAACTGCGATGCTGCTAGTACAGTTTGCTATAGACTCTGACAGAGAATGGATGCTTAAGTTGTTTTTCAAGTTTAAGGATATACTATTTATGACAAAAACTGTGAGAATGTATCCTGATGTGTCAAGGACGACCCAAAAGAGAAGAAAACAGTTTCTCATCTTGAGACCGAGGGTCTTACAGCTGGGTGCTACGTTCGTACTCAGATACCCTTGTAAATGTGTGATGGTCTATCAGGGGAATAGACATGTTTATTTTGAACTTCAGCAGTTGATAAAATTTATTTCTGCGAAAGAGCAAATTTAATATTCTTGAGAGAATTGTTGTTACAACCTGCTTAGTTTAATTAGGTTCCTTGCCTCCACTCAATACCATCTGTATTTTCTTAGTAATGTTTGATTGAAAATTCAGCGAATGTAGCTTTCTCCCCCTTTATTGAGGTCTAATTTTTCAATCCAGTATATTTAGAATTGTGAAGAAAAATTTTCCTTTTGTATTGATTATTGTTTTGTTTCCTTTTCCCATTTAAACGTATCTTTTTGATTATTTTGTTAACAATTGCTGAGACTGGTATTAGAATATTCTTTGAATTGACTGTTTATTATGTCAAATTATAAAATTAAATAAAGAATTGAAAAAAAAAATAAACAGAACTTATTTATTTTTCATTAAATTTTGAAAATGGCTATAAATTTAATTAATTTATTTAATAATTTAAATGATAAATTCGGCTACAAAAAATTTCTAAGGACCCCCCCTTCCATTGATGCCCTAAGCACATGCTTACTTTGCTTATAGGGTTAATCCAGCACTGTTCTAATTGTATTGGTCCCAGTCTGTGGTGTCTGCTTTCTTCTCTTAACTCTCTTGCCATGGTCTTTGTCCATTTGGCATTTCTTCTCTGAAAGGAAGAGAGTGACAAGAAGATGAGGAAAACAGAAACCAAAGAAGACAATGGTAGAAAAAAGTTTTCTATTTATTTATTTTTTTGCTTTAGGGGACATGCATCACTGTTTCTGTGATGTTGCATTGTATGCAGGGTCCAGTTTCTTGGTGTTTCAATTTAACATTTGTCTATGTATTTATATTTTATCCCCCCTTTTACAAAACTGTAGAGCATTTTTTAGCGCCGCCGTGGTGGTAATAGCTCTGATGCTCAGAATTCCTTATTTTCTGCCAATCTTCTTTTGTTTCATGTTGGATTCTTTGGTGGACTGCTTGCCTTGTTGTTTCATTACAAGTTAACATACATGGAGTGGAACGTACTAGAGGAGTTATAGATTTGGTTGTTTATACATATGGGTTACAGTTGGTTGACGTAGAGTGAGGCAGTTGAGAGGCGTTGTAAACTTGGTTATTAATATAGACTTATATTTCAGATAGTATTACTGCTTTACAATATATTTGAACACTTTTATATATGTATGGAAAGGGTTCAGAGTTAAAGTTCTGGGTAAGTAGGTAGGAAGGGAAGGAAGGGGGATTTGTTCAGAGATATTTGGGGGTTGCATAGAAGAAAAACTATGCACTGGTATGCTAATCTGTGTTTGTTTTGAATTAAAAAAAAAAGAAATACAAGTGGAAATAAAGAAGAAAACAGATACATGGGGGAGGGCCAGGACCAGGGGGGGGCAGTGTACTTGTGTGCTTAGGGGCCCTCAAAGAATTAATCCTGCCCTGGTCATGGGCACAACTCACCAGGCCTTATGTAGGGTTACCATATGTCTGGGTTTCCCTGGACATATCCTCTTTTTCAGGGCTCTGTCAGGCATCCAGACGGCTTTTTAAATTTTGTTTGTTCCGGGACTCCAATCAGCGGTCAGAGCACTAGTCTAAGAAAATCCTTGCAGTGAGAAACACACACGCACAGAGCTCCGGTCTCTTCCCCATGCTGTAGCCTGCAATTTTGTGCTGTTGGCAGCATCAGGGAGCTAAACACACTGCCTTCGATGGTATGGAAGCTTTCCCTCTGCAGTGTCCTGCCTTTGTGGGGACAGGAAATGGAAGCAGATGGAAGGCTTCTGGGGCTGCCGAATCCAGCGAGTTCAGCTCACAGATGCTGCCAGTGGCCCAAAGATTTATCTGCAGGCTGCCACAGAGAAAAGAGAGGTATCCATCTAGGGGAGGAAATGCCACACCTGGGGGATGGAAGGGGAAGGGAGAAAGTTGCCAAATTGAGGAAGGGAGAAGGAAGACCAGAGAAAGGGAAGGGAAGGGTGGGGAGAGAGAGATGCCAGACCACGGGGGAGGGGAGAGAGATGGCAGGGGGAAAGATGGAAAGAAAGGAGACAGAGATGCAACAATAGGGGAGAAGGGGAGGGAAAGAGACAGACATGCCAGACCATGAGGTGGGGTGGAAGGGAAAGATGGAAGAGAAGAAAAATGTCCTGTCCTGTCCCTGCTGGCTCTGTCCCCATCCCCACTTCATCCTCAGGGGCTCCAGTTCAATCTCCAACCCATACCCATGAGCTCTGTCCTCATTTGCACAAGCCTCAAGGGATGGTTAACAAGACTAAGAATGTTATGATGCCCCTGTATCGCTCCATGGTGCGACTTCATCTGGAGTATTATGTTCAGTTCTGGTCGCCTTATCTCAAGAAAGATATAGCTGCACTAGAAAAGATTCAAAGAAGAGCAGCCAAGGAAAGACTAATTTGGTTAGGGCTCTTCAGCTTGGAAAATAGACAGCTGAGGGGAGATATGATTGAAGTCTACAAAATCCTGAATGGTGCAGAACAAGTACAAGTGGATTGATTTTTTACTTCATCAAAAAATTACAAAGACTAGGGGACACTCGATGAAGTTACAGTGTGCTGTCTAATTCCTACTATACAGCTACAGCTCACTACATAGTCTATCTCAGGTTTTAGTGCTGAAAGCAAGGACACCTCTGAGTTATGTTAGCTACTATATGAGGTTCCTGTTCAGCCAACCCCTAATTCTATAATCTTGATGTCACCAGCCAGATTCCGAATTAATTGAACAATTCTTTAATAAATAAAGCAAACAACTTACATTCAGATGGCAGTTCAATGGAGTTCAAGCCTGTTACTTGTCTTCTCACTCCACCAGCATATCAGGGAGTGTGTACCCTGTGGAGATGACACTGTTTCCCAGACTTAGAAAATAACCTAAGCTGTGTTAGATCGTTAGAACTGAAGGGTGAAAAAACCTGGAGGGAGAACAACACTGCATAAGAATTGCCGCTGCTGGGTCAGACCAATGGTCCATCATGCCCAGCAGTCCGCTCACGCGGTGGCCCTTAGGACAAAGACCAGTACCCTGCGTCTAGCCTTACCTGCGTACGTTCTGATTCAGCAGGAACTTGTCTAACTTTGTCTTGAATTCCTGGAGAGTGTTTTCCCCTATAATAGCCTCCGGAAGAGCGTTCCAGTTTTCTACCACTCTCTGGGTGAAGAAGAACTTCCTTATGTTTATACAGAATTTATCCCCTTTTAATTTTAGAGAGTTCCCTCTCATTCTCTCTGCCTTGGAGAGGGTGAACAACCTGTCTTTATCTGCTAAGTCTATTCCCTTCATTATCTTGAATGTACGCTAGATAAATTGTGAGCCCACTGGGACAGATAGGGAAAATATTTGAATACCTGATTGTAAAAACCGCTTAGATAAACCTTGATAGGCGGAATATAAATACCTAATAAACTTGAAACATGAATGTTTTGATGATGTCCCCTCTCAGTCTCCTCTTTTCAAGGGAGAAGAGCCCAGTTTCTCTAATCTCTCACTCTACGGCAATTCCTCCAGTCCCATAACCATTTTAGTCGCTCTTCTCTGGACCCTCTCGAGTAGTACTGTGTCCTTTTTCATGTACAGCGACCAGTGCTGGACGCAGTATTCCAGGTGGGGGCCTGGTACAACAGCATGATAACCTTCTAAAATTGGTCGGCCCACTTGTTGATGCTTTAATGAAGTGTCTCTCAAACTTTTTTAGCTCAGGCACACTAAATTGAGCAAATTTTTCACAGCACACTAAACAGAGCAAATGTTTTTTGCTGCACATTATAAATGAAATTATAAAATTGCAAAACCAACAAAAAATAAATTTGAGTTATTTATTTAAAGTTCTTTAAGCTATGTATGGGTAATTGTAACAATGGTGTAACTAAAGTAGATAGAATAGAATTGATAATCAATGCGATGGATGTGTATTTCATCATCTGTCTACGGTCATTCTCTTTTTTTTTTTTCAATTTAATTTCTGTCAGAGCTGAAAATCCAAGTTCGCAAAGATAAGAAGATCCAAATGGCTTTGTTGCTCAAGTTAGGATAACTACTGCATTAAAAATAAAAATAAAATAACTTACTGTTAGTTTTCAAGGACCAATCACATCAAAGAATGCTGCTTGTCTGGGCGATTGAGATGCTCATAACATTGACAGACTCTTGCGTACACGATGTACAAGTCATCTAGTCTAGTGTATACTTGTGAAGAGAATTTTTAAAAATAAAGTAAAATTCTGGAATCTCTCGTAGCAAACACAAAATCTCTTCAGGACACACCAAACACTGCTCTAATGAATGGAATCATTAAGCGCTTTGGTCCACTTGAAGCTAAGGATGAGTTGATAGTAGCAAGTGTTTCACATCCACAATTCAAGCTGTGCTGGATTCAGTCAGATGCTGCCAGAGCTCATGCCAAATACTGATGCAAGCAATGCAGGCTCAGGCTGACACTGCAAACAGAATTCTTAATGCAGCACCAGCTTCCAGTGAAGACACCAGCTTCCTCTGCTTCTATGAATCAAATAAAGGGGACAACGCTGTACAATTGGAACTAGATTTATTTCTTGAATGATGCTGTTTACTTGAAATATCCAGTCTCCAGCGTTATCCAACTCGGAAGGAAGTGTTTATTCTGAATATGAGCCTTCCATCAAGTGTACCAGTGGAGAGGCTCTTCAGCATCAGTGGACAGATAACCAATGAGCATTTTGAAGTGCTTTTAATACTCAGAGCCAATAAGAAAACTCATTTGAAAATAAAGTACTCGTTGTTGTAATGTTCATATAGATCAGTGGTCTCAAACTTAAACCCTTTGCAGGGCCACATTTTGGATTTGTAGGTACTTGGAGAGGCGCAGAAAGAATAGTTAATTTCTTCTTATTAAAGAAATGACAATTTTGCATGAGATAAAATTCTTTATAATTTATAAATCTTTCCTTTTGGCTAAGTCTTAATAATAATATTGTAATTTATAGGTAAAGAGACATGATCAAAACGGTTTTATTTTACTTTTGTGATTATGATAAATATACCGAGGGCTTCAAAACAGGACCTGGCAGGCCGCATGTGGCCCCCGGGCCGCGAGTTTGAGACCACTGATATAGATCATTTAGTATAATTAATAAACAACCTAGTTAATTTTTTTTTAGTAACTATTTACATTTAGGGCTCCTTTTACGAAGCCGCTTTAGCACGTGCGACTTTTAATCCCTGCGCTAGCTGAAAAACTCCCACCTGCTCAAGAGGAGGCGGTAGCAGCTAGCGCATCCAGCAGTTTAGCACGCGCTATTACACACATTAAATCGCTAACGCGGCTTCATAAAAGGAGCCCTTAGTGAAGAGTAACTGAAATAAGTAACTAGTTATATTTTATCCCATGTAAACAGTACTTAGTTACTTTTGTACAGTAACTAGCACAGCACTGCTTGTAACTGATGTGAGGGTGCATGATGTGTACATTCCAGCTTCAGCGATTGTTGCAACTATAGGTCCAAAATCCCCAGTCAGGGTTGCTCCAAAAATTTAAGTGCATCAAACCCTTTGGTCCTTTCAGGAAGGTCCAATATATGAAAATTATTACACCAGGAGTAATTATTCAGATCTTTCAAATCATAATCCAACTCTCAGGTCAATCGCACCATGCTGCCAACCTCCTGCAATTATGGGCCTTGTTATACCCCAGCATGCATATTACTAATAATTTTGTTCAGAATATTATATGTCTACTCAAGTCTGCTTACCTGAACTCCTGAACCTTAGTGTTACCTGGACAACATCAAATGCTTTACTAAATTCAGTTGCCTGCGTACCACTCAAATAACATCAGTAAGGACAGACTTGGGTGTTATTAAAACAGAGCAAGACCAGCCGTTTACCAGTCCCTGCAACACCTCATTAATAACCTCAAAAGGACAGTAATGCCAGAGGGGACCTGAATGTTATCCAAACAAAGAAATTAGCCAGGGGGGTAACTGAAATTCAGCATGCTACCGATATGAATCCACAAGTCTGTTTATCTGACATTTTGACCTCTTTGACCTGAATGTTGCCCAAACAACTTCAAAGGGACCGACCTGGGGTGTGCCTGAATCAAAGGACGCTGTTACTGCAGGACCAGCTGTTTAACTCAGCAGCTTATAAGGAAGGAATTCTGCTCCTAGAATCCAGAATCCTAGCCGGCTATCCAAGACGTCAGGTCTAACGGGGCAGACTCCTGTGTCCTACTCGCCTATCCATTGAGGGATTCCGAATGGTGAAGGGAGGGTTTACGTGAGATACGGTGATGATAATTTATTCTTATATATATATATTAAAGTGTTATTGTTTATGCTTTATATTGTCTGTGTGTTTTTCTGAGTATCTCTGATCATCCCACTTGACAGAAATTAGTGGCGGAACAAATTGGTACCAGAAGCGGGGTTGATCTAATGATGTCAGAAAAACTAACTAGGCAACAAGGGGTTGAGGAGCAGGATCCCAATCCCTCCATTCCAAATGGGAATGAAATTATGGGAACATTAATGGCCACTGAGTGGTCTGTAGAAGCAGGATTGTGTGAATCCTGTACTTTTGAAAGTGGGGATCCACATGAATTATGTGCCTCCTTACAAAAGGTGAAAATCTCAAAAGGAGAAGAGCAAGAAGTAATTTCTAGACAAGGAAGGATGATTTTGTCAGACTGGAGGAATTTGCATGAAGCTAAACAGGAATTACAATTGAAATTAGAAGAGCTGGAAAAGAAAAGGAATAAACAACAGCATGCCATTACAATGCTACAATGTCAGAATAAGTTGTTAATGGATAAGGTAGAAACCTATCAAAATGTAATAGAACAGTCAGCTATGCAATATGCACGATATAAATACAAGAAACGGAGGTGGAAAGTGAGTTACAGAAAAGTTAAAATCTTAATTTATCATCTGCCGAATGATTGGAATCCAAACAAACGGGATGGGAATATTTGGGATTCAAATTCTAATAACAGTGAGGAGGATATCTGTGTTAAAGGAGAACAGGCAGAAAGTTTAGAAGCAGAGCCTGTGAAGAGACAAAGATTACAGAGAAATCTGCAAACAGGAGAAAATCTAGTTAGGGAGGATGTTACTCCACATGAAATCATGGATATGATGGCACGCTTTACACAGCAGCCTGGGGAACCACTAATACAGTGGGTAGTTCGGGTGCAGGAGCTGGGTGCAGCAGGGATTATGTTAGATGCCACAGATGCCCCTAAATTTGTTCAAATTTGTCAAGAAATAGCAGTGCAACATGCGTTGCGGAAGGATCCTTATCCTGCAAAAAATGCCCAATGGTCTTTATTAGAGATAATTAGTAGGGGTGTCACGAGGCGATATCCACTTGAATCTGATTGGCCTTCCAATGATAAAGTTTGGTATACATTGAAAGATGCACAAATGAGAATTAAGGAAGAGGCTATGAAGGTAGCTTTAGTAATAGGTCACGCTGACACATATATGTCATTACCTTTTACTGTATCCATGAGAAATAAAATTATCAGGTATGCTGCACCGGCATACAAACAGGTAATTATGACTCTGTTGATCAATCAAACAGACAGGTCTATTTTGGAAGTCTTGGAAGCGGTCCGACAGTTAGGAGATCTGGGAGACTGGGGACCTCAAACTACTTTTGATAAAAAGAGGGAAGGACAATCCAATTCAAACAGGGCTAATCGAGTATCCCGAAGGGATATGTTTTTGGCATTAATAAAAGATGGGGTAAAGAGGGAAGAAATAGATGGGAAAGATACCGGGACTTTATGGAAAATGTACAAAAGTAGAGGATTAGGAAATAAATCTATGTCTCAAGCCCAAGTAAGCAAGAGTGAGGATGTGCCAGTGCCAACTGCTCCTCCTGAGGAAACTGCTTCCACTCTTTATCCTGATTTAAAAGGGTGGAAGTGGTGGGAGGATCAATGATGTGAATACCAAGCCTCAGTTAGCTTGAACCAAATTAGAACAGTGTCCGCAGGTAGAGATAAATATTTAGTAGAAACCTGGGGAGCAACAGGTACAAGCTGTAGTGGACGCTGGGGTGTAGGAATATAAATATCAGGATTGGGGGGAAAATTATACAAGCAGGAAGAAAAAATTTTACAAATTTTAAAATTGGACAATTACCAATATGGGATTAATCTATGGGATTCCTTGCCAGATATCCAAAAAAGGGTTAACATGACAGCTTGCATTTTTACTATCCCTAGAGTGGAGCAATGTCCAGAACAATTTGCATTCACTTGGCAAGGGAGGCAATATACATATACCAGACTACCACAAAAATACTTACATAGTCCCACTTTCTATCACAAGATTAAAGCAGAAAATGGGCAAAAGGATGCCGAGAGGTGATAGAGAAAGCTAAACTGTAGAAATATTGCTAAGTGACCTTTATAATGTATAAAGTTTTGTTAGATAGTATAAGGAAGTTGCACTCCAAGTAATTTTGCAAATGTGTCTTTTACCTAAAACATTAATATTGTGAACCACTGTACATGCATGTAAACCTCTCTTGTATATTTTATAGATTAAAGCGTCCCTGCTTGAATTTTTATGATTGTGTGACAGAGCTTTGAAATGGAAGAAAATAGAAAAGAAGACCAGTAAAACTATATAGAGCAATTAACTTAAGTTTCTATCTCTCTCTTTCTTTTAGAAGCTTAGTATCCAGACATGGTCAGGAGAACCAATTTCACTGTGCCACATTTAAAATACGTCCAGCACTGTGACCTGATAGTAGGAATCCAATGGATACCACATTTGTTTGTGACTCTTTTGATTAATAGTGTGCTTATTTACAGATTAAATTCAACTCTGAATCATTACTGATGGAAGAAAGCATGCCGGAGCTCTGTGTTTGTCTGTTTCTGTTATGTGTTGTCTGTTCTAGCTTATGGGGTACCCCAACATTGCACATTGGCCATTTCCAGAGTTTATTCCACCCCTTCTATTAGTCCAAATGGTACCATATCCCTTTCCAAAAAAGATTCCCCCACATACCAGAAAGTATCTTATGAAAACCATGCTCACAATGATTTTATGCTATGGCTCACAGGTGATAGAGGCCATCAGCGTGCCAGATTTTGGGAATAAAGGGGACGCCCATGTGGGATCCCTACGGGGGTCAGGGCAAAGGGTCTATGGAGTGGGCAGACTTGATGGGCCTTGGCCCTTTTCTGCCGTCATCTTACTATGTTTCTATGTTTCTATACAGCCCAATGATAATTTAGTTAGGGGTTATATTATAAAAGGATATCTGAAGAGAAATAATTAGAAAGCTTTATACCTGGTAAAATGGTGTTCATTAGTATTTGATATTTGCTAAATAAAAAAAAAATAAAAAAAATGGTCTCTCTTTATTTAATTTACCAGGTATAAACAGTGCAGTGCACATCTCTGACATAAGTTATTTTGTTATCACATTCTGTACGTGTGTATGGTCTCTCTTAAATGACATAATAATTATGTCCAGAACATAGAAAGGTATATTTTCTGAATGTCCTACAGAATACCTTTAAGTACATTAGTGTTGTTTCTCTTATCTCACACAAAGACTACCTTACACACAAGTATTGTGTCAAATGTTATCACATTCTGTACGTGTGTATGGTCTCTCTTAAATGACATAATAATTATGTCCAGAACATAGAAAGGTATATTTTCTGAATGTCCTACAGAATACCTTTAAGTACATTAGTGTTGTTTCTCTTATCTCACACAAAGACTACCTTACACACAAGTATTGTGTCAAATGTTATCACATTCTGTACGTGTGTATGGTCTCTCTTAAATGACATAATAATTATGTCCAGAACATAAAAAGGTATATTTTCTGAATGTCCTACAGAATACCTTTAAATACATTAGTGTTGTTTCTCTTATCTCACACAAAGACTACCTTACACACAAGTATTGTGTCAAATGTTATCACATTCTGTACGTGTGTATGGTCTCTCTTAAATGACATAATAGTTATGTCCAGAACATAAAAAGGTATATTTTCTGAATGTCCTACAGAATACCTTTAAGTGCATTAGTGTTGTTTCTCTTATCTCACACAAATACTACCTTACACACAAGTATTGTGTCACATGTTATCACCTTCTGTACATAAAGTGGTTTTTCTCCTTTTTCTCTTATACTCTCTTTTACCACTAGGGGGGTTTAATGTAATTAAAGCATTGAAGATAAACAATCATGAGGAAATATTTTCCTTGAAAAATCACGTACTGGGAAATGTTATTACATATAGACTTTCATCCTTTGGTGATAAAATTGGTCAGCTCTGCTCTCTCATTCTGATAATTTGGCTAACATGCTGGGTTAAGAGAAAATTTCACCAGACCAAGAAGATGAAGACGCAACCAGACATACAGTGCCGTGCCATGAGGCTGTTATGTGGCACCAACTGGGGAATAGAAGTGAGCCCATATCCTGCCACTTCACATTAGGGCTGGTCTCTGGAGGTGGTGCCTGAAAATTACATGAGTGAAGGCATGTAAGTGGCATAGCAAGCCTATTGAAACCGGAGCATAGCCAGACCCTAACCAAAGATGCTAAGAAAAACGGGATACCAGATAACTGCGGTGATCGATGGTGAATATGAAGCTACCCTAACTGTATGCCATGAGTAAGAGCACAAATATAATATTAATAAGATTATTAATTTTCATAATTCCCAATACGTGATACTTTCAAGTGAAAGGCCTAATTAGCAAGAAATATTAGGGAATGCAAGAACACCAGGTTTAGCACATAAGGAAATAAATTATGAAGGGAAAATTAATTTTCCCATTTTACCTTTGCTTAAAAGTAGAATAGATACTATTGTTTCTGAAATACTGACTGGCAAAGAAGCATATTTTGACTCCAGAGTAGCAGATGTATTTAGAAGGGAAGGTGAATGGGTGACAAATACTGTACATAATTATGAACTAACGCTACGATATGATCAGTTAATGTTATATGTCGTTAATGATATCACAAAGAATTAACTTTATCGCATTGATTTAAAAACCACATCACATTCTGTACCCTTAGATAGAAAATGGTGTAAATTTTGAAATGAAACAATGTGTATATAGTACTGTTGAACTTGTGATTCCTGCTAGTCAAGCTCCCTTTTCAGTATGTTTACAGAATGTTAATGTGTTGCAGTGAGCAACTGAATTTTGAAATAATAACTTGCATTCTGTGGTAAATCATATTGAAACTACCACTGCAGTGATATGGCATAAAAGGAGTTTCTTCATTTTGTACTCTATAAATTTGTTTAACTATCTTTTAACCTTTCTTAATTGTCGGACACTCTCTCCCTTAATTCGGAGGACTTCTAAATTTGGAGAAGCAAACTTGAGTATCCAGGAGTGGAATGTTATACCCCAGCATGCATATTACTAATAATTTTGTTCAGAATATTATATGTCTACTCAAGTCTGCTTACCTGAACTCCTGAACCTTAGTGTTACCTGGACAACATCAAATGCTTTACTAAATTCAGTTGCCTGCGTACCACTCAAATAACATCAGTAAGGACAGACTTGGGTGTTATTAAAACAGAGCAAGACCAGCCGTTTACCAGTCCCTGCAACACCTCATTAATAACCTCAAAAGGACAGTAATGCCAGAGGGGACCTGAATGTTATCCAAACAAAGAAATTAGCCAGGGGGGTAACTGAAATTCAGCATGCTACCGATATGAATCCACAAGTCTGTTTATCTGACATTTTGACCTCTTTGACCTGAATGTTGCCCAAACAACTTCAAAGGGACCGACCTGGGGTGTGCCTGAATCAAAGGACGCTGTTACTGCAGGACCAGCTGTTTAACTCAGCAGCTTATAAGGAAGGAATTCTGCTCCTAGAATCCAGAATCCTAGCCGGCTATCCAAGACGTCAGGTCTAACGGGGCAGACTCCTGTGTCCTACTCGCCTATCCATTGAGGGATTCCGAATGGTGAAGGGAGGGTTTACGTGAGATACGGTGATGATAATTTATTCTTATATATATATATTAAAGTGTTATTGTTTATGCTTTATATTGTCTGTGTGTTTTTCTGAGTATCTCTGATCATCCCACTTGACAGAAATTAGTGGCGGAACAGGCCTGTACTCACTCCTCCATCTGACCAGTGCGAGTAATGAGAGCCAACACTGTATATGTATATTAAAAAGCTAGTGTATACTAATCTCACTCAAGTCACTGGATAACCTAACTAGTTGGATAAGCCTCTAGTAGCAAAAAGAACTACTGTTATAGTTAGCATGGTTGAGTTTTCAAGCAAAGTCCTTGGCATCATCATAGACTCCTCTCTCTCCTTCAATGACCATCTCAACTTCTTGGTAAAAAAAATGCTTCTTTAGTCTTCATATGCTGAGGAAAGTGAGATCGTATTTTCATCATTCTCACTTTGTCATCCTTGTTCAATCCACCATCCTCTCTAGACTGGATTTTTGCAACTCCATCTATTTAAGCCTAACTAAAAAAAAACCTCCATAGACATCAGCTAATCCAGAACACCGCGGCCAAGCTTATTTTCGCTAAAGGCAAGTTCGACCACGTCTCCCCACTCCTGTCCAAACTTCACTGGCTCCCAGTTCACTCTTTAAATGTGCCTGTTTAGCTTTCAAGATCCTACATGGCATCCTTCCTCCCATTATCTCACTCTTCTGGAACTCCTCTAACCCTAATTCCACTAGATCCTCCCAAAAACTGAAACTATCATTCCCCTCTGCAAAAGGTATATCCCGCGTAGGAAAACTAGGAACATCCCTCCCCTTTAGAACCACAGAACTCTGGAACAACCTCACATCCCCGCTCAGAATTTCAAGCTCCCTCCAATCCTTCCGCAAACACCTGAAAACTTGGCTCTTTTCAAAAATCTAACACCTCCCGCTCTTTGGTACCCTGTCCCTCTTTATCTTCCTAGCTCCTTTCCTATAACCCTTCATTGTAGCTCCTTTTCAACCTAACCCTGTAAACCGTGCCGAGCTCTACGCTTGTGGAGATGGTGCGGTATACAAACCTAAAGTTTAGTTTAGTTTTATGAAGCAACATTATGGACCCTATTTGTCAAACCAGTGTTTTTTTTTGGGTTTTTTTAATTGAAATGTTCTAATGTGGACGCTTTGGACTATTTTGGCTAATTTCAACAAAGAATGTTAGCGATATAAACTAGAAGAGCTATGACATCACTTACATGGGCAGTGCTTAAAGGGATAGCATAAGTCAGGTAACAGAAATCTGAAATACTTATCAGATTCATAATCTCTCATTTATTGCTAGCTATTAGTCATGGATTTTATTTCTTTTAGCTTTTAGCTATTTTTATCCTATACTATAAAAAGAGCAATAATTGAATGTATTTTTGTTGGAAATTTTATCTTGAAAACAGCTCTAAGAATTTTGATGAAATGGGGAGAGGTTACATTTTAGGGTACCAGAAAACAATTTAACTAGGGGCTCCTTTTACGAAGCCGCATTAGCGGTTTTAGCGCACGCAGCTTTTTACACTCAGGCTCTCATCCAGGCATGTGCTCAGTAATATGGCCATTGCTCTCCCTAGACTGGAGAAGGAGGCGGGCCCATGCTCTGTGGAAAGCATAGCCCAGTCCTCAGGAAAGCAAAGCCCTCTGGGAAACCGAGTCCACAGAGCACTCATAACTACACATCCATTACAAACATTAACTGAGCAAATGCCCACATAACATGGGGGCAGAACACTCCCCGTCTGGTATTACTAGATACCACTATTACTATTTACTTAATAATACCACACAGTTCTCTCAAAGTCCATAAGTCATTGAAGCTTGACTTGATGACTTCTGGCTTGTCTTGTCATCTCCAATGAGGATGATCTCTCTCTGGTCGTCTCACAGGAGCTGTAACAGACTTACAACACAGACAAACACAACATAAAGAGAGAAAAAGAGAGTCTTTCAGTCTCTAGGATGGACAATGTTACATGACGTCCTTGTCTCAGGTTCCTTCACAATGCAGGAAGATCACTTCTTGAGTGATGGTCTTGGCTGTTCCTTGGTTCCCAGGTGGAGCCGTTGCTCTTAGTGAGCTGAAGCTCTGCTTGTCTGACGACACATGGCTGCTGAGTACCTGATCTTGCCTCAGCTGGTTGATGAGTTGAAGTTGCAATGTGGATCAGGCATGCTGTGGCCTTCTCCAAAGCATCCAAGAAGATGCAGATTTCTTTTTGACAGTCTGTACTAAGTGCTGTAGAAACATGGATGTGCAATTGTTCAAGGAATCTCTCCATCTTTCCCACTCTTGTTGCATGTCTTGTGGCAGTGGAACATCCCACTCGGTGCTTTGAGAGAGCTTCCTTAACAGGGATCTCACTTGTATGGTTACTGGAGCCACAAACCCCAGTGGATCGTACAGACTATTAACTGTAGATAAAGACACCTCTGCGTGTATATGGCCTTTCTTGTGTAGGCACTTGAAATGTAAAAATGTCTCTTTTTAAGTCCCAATGCAAACCAAGACTTCTCTGAACTGGAGGGATATCTACTCTAAGATCTAGATCTTTTAGGTCTTTGGCATGATCCTCTGGAGGAAATGCTGCCATTACTTATTGACTGTTAGAAGCGATTTTGTGAAGTTTGAGGTTAGCTTCTGCTAACATTGTGTTCTTTTTAGCAGATCAATTGCCTCTCTGGCTGTGGGCAAGGATTAAGCCATCATCTACATAAAAGTCCTTTTCAATTAAATGTATGACATCTGTGTCATTCTCTTTCTCTCCCTCTTGGGCTGTCCTTCTAAGTCCATATGTTGCTACTGCAGGTGATGGACTGTTGCTAAAGATAACCTCCTGATTGAGGTCATGATTGCGATACCACAGGAATCTTAAATAATTTCTGTAGTCTGAAATTTGCTAGATATCTGCTGTTATGGCAATAGGTTCCTTTCTGATGCAAATCAGGACTCCTATTAAGCTATTGATCATATCAGGCCCAGAAAGCAGCACATTGTTGAGAGAGCCTCTTTGGTATTGAGCACTGGAGTCAAATACAATCCTGATCTGGCCTGATTTTATGGATGGTATACACCAAAGATAGGTAAATACCAGCACTCCTAATTCTCTTTCAATGACGGAGCGGGTTCTGTTTCCGGTTTCTCCCTTATGATTCTCTATAGTAAAGTTAGTCGAGATTGACCTTGCTCTTTATTATTTGGAAGTTGTATTCTGGGTGTTCAAAAGGGTAGAGGAGCCATCCAACTGTTGGACTCATCTTTAGAGAATTCCTGGTCCATGATTTTGAGGAACTCTCTGTTTTCTACAGAAAAAGTTGGCTTGTCATCATCCTTGGTGACCTGGAACACTGCATCACCCAGATGATCTTCTGGATCTGTTGGCAAAGTGTTCTGGTAGATGACTGAATTAGTTTTAATTCTTTCCAACTGTAGACTTTTTTTTTACTTGTAGATGATTCTGACAAGGCTTGAATAAGGTGGTGTGCCCATTGGCCAAGACACACATCTTGAACACATCTACTCTTGGTTTCCTCAGTCCATTGAGGCAGATGTCACCTACTATTACCCATCCGAGGGCAAGTCGATAAGCATATGGAGCATTAGCTGGTCCCATGTTTGACTCGAGAGCTCTGACCGGGGCTGGTATGTCTCTTCCTAGTAAGAGCAGGATCTTGACTTTTGGATCCACTGGCTGCAGGTGTTCCGCTATTGGTTGCAGATGAGAGTACTGTTGTGCAACTTCAGGGGTAGGAATTTCTTCCCTAAAGGCTGGTATTTGGTTGCACTCAATTAGAGTTGGTAAATCTTGCTTGATGCTCCTGGTTACTTTGTTCATCAATGACAACGTACATTTTGCCTCTTCTGGTTGCTCTTTAGGGTATACTTTTGCTACACATATCTTAGTGCATGACCTGTGTAGCCACACTGCAGCCCGGGACTGGGACTCTATAGCACTCCTAGTGGCTAGACATAAACCAAGCAATCACGTGTGACCCGGCCTGGAGTCACCCTGCAGAACTGGAGAGACAAGAGGAACTCAATCAAAAAGCACAACAACAATTATGTAATATAACATAAATTGACTTTCAAAAATAAAGGACAGGATGGTTCAAGCAAAATAGTGCTTCTTGCAAAAGGTTCATAAAGCAAAACAAAACCACAAACACAATCAGTCAATAACAGTTCAGGATTCTTCCTTTTCAAACAATAGTCCTTTAGCCTCCTGAGATCTTGCTCTCCTCAGAGCTTCTTCTCTCAGAGCGGTCACAGCCTGCTCCCAAGCAGGTTGAAATGCAACACTATAGTTCTCTGCTCGGGTATGTGTAAAGTTCACAGTTCCCAAAACGGAAGCCTCCAGCAGTGTTTGGAGCACTTCTGGGAAATAGTGTCCTAGGTTTGCCTTTCCAAACAGCTTTACAAAACAGCTATCAAAATTCCCTCCCTAGGTGTTTGCAAACCTCACCCAAAAAGACACACTCACAGCGTCAAAGATTCAAACAAAAATGCAGAGTTCAAAAAGAGTTCAAACAAAAGCTCACAGTGCAAAAAGGTCATTCTTGGCACCTGAGAATTAATCCAACTTCCATGGATTCAGGATATTTCCCAAGCTTCTCAGGCAGACTCCCTTGCAATTCCATAGGGGTTTCTTCCTCCAGCGTTTTCAGATCCAGTGAGTCACCAGCCTCAATTACCTCCATGGGTGTACAGCTTTCACCTCTGCTTGGACCAGGGGGATCATTGTGGGAGAGGAACCTTATCCTTCTCCCTAGCCTGCCTAACTGCTTGTCCCAAACTGCTGCCTTTTCTAGAGCAGGGGCACGCCCTGATCTAGCTGGGTCAGCTTGGACCTGCACAGCTCTTGAGCTCCCCCTGTGGTGACCTGGATATCGGATATCTGGTGAGTTCTTAGTACTACCGGCTCCCCCTGGTGGATAACCAAGAAATCACCATGATCAGAGCAGGACCAGTCCTGCCTGGTCACACCTGCCACTGAGGCCTTCTCCGCATACCTCTGTGCAGTTTACAGTGATGTTCTGTGATGTTGTTTGTTCTGCCCTCTTCTCCCCACCTTGGCCTGACTCTGGGTCAGGGGTCCTCGGAGAGGTCGGTCAACTTCTGCCAGGATGTTGGTTACTTTCACATACTGTGCACTTAACGGCTGCTTTAGTCTTTAGCCATGTGTTTGGTTGAGGAACAACACTTATAGCAGATTTGATATTTCCTCAGCAGCTCTTTCAAGGTTTTCTCCTTGAACCCTCAACATTTCAGAAGAGGATGTGGTTGTTTATGTATTGGACATTGTCTTTCTAGGTCCTGTATTGTTTCTACAGTAGGAGGACAGTCTGTTGGTTGAGCTGTTGTGGGTAGCACGTCTATCTTGTGCACCGCTACAGACTTTCTAGCAGAGTTGCCATACCTCTTGACTGGCTTCTCATTCTAGAAGTAGCCTGTCTTCACCTGATCAGGCGTATCATCCCGAAAACTAGGATCATTCCTTCTCTTTCCAGTTTTCTAATGAAGACTGTGAATGGGGGGAACCTCCCTTGATTCTCCTCCTTATACTGCATACCTAGAGCTGACCATTTTTCTTTGATATCATATGGCAGCTTTGATGTGAACTTCTTTATGCCACAGGATGTGTCCAGGTAGCTCAGGCCTGGAAGACTCGGATCGGCCTTAAGTGCTTCCAGTTCTTGGAGGAGGTCTCCCAAATCCATCAGCTTTTCTCATAATCTTTGCTGGTAAGACTTGGAAAGTTCTCTGTTCTCCTCATTAATGCTTGCTGGATGGCTTCTGGGTTGCCTTACTGCTGCTCGAGCCTCTACCACATCTCCTTCAGGCCCCAAATCATGTTGGAATGCATCTTTTAGGCGTCTTATCTTTTCGGATGATTCAGGCCCCAGCCACCTGATCATCAGATTCATCTCTTGCCTGGTACTTGGCTTTATGACTGATATGGCATCTTGAAAATCAGTTTTCCACCCTCGGTACCTCTCTAGGCAATCATTAAATTGGGTGAGTCCCATGTTCACTATTTTCTTGCATGCCATGTATGTTGCTAGGTCTTCTCTTTCTGAGATCCCTTCAGTGCTGGCGGTGGGTAGCTTTGGCTGACTACTTGCTGCTGTCGGCCTGTAAACAGGTACGGATTAAGGCGTGTCAGGTGCCTCTTGCTTAATCACAGTGTGCTGAGGGAAATGTGGCTGCTCAGTCTTCAATGGAGCCAGGTTCCTGTATGGTATCAGAATCTTCACTTGAGATAAAGTGAGAGCCAGTGACAGTGCATCCTTGTGCGTGCTTGCATATGGATCAATGTAATGTTGTTTTGTCTCTGTGGCGTGCTCCACCTTCAGCTTGCTTCTCAGGTGATCTTGACTCCTTGACTCCACTGCTGAGTAATGCACTTTTCCTTCACCAAGTGACTCCTTTAAGTCAGATTGTGATTGTTTGCTTTCTTGCTCTGAGGCATGGGCCTTCACGGTACTCTAAAGTACCCTGCATGGGATCTTCCCGTTTGATATGGCTCAACTGACTCTCCCTACTGTCAGCTCGTGGCTTCCTCCAACACCTTCAGATGCGCCTCAGTGGCAGCCACTTCCTTCTGTTGCTGTAGCATCTTCAAGGCAATATCAAGCACCGCCTTTTTGCGCGCTGTAGTGGCTCCTTCAACCTTCCTGCGTGCAGCGGCCTTAGCCTCTTCTACCGCTATTGTCTCCTGTTGTTCTGAAAGTTTTAATTTCTGTGTTTCTATAGCTGCTTCTTGCTGGCTATAAAAGGCCTTTGTTTTTGCCACTTCTGCCTCCATTCTTAGTTTAACAGACATAGAGACTGCAGATGATCTGCTGGAGTGGCTTGAGTGGCCTGTTTTATGTGTTCTAGATGTTCTACTGGTTCTGGAGCTCTTTGTGGAGTGTTTAGAACTGCCTGAGTATTGGGATTCAGTGTCTTTATCTGGGGCCTCTGTAGGCTGTTCTGCCTTTTCCAGAGCATCCTTCACTATAGCCTACCCTACCTGGTCCTTTGGCTGTCAGACTGGGCCATACTATCTTGAGTGTGCTTCCTATCCAGGTATGCATAAAACTCTGCTGTTGTGCTTTCATATTTCTGATAGGCAGCTTCTATTTGACTGGGGTTTTCTCACTTATGTGCTGTATGACTTTGACCCATAAGCTCTCTAATGACCTGAGGTATTTCTGTATCTCCTTTCTCATCCCTCTATAATACTAATAACAGAAGAGACCTGCTCTGTCACCCACCCCAAGTTCTTCTTGTCTATCATCCCTATACAGTAACAATAGAGGAGATCCTCTGTATCTCTCACCTGCTTAACTTTACTTTCCCTCACTTTATACTTTTAAAGCAGATCCCCTGTATCAATATCACCAGGAATCGTGCAAGAGGTGGGCAAGTAGACTGACCACCCTGTGCATGAAGCCATGGGGCATCACACTGTATTTTTGAGTCGTACTACTCAAATTACTCCCCTTAGTTTTGAATTTTTTTTACTCTAGCTCAGTGGCTCCCAACCCTGTCCTGGGGGATCCCGCCAGTCAGGTTTTCAAGATATCCCTAATGAATATGCGTGAAAGAAATTTGCATATAATGGAAGTGACAAGTATGCAAATCCCTCTCAAGCATAATCATTAGGGATATCCTGAAAACCCGACTGGCTGGGGGGTCCCTCAGGACAGGGTTGTGAACCACTGTAGCTTATCTATCTATACCCCATCTTTGTCTATTAAAATGTTTTATCACCTATTTATTTTAGGTGTTTATATACCACCTATCAAAGTTATCCAAGTGATTTATAATCAGGTACTCCAGTATTTTCCCTGTCTTGGTGGGCTCACAATCTATCTAATGTACCTGGGACAACAGACGATTGTGAGTGACTTGCCCAGGGAGCACAAGATGCAGCATGGGATTTGAACCCACAACCTCAGGGTGTTGCTTTAATTCCTAATATGCTGACATTGTAATGTAGCATGCCATAATTTGTATTGTAATTTTAATATTTTTACTGCTTTTATCTATTGCTTATGTTTGCTGCACACTACCTTGAGGGAACTCTTTCAAAAAGATAAATAAATAAATAATCAGTAAGAAATTAGTCCTGTAAGGAACACTTGTTCTAGCTGCTGTTTTGTCAAGTAACTGCATCACCTGTTAACTAGTAGGTTCTACTGCAATCTTACTCTGATACTGTAATAATAGAGTACATCCCCTGTATTCCTGCCCTCCTCCCCCCCCTAGGCTTTGAATTCTAGCCTCTCTCTCTATGCTTCTTCTCTTCAGGAACTCTGTGTCTGCCCTCACTTTTGTAATTGTTCCACTTGACGAGAGTTGTACCCATTCTGTCATCTGCAGCCTACAGCTCTCACACCTCCCACACAACCCCTGCTTTGCTGGAGCCCACAAGGCATGTGACTGAAGGAGGGGAAATTCAGAGTACCCACGGGCTGGGTCAGAGCCAAGGGAGAAAAGTCAGCTAAACATTCCCGTAGAAGGAAGGACACTGCACCATAAACCGAGGAGAATAGGGAACTGCTGTGAGGAAGCCCGATTCTCTCACTGGTCTGTCAGTGACATAGCACTGTTGGGAATAACATTGCGCTTCTGAAGACCCTGCAAGCTGGCATTAAGGAGACACTACTGTGAGGAAATCCTCACCTTTCTCTGTCACACAGGGGTTGACATTGATGAAGCAGGGCAAAAGGGAACACCTACTGATTGGATCACAGAGGACAGTGAGGAGGGGAGGGGCTGGGTCTTTCTGTATGCCTTGAATGGATCAATGGAGGAAAAGTCATTCCCAGGTTTAAAAAAAAGGGTGGACATGCTGTGCTTTTGACAAAATAAAAAATGCTTTGGAACTACCCAGGGCAGCAAAATAATACAGGATTATAAGCAGTGCTGATTTAAAAAAAAAAAAACCAAACCAAACACAAAACACCCCAAACCAAAAACACAGAACAAAAAAATAGTACTAGTTTGTGCCCAGTGGTGGCCTCTGTCTTCCACTCCAGCTGCACTGGGGACAAGGACTGTACGTTGCAACCTGACATGGGTTGACAGAAATTCAGAGCTTAAGGGGTCCTTTTATCAAGGCGTGGAATACCGCGCGTTAAACCGCCTGCCGCACTAGTACCTAACGCCTCCATTGACGAGGCATTAGGATTTTAGCCGGCCGCAGGGGTTAGCACGTGATGAAATGTCCGACGCGCTAACCCCGCTAGCGCAGCTTGATAAAAGGACCCCTAAGTTTTTCTATTACTTTTTATTGAAATTTGAAGCATCTGACTCTTCTTTTCCCTCTAGTGTTGAAGGACATTGACTGAAACATCTTAGTTGACCAAATTTACTCTGGAAGAAATATGGGTAAGAGGGGATATAAAAACATGATGGCTTTTATTAAAAAAAAAAAAATGAATAATGCGCTGTGTTTCAAAATGTATTACTTGAATACCATTATTGGCAGCTTTCTTCAGAACTTGAAGAAGGATCCTGTAAATTATGGAAATCAATTAAATTTTCTGAATGTCTGTATTGATAAATATGATTGAAATTGTAAATGAGGACATTATGATTAAATTGCTATTAAAATTAAATAAATTTGGACATGCTGTGCAAACCCCCCCCCAAAAAAAAAAAACAACACATGATAGCAGATAAAGGCCAAATGGCTCATGCAGTCTGCCTATTCACAGCATCCACTATCTCCTCCTCTCCCTAAGAAATCCCAGGTGCCTCCCTCCTTCTACGCTTTCTTGAATTCAGAGACACAGTCTTTGTCTCCACCACCTCTACTGGGAGACTATACCATGCATCTACCACCCTTTCTGTAAAAAAATAATTTCCTTAGAGTACGCCTGAGACTATCACCTCTTAAAATCATACTATTCCCTTCATTCCAGAGTTTTCATTCATCTGGAAAAAAACCTCACTTCAGTGCCAGGCTCAGTTCCCCCCCCCTCCCCCTCAGCACACTACCATTCATATAATTTGCATGCTATTTCTGCTGGGCATCAGCTGGGAAAATGCAACTCCCTTCCAACCTGGTGTTTTCCACCGGGTTGACACAGAGGGAAGTTGGATGGCAGACATATAGAGAGAAGAACCCTGGGAGGAGAGTTAAATTAAAAAAAAAAAAAAAGAATAAAAGCATAGAAGAGAGACTGAGACCAAAGTAATGCTCAGACAACAAAAGGTAGACAAAACTAATGTTAACCTTTTTTTTCCCAATTCTTTATTCATTTTTATAACTTACGTCAAGTGCAACAAAAAGTAACACCATTTTAACTTAAATACATCACTTGAAATATTACAATTCTTCATTTAAATAGAATTTATCCCTTTCCCTTCCAACCCTTCAATATATCATAACACATATACCACATAATAAAGACTTTCCTTCCATTCAAAGCAAATAATTAAAATTTAAAAAATTACCCTCCCTCCCCATTATTTCATTTGTACTAATCAGGGAAAAAGGTACCTATTTATTGCAATAATTTGTTAATGGCCCCCACACATCTTGAAATTTATTAAAATTCCCTTTCTGAATAGCTAATGATCTTTCCATTTTATAAATATGACACACTGAATTCCACCAAAAGCTGTAGTTCAGTCTATTCCAATTTTTCCAATTACATGTTATTTGTTGTATGGCGACTCCTGTTAAAATAAGTAAGAGTTTATTATTTTTGGAAGATATTTGGCTCTTAACCCTCATAGACATGCCAAATAATACTGTATCATACGATAATGCCACATAATTTTCTAACAAACAATTTATTTGGCCCCTTATTGATTTCCAAAAAGCCAAAATAAATGGACAATAGAATAATAGGTGATCTAAAGTCCTTGCTTCAAGATGACAATACCAACATCTATCAGACTTAGAGCAATCTAATTTTTGTAAACGAACAGGGGTCCAGAATGCTCTATGCAACAGGAAAAACCATGTTTGTCTCATAGATGCAGACATTGTACATCTCATCTTTCAAGACCAAATTCGTGGCCATTGAGACGCAGAAATTTGATGCTTAATCTCAATACTCCAAGGCCTGATTCTGTATAGGATGCCCGGGAGAGGTGTCCTATACAGAATCAGGCCTACACTAACCCTGATTCTGTAACCTGCGACCAAGTTACAGACGCCGGTTAGAGAATCGGGTTAGATTAGATGCGGCCGCTACACTTATCGCAGTAAGGGATAAGTATAGCGGCCGCCTGTCCGATCGCCGGCAGGAGGGTGCCAAACCCCCCCTGCCGGAAAGCCGCCCCCCCAAACTCCCAATCGCCGGCAGGAGGGTGCCCAACCCCTCCTGCCGGAAAGCTAGATCCCCTCTGGACTCCCCATGCTAACGTCCTCCCCCCCATGACTCCCCTAACCCCCCCAACTAACCTCCCTCCCAACTAACCTTTAAATGTTGGTCGGCTGGACGGGTCTTGCTGCCGTCCAGCCGACAGGCCCGCCTTATCGAAATGAGACGGGCTCGCTCCTTCCCGGCCCATCCCCGCTAAGTCTAAGGCTTGATTGGCCCAGGCTCTAGAAGCCTGGACCAATCAGGCCTTAGGCATAGTGGGTCCGCACATCCCCACTAATCCTAAGGCCTGATTGGCCCAGGTGCCTACGAGCCTGGGCCAATCACACGTAGGTCTGCCTAAAGCCCTTAGGCGAGCTTAGGCATCTTGCGGGCCTCCCTAGGCTCCCAGAGGCGCCTTCAATATAGGCCGCCTGCCTGGGGAGCATTTTTAAAAAAAATATTCCTCCCGATTGGTTGATTAGACAGCTGCCTAAAATCGGGACGGCACTTTTCAGAATCAGGGCCCAAATGTCCCGAAGACCAGTCTTTGTTTTTTTTATTCATAAATCCAGATATTAATTTGTACCACTGAGCGGCCTGATATCCCAGGAAGTCCACCTGAAAGCATAAGAATTCCAAACTATATTGATTATTAAGATTTTTCCATTCAGGGAACCCCACCTGAATGGCCTGCTTCAGTTGCATCCATCTAAAACTTTGTGATTTATTAAAGCCATATTTATGTTGCAACTGGGAAAACTCAAGCAGTTTACCATTAGAAATAACATCTTTTAATACACATATTCCTGAAATCATCCAGTGCTTCCAGATGACTTTAAATCCGCCAAATTGAATCTTGGAGTTCAGCCATATAGTTTGATTTGTGAATTGGAATAGGTGTTAAATTACTCACAAATCTTATTGTTTTCCATGTGTCTACAAATAATCTATTTCCTTTATATAATCTAGGCATTTTGATACTAAGTACATGGCATAATCGCAGAGTAAACATGAGGCGCCATTCCATCCAAAACCAATCCGGGATATTATCAACAGGCTCTGGGAGGATCCAATATATACCCTGGTGCATAATATAGGATTGATGATACCTATAAAAGTTGAGAAAATTTACCCCTCCCTTTGCAATTGGTTTTTGAAGAGATACTAAAGCAATTCTAGCCTTTTTGCCCAGCCAAATAAATTTTGTAAAAATACAATTTAACTTTTTATAAAAGGACCCCTGAAAAAAAAAAACTGGTAACATACCCATTTGATAACAAACCATCGGCAAAATCATCATTTTAATAGTTTGAACTCTCCCCCACCAAGAAAGATGTAAAGGATTCCATTGCTCACACATTTCTGTTACCTTCTGTAATAAAAATTTTTCATTCACTTTTATCGTTTCTTCCAACGTGTTTTTTATCCAAATGCCTAAATAACTAATGTTAACCTTGAGAAACGTGCATCTCTGATATCTAGTATTGCAGTTGCTATTTCTATTACTATCACATTACTTTGGTCCCAGTCTTTCTTCTATGCTTTTGCTTGGGAAGGGGTAAAATGTGGACCTTATGGACCTCGCAGATCTAAACCCGCACGACCTATTCTTTTTAACATTTTTATAAATGATATTGCTGAAAGGTTGTCGGGTAAGATTTTCCTCTTTGCAGATGATACCAAAATCTGCAATAGAGTAGACACGCCTGGTGTGAATAACATGAAGAAAGACCTGGCGAAGCTTGAAGAATGGTCTGAAATTTGGCAGCTAAAATTTAATGCTAAGAAATGCAAGGTCATGCATTTGGGCTGCAAAAAAAAAGAGGGAACAGTACAGATTAGGAAGTGAAGAGCTCATATGCACGACAGAAGAGCGGGACTTGGATGTGATTGTATGTGATGATCTGAAGGTGGCCAAACAGGTTGAGAAGGTGACAGTGAAAGCTAGGTTGCATAGGAAGAGGTATGGCCAGTAGGAAAAGGAAGGTATTGATGCCCCTGTATAAGACTTTGGTGAGACCTCATTTAGAATATTGTGTACAATTCTGGAGGCCGCACCTTCAAAAAGATATAAAAAGGATGAGTCGGTCTAGAGGAAGGCTACTAAAATGGTATGTGGCAGTGGCGTACCAAGGGGGGGCGTGGGGGGTGGTCCGTCCCGGGTGCCAAGCCCTGAGGGGGTGCTCCCGGTCCGGTCTGGTTCCCCCCCCCCCTGCGCCGGGTGTCGCGTCTGGAAACAGCCTGCAGCAAGATCGCGATGCCAGCGATCTTTGCCTGCTTCGGCTGTTTCCTCCGCCACGGTCCCGCCCCTCCTCTGATGTCAGAGGAGGGGCGGGACCGCGGCGGAGGAAACAGCCGAAGCAAGCAAAGATCGTTGGCATCGCATGATCTTGCTGCAGGCTGTTTCCCCAGGGAAATGAAGCGGGGAGGCCGGGGACTTCGTGGTGGTGGTGGTGGGGCCGAGCGGTCCTTCGAGGTAGTGGGGGGGGGCAGCAGTCCTTCAGGGTGGGGCGGGCAGGCAGACCCTGGGGGGGAGACAGGCCATCATGGAAAACAGGCAGGCAAGCCTTCAAAGGGGGGACAAGCCTTCGGGGGGGGGTGCAGGCCTTCGGGGGGGGGACAGGCCTTCAAGGGGGACAGGCAGGCCTTCGGGGGGGTGACAGGCCGTCGGGGGGAGGGGTGCAGGCCTTCGGGGGGGGGGACAGGCCTTCAAGGGGGGGACAGGCCTTCAAGGGGGGGACAGGCAGGCCTTCAAGGAGGGGACAGGCCTTCGGGCGGGGTGTAGGTCTTTGGGGGGGTGCAGGCCTTCAAGGGGGGGCAGGCCTTCAGGTGGGCAGGCCTTCGAGGGGAACAGGCAGCCAGGCCTTCAAGGGGAGGGGACAGGCCTTCGGGGGGGTGCAGGCCTTCAGGGGGGGTGCAGGCCTTCAAGGGGGGGTGCAGGCCTTCAAGGGGAGCAGGCAGGCAGGCCTTCAAGGGGGGGACAGGCCTTCAGGGGTGGGATGCAGACCTTTAACGGGGGACAGGCCTTCAGGGGAGGGGGGGGCCCTGGTGTAGAAGTACATGGAGGGAAGGGGGAGGGGTTCAAAGAGACGTGCATATGCCGGACTTTGGGTGGGAAGAAATAATGGGTCTGAAAATAGAGGAGAGAAAGAGAGGTGATGGACATGGGTTTTAGGGAGGGAAGGAACAGAAAGGGAGAGAAGTTGGACACAAGGGATGGTGTGGAGGGGGGGATAGATATACTGGTTAGGAGGGTAGTTGGGAAAAGAAAGGGAGAGATGGTGGACCCTGGGGTGGTGGGGAAGGAGGGAGAGCTGCTGGATGAAAGGGTAGTTAAGAAAAGGTGGATCTGTGGAGGGAGACAAAAAAAGGAAAGATGCCAGACATCAGGGGGAGGGAAGGGAAACGGAAGGGGAGGACAGAGATGGCAGATGGATGGTTAGCACGGAGAAAGAAGAAAGAAGGAGACCCTGGCAAGCAAGTTATCAGAAGACAACCAGAGCCTTGGACCAACAAGATTTGAAAAATAACCAGACAACAAAAAGGTAGAAAAACTAATTTTATTTTCTGTTTTGTGATTACAATATGTCAGATTTGAAATGTGTATCCTGCCAGAGCTGGTGTTAGACCGCAAACATGAGCTAGGATTTAACAGAGAGAGGAAAAGTCCTTTTTGTTTCTTTATTTTATTTACACCACAGCGCGTGTGTGGTTAGGAGAAGCCAAAGGGGGGTGAAAAAGCTATAAAATAAACCCACCAGGATGTTTGGAAAAAAACACCCAATTGGGCAGGAAAATCGAATCGATAAACCAATTCAATAGGCTGAATCGAATCGAAATTTATTCCTGAATCTGGCAGCACTAGTTTGCGCTACTGTCTTAGACTTTAGGACCTGGGATTGGGGAGAGATGGCATCCTCAGTACTTTATAATGCAAGTGAAATGAGGATTTGGTCAGATTTTTGAAGGGTCTGCACTCTGCAGAAGAAAAATATTGTATAGGCCGGGGACATGAGACAGCAGGAAATGGGAACTTTTCTTACTTCTATTTTTGTGAATGGCAAGGCTGAGAATGTCAGAGAGTTCAGTTAAAATATGTGCTTTATAAGAAAATATAATAATGTGTTTTATAAAGTTTATAACATTGCTGGCCTACCCGGTGAGGTGTTCCTAGTGGTGGTGGGGGTAGCGTGTCAATGTGTTGAGAGGAAGAGGTGATCTGGGAAATTCTGCTGAGCAAACTCCGGGCCCATTTCCACTCCACTCAACTGGTTCACACACTGAGTGGGTCTTTGGGTGTTGTTCCTGGGTAGTTGTTTTGGGATCTCTTCCAGTGGTTTGTTAGTATCTCCTTCTGGTCCAAGGAAGGAAACTTTGTTAACCTTAGCACTGACCTACAGAATATGTTTGTAACAGCGCTGCTTGTGTGGCATTAGTCTATGTAGTGATCGAAAGAAAAAACCAGACCTTTGCACATTTTTGCACTATATGGTGGGTATGTGAGGAGATTCACATTTCCTGCACAGCTAAGTCCGTGTGAAGTTACCTTGTGCTGTATTTGACATCTGGCAAAGTCTCTGTTTGGAAGGAAAGATCTCAGCTTAAAAATGAAGTGGCCAGAAGTTATGGTAAAAGCAGATAGCGTAGATGGTTTTAAGAAAGGTTTGGACAAATTCCTGGAGGAAAAGTCCATAATCTGTTATTAAGACATGGGGGAAACATCTGCTTGCCCTGGATCAGTAGCATGGAATGTTGCTACTCTTTGGGTTTTGACCAGGTACTAGTGACCTAGATTGGCTTCCATGAGAATGGGTTACTGGGCATGATGGACCATTGGTCTGACCCAATTAGGCTATTCTTATGTTATGTTCTCATCTGTAGGGGCCTTTGTTTTCACTTCTTATTTTAATGTATTTTTTTTCTGAGAACTTATCAGTGTTTTTTATAATGGGAACAAAAATGGAAGAGAATTAATGTGTGTGAAATGGGGGGGTAACTAATTTCTTCAGCTAAATAATTCAATCCACCTCAACCAGACATAGGAGAACTCACGCACCATTCACACACCCTCTAACCAAAAACGTCAAAAAAATAAAACAGTTCGACAACCTCCTAGCCATTCGAGCTGTAACACTCGACCCCCAACTCTACAACCTATTGACCTCGACCACAAACTACAAAACCTTCAAAAAAGAAATAAAAACCCTTCTATTCAAAAACACATAAAACCGAACTAACACAATCAGAACTGTCCCAAGCATCACCTGCAACTACTCCATATGTACTTCTAATGTCATGACAATTCAGACATAATTTATGTTATGTTATAGTATGTTTGGAATAATGGTTACATATATGAGGTTCAATAAAAGAAAATTTTCACTGCCTGTTTCTATTATGACCATTTATTCAGTTTCATGGTTATTACAAAAAATATTTTTTTACACAGGGGGGAGGGGGTGTCAAAAAATTATGGGCCCCGGGTGCCACATACCCTAGGTACGCCACTGGTATGTGGTCTTCATCATAAGGCATATGGGGACAAACTTAAAGAAAGGTGGGAGAAGGGAGATATGATAGAGATGTTTAAATACCTATGTAATGTAAATGTGCATGAGTCTCTTTAATTTGAAAGGAAACTGTGCAATGAGAGGGCATAGGATGAAGTTAAGAGATGATAGGCTCCGGACTAATCTAAGGAAATACTTTTTTTTACAGAAAGGGTAGTAGATGCATGGAACAGTCTCCCAGAAGAGGTGATAGAGACAGAGACTGTGTCTGAATTCAAAAGAGCCTGGAATAGGCATGTGGGATATCTCGGAGAGAAAAAGAGATAATGGTTACTGTGGATGGGCAGACTAGATGGGCCATTTGGCCTTTATCTGCCATCATGTTTTCTATGATCTGAGGTCCATGTCACTTTTAGTCTCAGCATAGGTTATGGCTCTGACAGACCTCCATAACACTTTAGCTCTGACAGACCCTAATGCTTCTCCCTTCCTATGCTGAGACTAAAAGTGGCAAAACTTTTGCCTTGAGGTCCGTGCCACTTTTACTGTCAGCATAGGGAGGGAAAAGCATTAGGATCCGTCAGAGCTAAATTGTCATAGAGGTCTGTCAGAGCCATAACCTATGCTGAGACTAAAAGTGGCACGGACCTCAGATTTTTAAGGACGTGTGGGTATAGATCCACGAGGTCCGTGTTTTACCCCTTCCCCTTTTTGTAGGGTTTTACTGTGTTTCCTTGAAAATAAGCCCTAGCATGATTTTTGGGGTAGGTCTTAATATAAGCCCTACCCCCCAAAATAAGCCCTAGTCGCTGGCAGCAGCAGCGCTTCCCCTCCCTGCTGACCTTTCCATCTCTCCCTCCCATCCGAACCCCGACTGTGAGACCAAAATACCTGGTAACAAATGGCAGCGTCGGCAGCACAGGCTGCATTGCGGCCTGCCCTTCTCACGCCCGGACATTCTGTGCCGCATTGCTGATGACATTATCAGTGATGTGGCAGAGGAACGCCTGGATGCGAGAAGGGCAGGCCGTGATGCAGCCTGTGCTGCTGCCGCTGCCGTTTGTTTCCAGGTATTTCGGCTCACGGTTGGAGCTCGGATGGGAAGAGATGAAAGGGTCAGGAGGGATGCAGTGGCGGGGGGGAGGGATATAAAGATACTGCACATGGGGATGGGAGGAAGGGAGGGATAGAAGCTTCAAGGGTTCTGCTGCACAAGGGATGGGAGGGATAGAAGCTGCAAGGGTTCTACTGCACAGGGGGATGGGAGGGAGGGATAGAAAGATACTGCACAAGGGGATGGGTGCGGGGGGAGGAAAGATGCTGCACATGTGGGGGAGAGAAAGTAAATAGGAAGAATTGGGGCGAAGGAGAGAGAGAGAGATGATCATTGTACATGTAAAAAATAAGACCTACCCGAAAATAAGACCTAGTGCCTCTTTTGGGCCCAAAATTAATATAAGACAGTGTCTTATTTTCGGGGAAATACGGTATTACTGAAGCACTAAATGGGTCACTTTCTTCCTTCCTATAGGAAGCCTATCTAATCCTATCTATAACACTGACATCTTAGTTATACACTGCAAAGTATGAAATCAACTATACACTTTACATACTGTGGTACCTTTTATCGGCCTATTACCAAGAATCTCGAAATATTATTCCTAAGCTTTGCACACCACGCAACTCCCTTCAGGTATAACATATCTAGCTTTCTCTACAGTGGGAAAAAACGGATACATTTAGGATTATAGATGTTTTTTTAACGTAAACTCGTCAAACTGATTTCCTCGAGGTAATGTGAAACCTTCACCAGCCGGCTGAAGTAAGAGGCCTTGCTAGGCAAGTGAATGTTATTCTCTTAAACACTGCAGCAGGGTGCAGCTGCTCTGACTTGGGGCACTTTTCTAAACCTGCAGCAGGAGATCAGGCACACACGCCACCTTCTGGGTGGATCAATGTGTAATCCTGTGCAAAAGGTGGAAACTGTCTTTTTCCAAGAAGCTGCTTGGGTTCAGAGGTTACAGGCCTCAAGGAGGCACTATGGATTACTGCCCTCGCCCCACGTTCTTTGGATGAAAACTTTTAACAGAAAAGCCTAACCTAGCGGTTTAAACTTCATACCGGCTGCAGCGCGGTTTCGCTCTTAAGGTTGCTTTGCAGGCCGCCTCGCCTCCTTTATATATGGGATCAAGGATCAGCAGCAGTCTGAACTCCCCGGGAGTAAAGCGCAGCCTGGCCTCTTGTTAGTCTTTTAGCCTAACTTTCTCAGCAAAGGGGGTGGGGGTTTAATAAAGCCAGCCCCCGCAGCCTAACCCCCTTAGCGCGCGCACCGATCCCAAGTGGCCTCCTCGGGAAAGGTGCAGAGCTCATCTCCCCCCCCCTCCCCTCCCCTCCTCAGCCCGGGAGCAAAGCCCAGCCCTCCTTCCTGAGCATGATGTCAGGAGGAGCGAGCGAGCCGCGGGGCAGTCCTGAGCGGGCTCTGCCGTGATGTCAGCGCGAGGGGGTTGGTGCAGGAAGGAGCGGCTGCGGTGCTCTCTGCCTTCAACTTCTGCCCAGCAAATCTCGCCCTCGCCGCTGCAGCCTGCAAGAAAACCCGGCTGAAGCAAAAGTTTCACTTCCTGGCTCGCTTTGGAAAGAGAGCCGAAAAGCAGCGGCGCGATCTCTCCCGTCTGCGGGCTGAAGCGCCGAGGGAAGATACAGGTAGAGTGGTGGGGGGGGGAATCTCTCATTGCTGATTGGGACAGACTGAAAAGAAAGGGGGGGGGGGCCAAGCGGAGCGTTGAATCGGGCGCGTTGGTTTTAGGCAGCCCGAGTGCTATTTTAGCGAGGGAGGAGGGGGAAATCTACCAAACCGTCTCTGCACCCTTGCTCCTCTCGCGAAGGATAGTGCGGCTGTCCGTATCGGCCTCAAAGATGCAGCTTATAGGCGGCCGCCTATACGTTCCAAGCGCTCGCTATACGTGCGCGGACGCACACGTTTGTATGTGCGTGTCTTTACCTGCCATCAGGTAAATGATGGGAGGCTGCTTTATTGCCTTATTGTGTGTGATCTCCCATGGCCAGGGGATTTGGGATCATTTAGTGAGGGGGGGGGACAGGTTTGGGCTCGTGTGTCTAGCTCCAGCACCTGTGACTGCAGATTTTTGTTGTTGTTGTGCGATTGTTCCGTTTCCTTCCCCCCCCCCCCCCCATTTTTTTTTCCGCTGTCATCCTGCTCCCCTTCAGCTGGAAACACTTGAGGGCTGTACAAGGGTGTCCCCCCCCCTCCCTTTTGTGATAGTTAGGGATGCTGTCTGTGTCCTCAGGAAGAAGGGATTTCCACGCGCAGCAGAAGAGAGCTTCCCGGGGGAGAGCCCCTGCTCTGCATCTTCCTGCTTGTGCTGTGCCAGAGATTTCACTGTACTAAAATATTGTAGCATTGGTGACAAAACATCCTGGTTTGAAAAAAAAAAAAAGAAAAAGAGGATTTTCTCTACCTGGATCCTCCACATATGTTTAGCAGCTGGGCTATAATAACGAGTTTTGGGCTGACTTTGTATCTTGTCAAGGTCACTCTATGGCTACTGGGTTTTCTACAGGGTAAAATATCTGTTCCAGATTTTGTCAGATCAGCTGCTCAGCACTTAATCAAATTAACGAGGTTGTTGAACCTAATAGTGCTCTCTGTGACATGATTTCTTGTGGATTAGCTAATATTGGTGAGGAAGGCAAGTCCTTTAACTCACCACACAGCAAAATTGGAGAACAGAGAGGGGGTGGAAGATATAATGGATGCCTTCAGATACCTGGAAGGTATAGATAATGCTCAAGATAAACAAATATTTCTCGGGGGAAAAGAATGCTTGAAAACAAGAGATCGCAGTATGAGGGTCTCAGGGGGTAGAAGCAGGAGTAAAATTAGAAAATATTTATTCACAACCAAGGTGATAGATAGGTGTGTGGAATGATCTCCCCTGAGAAGTGGTGAAGACAGGAACAGTAACGCAGTTCAAGAAAGCCTGCAATGAGCACAGAGGATTCCTAATTGTGAGGGAAGAGCTGGAGATCAGCTGAGGTCTATGGCACTGTGCCAGCCGCCAGGAGGATGTTGGGCAGAATGGATGGGCCTTAAGATCCTTTGCTGCTGTTCTGTTGTATGTTTCTGTACTACCCCTGGTTTGTTTGGAATGGGTTCTCAGTCCTTATCCATACACTGACTGGTCTGGGTTCAGAAAGTGTTTGTAAATAGGTTATGAATGTGTGGGCAGGCAGACCTGATTAAGAGGAGGAAATGGGCAATGTATGAATACAGAATTCTGAGTGACCCAGTTTCTGGAAGGATTCTTGTGATTGGTCTTGTTTCTTTGAACTTGTAAATTTGCAGTGCTGATTTCTTAGCCAGAAAAGCAGGGATCACACATTTCAGAATGCAGCAGCAGATAGTTGGTTGGGCAGGGCCATTGCAAGGAAAACCAAGCCAAGGAGGCTGGAAGTGAGGCAGGGGAAGGGACCCCTTGAAAGATCTAATTGCAGAGCAGCAGTCTTGTATGAGTTCTGAAAAGCTCCTCGACCACTAAGCTCTTCTGGCTGCAGGGGTGAGTGGGGGACTTGCAGCAGTGGCAGGTCCAGTCTCACAATGGTCAGTTACCTTCCCACTGCTAGCCCTCAAAGGGCAAACTTGGCTGGCTGGCCATCTAGCACCACCCCTGTATGGAACACTGGCATACTGCCCCCTGATGAAGTGCATTGGCACCCCATATTTTTTGCCCCTTTCCTTGACCCTAGAGTGGGATTGAAAACCAAGATTTATTTATTTTTAAAATTTCTATACCCTTTTATTCCAAAACAGTTTACAAAAAAGGTTACATACATAAAATATTAAAACAGGTCAGAACAAATAGAAGCAAAAGCAGAAAGATTCAATCCTTACAAAAGGTCAAATGCTCAAAGAAATGCACCATCAAATAGTTGTGTTTTCAACAGTTTCCTGAATGAACTATCACTACATTTTCGAATTTGGCTAACAAGGCTATTCCATAATTTTACTCCTGCACATGAAAAGGTCATAGTATTCGTTTCCACATACAGTGGTACCTCGGTTTACGAGTGCACCAGTTTTTGAGTGTTTTGCAAAACAAGCAAAACATTCGCAATATTGGTGCCTCGCAAACAGAGCTTACCTCGATGTACGAGCACCTCCCCCCTGCTATCCGGCACCCCCCGCGCGATCCGGCACCCCTCCGCTCGCATCGCCCCTCCCCCCCGCCGCGATCCGATATCCTCCGGACCCATCACCCACCCGAACGTATCACTTACCCCCCCATCTGGCATCCAGCACCAAGGCACAGGACATGCCGTTACTGGTGCCCAAAGATCTCTCATCCTTTTTGGTGGGCCTTGAGCATCTGCGCATGCTCAAGGCCTTAGTTCCTGCTCTCTCCGAGATTCTCGAGATCTCCGAGAATCTCGGAGAGAGCAGGAACTAAGGCCTTGAGCATGCGCAGATGCTCAAGGCCCAGCAAAAAGGATGAGAGATCTTCGGGCACCGGCACCGGCATGTCCTGTGCCTTGGTGCCGGGTGCCAATGGGGGGTAAGTGATGCATTCGGGTGGGTGATGGGTACGGGGAGGATATCGGATCGCGGTGGGGGGGGGGGGATTCGAGCGGGGAAGGATTCCGGATCGCGGGGGGTGGCGGATCACGTGGGGGGGGGGCCTTCGTGAGCGGGGGGGAGCAATGCCGGTTCGTGGGGGGGGGGGGTAGAGCAGTGCCACTGGCTTCGGGGGGGGGAATGAATCAAGCGAGTTTCCCTTACTTTCTATGGGGAAACTCGCTTTGATATACGAGTAATTTGGTTTACGAGCATGCTTCTGGAACGAATTATGCTCGTAAACCAAGGTACCACTGTATTTAGGATTGGCCTTTGTTTTCAACAGTGCTGAACTTTTGGAATGCAATGATCTTGATGGTTGGTAACAAGACATCAAACTTTTAAAAAATTCAGGGATTGTGCCAAATAGAAATTGGTGACATAACATTATTGCTTTATATTGGATTCTAAATACAATTGTCAGCCAATGCGGTTGTTGGAGATATGGGGTAATATGCTCATATCTTAGCGTTCCAGTTATCAATCTAGCCATGGCGTTCTGGATCACCTGCAACGCCCTGCACCTGGTTTTGGTTATTCCCAGGTACAGGACATTGCAGTAGTCCAGCCGCGACAAAATCATTGCTTGTACAACAGCACGGAAGTCAAACTGGTGACAGCATTGTTTTTTAGCGATATAATAAATGTAAATTAAGGGGATCAATAAGTACAAGGGGGCACTCAGAGAAATTGAAAGGGGAGAGGTTTAGAACAAACGCCAGGAAGTTCTTTTTCACACAGAGGGTGGTGGATACATGGAACGCGCTACCAGAGGATGTGATAAACAGGAGCACGCTACAGGGCTTCAAAGAAGCTTTGGATAGGTACATGGAAGACAAAGGGATTGAGGGGTACAGATAAGAGTAAAGGTAGATTATAGGGATGGGATTAGAGGTAAGTTACAAAATTAATCAGGGACCACTGTTCGGGCACTAGGCCTGATGGGCCGCCACGGGAGCGGACCGCTGAGCAAGATGGACCTCTGGTCTGACTCAGCGGGGGCAACTTCTTATGTTCTTAAAGATGGATTTAAAATCTCCCTCTAGAAACTGGATCACTTGCAGGACAACCTGTGATGGTCGGTAGGAGGGAGACAGAATCGTTTCAGCTCCTTCATCCCCACTAAAACTCTAGCAATAGAACAATATTTTTATTTTTTTTTTAGAGAAAAAATATTTTTTCTAACCAAAAGGGATGGAGAATGAACTGTTTAGACTTTAGAGCGTTTTTCACTATATCCAGATCATTTACTTTATACAATTTAACTTTTGAATTTAAGGGCTCCTTTTACAAAGGTGCATTAGGGCCATAACGTGCAGAATAGCGCGCGCTAGCCGCTACCCGCCTCCTCTTGAGCGGTAGTTAGAGCGCGGTGCGTGCACTAAAAACGCTAGCGCACCTTTGTAAAAGGAGCCCTAAGTTCTCAATGCGTACGGAATTTATGGTATATGAAATGCTTATGATGTTAAAATATGGGATGCTACTGTGTATTTCGGGGAGGGGATGGTATTCTGTAAAATCTTGGCCATTCTTCATCTTGGTACAGGTGTGTTAGCTGGCAAGCAATTAAAGTATAGTAAAATATGAAGCAGTATAATACACATTGGAGGGAATTCAAAAAATGGTGCCAAAAAATCTTGGCTCATTTGTTAATTTATTTGCACACACATCTCCGATGCGCACACAAAGTCATACAGTGTTCTACCATGCTACGTCATACTGTTCGCCATCCTTGTCGTACTGGACTATACTATACCCCATATTTATCATACTATGTTTGCCATATTACGTCTGCCACGCTGCGATCTCTCGTGCCATGTTTGCCGTTTCACTGTTCCATGTCTTCCATACAATGTTTCGTCATGCACACATGCCTTACCATTTTTACCAAGTCGTGTCATACTATAGTAGCCATGCTTTGTAATATTATGTTTGCCATGCTATGTTTTGCTAAAACCAGTGTTCTTCAACCACCGGTCCATGGACCAATGCTGGTCCACAGAAATTTCCTGCCAGTCCACAGGGCCAGCACGTGCATCAGGCCCAAAACAGTGTTCTTCAACTGCCGGTCCATGGTGCGATCGATGCGGTGTTATCTTCGAGCCAGCTCCCTCTTGCACAAAGCCATGTGCTTTGTGCAAGAGGGAGCTGGCTCCTACAGACAGTGGCTCCTACAGACATCCTGCGCCTGAACCGGAAGCCTTCTCTCTGATGTTGCAACGTCAGAGGGAATGCTTCCAGATGAGGCACGGGATGTGCAAGGTGCAATTAGTACTATTATGGGAGCGGGGTCTGGGGTGGACATTGAGTAGAGATGGGCGGGGTCTGGCCCACGACTTAGCCCAATGTTCTTCAACCGCCGGTCCACGGACCGATGCCGGTCCACAGAATAATTATTTTATTTCTGCCGGTCTATAGGTGTAAAAAGGTTGAAAAACACTGTGCTAAACTACAAGGTCTGTTCAAAATGTTCCAGGACTGATTTGATAAAAATGTATTAAATAATCTTACAACTTATTCCATCGGGTCCCCTTCCCTATGTATGTATTTTTCCCAATGTTTCAGGATTCGCCAACTCGGTGCTTTGAATTTTGCTTTATGTCTTCAATGGGGTCGAATCGCTTTCCTTTCAGTGTGGATTTAAGCTTAGGAAACAAGAAGAAATCAGCAGGGAACAAGTCAGGAGAGAAGGGTAGCTAGAGAACTGTCATCGCGCTTTTTGCGCAAAATTCAGGAATTTTGATGCCTTCAAAACGCCTTCCATGACGCATGACATTTCCCAATAGATACTTTCCACATTTCATAAGTTTCTGTAGCGGTCATACCCAGTTTAAAACAGAACTTTACGCTGTAGCACTGCTCATTGAAGTCACACATGATGAAAAATAGCCAATCATGAAAACACACTTTCACAAAAACTGTTGTAGGGTGTTCCGATCTTTAAGGAGAAAGTTAAGTTATTATTATCTTCTTCTATATCACTCAACTCTGAAAGCAATTTTTCAACACATTGCTAAGACCATCAAAATAGGAGGTTTTATGCCAGTGAAGTGATCGCCCGAACACCGCTATTCCACCATTGTGGAGGTGGGCGGGCCCCTGTCTGAGGCTTTTTCCTCCGTTAAGATTGGTTTCTGCTTGTGTCTTTATTTATTATACCTTCATTTTTCCTTTTGGTGAAAGTGTTTTTGTGATGATTAGTAGGGTAGAGACGAAAACAGATATCAACAAACGGAAAAAAGGAGGTTACTTGTGAGGTTTCAAGCTACTCAACGCTGCCCTCTATTGGTGCGCAATTCAAATTGTCCTGGAACTTTTTGAACAGACCTCGTATACTCACCATACCATGTTTTGTCATATTATGTTTTACCATACTTTAACTATGGTTTTTTGCCATCTTTGTCAATGTTTGCCATGCTGTCTTTTACCATACTATGTCTGAGTTGTTAGAGCTGCAGCCTCGCACCCTGAGGTTGTGGGTTCAATGGTTTCATCACGCGCTAACCCCTGCGCTAGCCGTAAAACTACCGCCTGATCAAGAGGAGGCGGTAGCAGTTAGTGCGGCCGGCGGTTTAGCGCGCGCTGTTACACGTTAAACTGCTAACGCACCTTCGTAAAAGGAGCCCTTAGTAAGTTCAAAGGTCTCTTAAAAAGCTGGCTCTTTAAGGACGCTTTCAACTGAGCTGCTTGAATTCTATAAAACTCAGACATCCTGTAGAGGGCTAAAATTCTCTAAATGAAAATTGAGTGAGTAACATTTCCCTATCCTATTGTCTTAACCTCTATGTTCATTTTATTTTTTTATGAATTGTAGTTAAACCTGTCTTCCTCTTGTGTCCTGTAGTGTTATAGTTTTAAAATATGTTTTTTATTTAACCCTGTTTTTATTATTATTTGTAAATCGCATTGGAATCTGATATTGCGATCAAATCAAATTTTTAAACTATTGAAGGCTCATTCCACCAGAGGAGTTGTTACTTCTTGGGGGCAGAGACTAGGGCTGTCTCCCCCGAGGAGATCTGTAGAGTGGCTACATGGTATACCCTCCCTAATTTCACCAGGTTGTACAGGGTGGATGTAGCAGCCAGGAAATACATCACTTTCGGATCCTCCATTCTGAAGGCAGGCTCTGTGGGCCCACTGTAGATTCTGGGGACTACTTTGGTAGTTACGGTTCAGCACCACTAGACACATTGCACTAGAAAGATTAGGTTGTTACCTACCTTGATAGTCTTCTTTCTTGTAGATGTGTCTAGTGGTCCTGAAGTCCCACCCTGTATGTGGGCTTTGCTGCCTTCTGCCTTGGAATCAATCCTATGCTGGAGAAATCTCTGCCTTTCAGATGAGCTATAAAAAAAAAGAGAGAGAGATCGCTTTAGACCAGGGGTGTCAAAGTCCCTCCTTGAGGGCTGCAATCCAGTCAGGTTTTCAGGATTTCCCCAATGAATATGCATGAGATCTGTGTGCATGCACTGCTTTCAATGCATATTCATTGGGGAAATCCTGAAAACCCGACTGGATTGCGGCCCTCAAGGAGGGACTTTGAGATCCCTGCTTTAGACAGTGTATAGTCTGTTTCAAGTCTTCGCTAAATAGCGGGACATGTGAGTAGCTATGAGATTTATATAAGTTTAGTGCTGGTTTCACATGTCTTTCTTTCTGTTTTTATAACAGCTGTTTGTATGTTATAATATAATGTTTATTAGTAATGTTTGTTACAGAGCAGAACAGAATGGTACCGTTGGGGATTCTTCCCCGTTTCCCTCTTTCCAGTTATGTCTTTCATTACAGTGCTGTTTGGTTACTTTTGTATGAACTGAGGTGGCAGGAGCAGCTCCCTGAGAAGGAGGTGGAGTTGAAAACATGATTGACAGTTTTCTGCAAGCAGCTTGCTGGTTCAGATCCAAGACCCCTAGGTTCAGGAGCATAAGACACATCTATTACAGAAGAGTAGTGAAAAGTCTGCATTTTTTTTGCACCTAGCTTTAGCTTTACTCCTGCTCAAAGGCTGGTGTAAATACTTGCACCTGAGTACTGATAGCTAAGCAGCTACTACTACTAATCATTTCTATAGTGCTCCGAAACATACGCAGCGTGTAAATGACAGTATTCCTTAACAACGTGCCTAATTGCTTGGCATGTCCCTGGCCCACCCATGCCCCTTCAGGGATGTGCATCATGGAAATTAGGCACTCAACAGGGGTATAAGTCAGTTCTGCACAAAGCTACAAATTACTGCCAATTAAGGCTTGCTAAAGCCAATTATTGATAGCACTAGTTAAAGACCAATTAGCCAATTAAATTATATGTGTAACTTACCCTATTCTATAATGGCATACCCACTGGGTGTCATTTATAGAATTTGGGGATTGTTCTTAGTGTATTTGCAGCATAATTGCAACGTATATTTACCATGTAGGTACCAAAAGCTATTTACCGTAGGTTCAGTTTATCTGCTGTCTAATTACGCTATGCACTGGATAAGGACAGGTTATCTTTAGTGTGTTTACTCTGTGTGTAACCCTGTGTATTCAGTTAACAATAGATATCTGTGTTGGTTACCATTCATATCTCTGAGGTACCGTAGTGAGGGAGGTTGGCGTCTGGGGTGGTGGCGCCTGGCAACGCTGCACCATGCGCTCCCCTCACACTTCCCTGCCACTTGGGCGTCCCCCCATGTCCCTCTCGAAATGTTCAACGGCATGAGCAGCATCTTCCACCTGCTCCTTGCACCAGCCTCGGTTCCCATTCTGTCGACATGTCCTGGTCCTGGGGGATCAGGACGTGTCGTCAGAAAGGAGCCAAGGCCAGCGCGAGCAACAGGTGGGAGATGCTTCTTGCGCTGGCGAACATTTAAAGAGCTTCGCAAACTTTACTTTAAAAATAGACAAAAAGTTTTTCTTGGTTGTAAAATACAGATGTTCCCTGATCTTACAAGGGAGACGCAGAAGCGCCGCCGTGAATTTCTTCTTTTGAAACCTGGGATTACATCTCTGGGGGCTATCTTTTATTTGAGACATCCATGTAAATGTATAGTGTGTTACCACTCTGTTAAGTATGTGTTCTTTGAAGCATCTCAGTTGACAACTTTTGTGGCAACGTCTCGTCTGGATGGAGAAATATCTTGAACTCTATATGATAAATATGAGATCTCATCCTCAGTGCTATAGCTTCTAACATCTTGCTATAATATAATTTATTTTTCTTTGTTATTTTTTTTTGCTGTTTCTAAAACTTGGATCTAGAAAGAGGACTTGAGCATAAATAGTTAAATAATATTTTCTTTATTGGATGTATAATTAATTTTATGCTACTACTATTATTGCTTTCTGTACAAGTGGTATGCTTGCACTTTAAATTGAAAATCAATAAAGATTTACAGTAATTACATAAAGAGGTACGCGAGGGGAAGATGGCGTCTGGGGCGGTCCGCCCCCCTTCCTTGTTACACCACTGTATCTCTGTCATAAGTTCATAGACCAAGGATTATGCTGTAATGTCACTTGGTAGATATATATTAATACAATCACATCTACTTTGTCAGACTTTTGAACTTATTAACATAGTAAATGATGACAGATAAAGACCAGCATTGACCTGGTCACTGATCTGGAATCAATTATCTCAGAGGGCTAGAAGTTATTTCTTGACTCTGTGGTGAGAAGCAGGGGATGGGTGGGGTGGCCTTTGGTTATTTGGGGGTATATTGTCTTTCGTTTGGGTTCGGCAATCTCTTAGGTCACTGCAAAGGACTAACATATGTGATCAAGGTTAAAGCTATTGTTTTTTTTTTTTTTAGTAATTTGTTGACATTGATATGTTTTGTGCATTGTTAAATAAAACATTAAATAGAAAAGAGAGACAGACCAGTGTTGCCCATCCAATCGGCACAGAAAGGCATCCAGGGTGGATACAAATCAATAAATTGAATTTTTTAAAATTTAAGTTGGATTGTTTTTAAATAAAATGCTTTTATGAGGAAAAATCTATTTAAAGCTAGTTTTCTGTTTAAAATACATTACAGTCCAAAAGTTATTTATCATGAAATAAGGATTAGTTTTTTATTATGTAACATAAGGCTGTATATTCATGCAGCGTTTAAATTGTTTGGTAAATGGATTCCATTAATCCATTCAGAATGTCACAGGAATGGTTTGGATCCAAGTTGTGATTTTAAATTGACTTGATTTAAATCAAACCCATCCTGCCTGTGACTCTGTGGGGCTAACCCCTCCGCCTTTAAAGTCTTTAGGGTTGTAGCTGTAGCTCTGCCTCCCCATATGTCTTTCTTCCTTTTTTATGTGAAAGTTATTTTAGTTTACTGTGACTGTAGTGTAGACAGTTTCTAGTTAACAGTGGCTGGGGAATTGAGGTTAGCTGTAAAGATGGATATATTTGATGTGGATGCCTCAGGCCCCGTAGACCACCCTATAAAGAAAGGGATGCTGTGGCTCTGGTCTCGGTGAAAAGCTGCTGAGCTTAGTGTAGTTATTCAGGGCATAGTTGCTTCCACTCCATTCTGGTTTGCTATAACTTGGTTTAACCCAGAAGTCTTCATGTCATAACGGCAGATTTCCTCCCTCGACCACAAGAAGCCTGAGCAACCTGAAGCTGTGTGTAGGGCTCAGCCTTTTCACACTTTTCTTAACACCCTCTCTCTTCTGAGGTTGTTTTCATTGGAGCAGAGTCCTTATCTTCTCAGGAAATGGCTGCCACACCTGGTGGTTTTCTGAAGCTATCAAACAGAATAGTGAAAGATGTATATCAACTAAATTCAAACAAGTTACTGCAACAGGTTGATAGTACTAGAAATACCTAAGTGGAGGAAAAGATCTGAGATTCACCACTTAGGGAACATGTATGTTTTCTCCCTAAAGCATTGTGGTGTTGGGTCTCTTTCATGGATCAAAAAAACCTCCACTTCACCATAATAGGCGTCTTAAATATATATTTTTAAAAATTTTTAAATTTTTAACTTATTTTATATCAAAAATAAGAATGAAACTCCAACCAAAAACCAATAGGTAATGGTCAAATATTCAGAAAAGAAAAATTACTTATTTGCAGCTGAAGAAGCAGGTAAAGTGCTTGAGTGCTCCAATATAAAGTGCCGAATGCCAAAGCTAAGAACGATATTGCACAAAGAGGTAAAGTGCCAAATGCTAAGTTGCACTGAAATCTCTCATCTAGCACAACACTCACTCTGCTCAACGGGCCCCGTTTCACCCTATAATGGGCTTCATCAGGAAACGAGGGTTTGTGTGGGATACTGAGCTCTGTCTGGGGGAAAAATAGGCTAAGAGAATGTCACTGGGTCTTATTGATTAGAAACATAGAACATGACGGCAGAAAAGGGCCACGGCCCATCTAGTCTGCCCATACTAATGGCCCACCCCTAAATACCTCCATGAAGAGATCTCACATCCCAATCCCATCTTTTCTTAAAATCTGGCACGCTGCTTGCCTCAATTACCTGTTGTGGAAGATGGTGTCAGGTCAAAAGCGCGCCGGGACAAAGGCGCGCCCAGACAATTGAGCGCAGCGCGGAGGCGTGCGCCGCTCAAAATTCATGGTTTTAGGGCTCCGACGGGGGGGGGCGTGGGGGGAACCCCCCACTTTACTTAATAGACATCGCGCCGCGTTGTGGGGGCGTTGTGGGGGGTTGTAACCCCCTATATTTTACTGAAAACTTCACTTTTTCCCTGTTTTTAGGGAAAAAGTTAAGTTTACAATAAAATGTGGAGGGTTACAACCCCCCATAACGCCGGCGCAATGTCTATTAAGTAAAGTGGGGGGTTCCCCAACAAAACCCCCCGTCGGAGCCCCTAAAAACAGTAATTATGAGCGGTGTGCGCCTCCGCGCTGCGCTCAATTGTCCGGGCACGCCTTTGTCTTTCGCGCCGTTGTCTATGAACCGTGGAAGATTATTCCAGCAATCAACCACCCTTTCGGTGAAGAAATATTTTCTGGTGTCGCCATGAAATTTCCCACCCCTGATTTTCAACGGATGCCCTCTTGTTGCCGTGGGTCCTTTAAGGAAAAAGAGATCCTCTTCCACCTTGATACGGCCTGTGACATATTGATCACATATTGATCACTTTTCTTTGTATGTAAAGCTGTGTTCTGAGCATTGCACAAGGTCAGAGTGTGGGAGACATCAGTATCTGCCCTTCCACACTTCATGTAAAGCAAAGTTTCAGAGTTTATTTAAAATTTGCTATATTGCCTCTACTAAGTTTCAAGGCGTATTACATTTAAAATGCGCATGTAGTCGGACAAAAGACAAAACAGTTATTAATAATGCACGCAACAAATTAACTTACTGAAAACAAAAGGTGGACGAGGAGAACTACAATATTAAATAGGAAAGGAACAATTAGGGCAAGAACAATAGGTGGGATAAAATTAAAAAGCAAAGTCCTTGAGATATGTATTCCCAAAAAGGTCGCCCGTACTGCGTAAAGTGAGAGGCATCTTGGTTCCCCCTTTCATATCCTCCATTCCCCTTTCTAGTGGGAGTCTGTGGTCTGTCCAGTATAGTATGTCATTTCGGGGCCATCTCAAGGGATAATGGCACCTTGAGCCAAATTGTTTTGGTGTTGCCTCGCCCATCACGTCGCTTCCAGTGCCTCCTCCATTGCCCCCTCCCCACCGCAGATTTGGCATATACGTCTCATTCCGTATTCGCTGTGATAGGGGATTAACAGAACCGCAAGTACAGAAAAATAGCGAATAACTTTTTCATGTTATTTGCTGTTTTCTATTAAAAAATCATCATGAATATGGTGAAATCGCGAATAACACGGTGGGAGACCTGGCCTGTTCCTTAAGGAGAAGTAAAACACGGTGAAGAAAGTGCTGGGAATCAGCGATTTTTCTCTATAAACACTTGGAATCGGCGATTTTTCTATGCAAGCTGATGTAATTTTTTTTTGGGGGGAGGAGCCAGCAAGCAAGCTAAAAACCGTGAATAATCGAAACCGCAATTGCTGAAACTGCGAATACGGAGGGAGAAGTGTATCTCCCCTTCCTGGTGGTCTCTTTCTCCCCTCCCCCACAGATCTGGCAGTGTTCCCTCACCACTCTCGCTCCCCTGCAAAGTTTATGTCCTGCAGAGTTTGTCATTTGGCGGCAGCAGCAGCAACAGCATGATTGGCTTCCTCAGCCAGCCCCTGAATCTTTCCTTTGTGGTATCCTGCCCACAAGGAATTTCATCAGAGGAGGCGGGATGTGGAAGAGGGAAGACCTAGGGGCTGGCCAAAGATAGCCTGTAATGTCACTGCTGCTGTCATCGGCAACCAATGTAAACTTTACAGAACCATGAGGGAGTGAGAGAAGTGAGGGAGCAGCGCTGGACCTACAGGGAGGGGGGCAGGAGAAGGGGAGATACTGGAATGTGGATGGGGGAAAGAAAAATCTTAACCTATAGACCAGGTGAGATCAGAGGCCAAGCAGTTTGATGCCCTTAATCACCAACCCTGAGTCAGAGCCTCACCTGGTCCAATGGTTAAGCTGGCCCTGTGTAATCCCTCCTAACACTTATTGGCCTTATCACTTTCGTTTAAACAGACAATATATAGAGATGTTAGTCAATTTGCATACAAGCAGCAAACAAGAGATTCTTTAGCTCAATCTTAAACTAAACCAGGTGGCAGATTGGTTACTGGCCAATAAACTACAACTAAATCCAGATAAATCTAAAGTGCTTGCTTTTGGTCGTAAATGCCTGCTGAATCTTTGTAGTCCAGTTTCGATGTCAGGCACTCAAATTACTGTAGCCAATTCTGAAAGTATTAGGAGTAATCCTGGACAGTGTTATATCCTTTTACAGCCTAAATATCCAGCATCGTTAATGCCAGTTACTTCAAGCATCACATGATTTATCTTGCTTCACACCTTTTCACCACTTCTGCATTACGAATTAATCCAGAGAGAGCAGGAACTAAGGCCTTGAGCATGCGCAGATGCTCAAGGCCCAGCGAAAAGGATGACACATCTTCGGGCACCGGCACCAGCATCGGCATGTCCTGTGCATTGGTGTGGGTGCCAGATGGGGGTAAGTGATGTGTTCGAGTGGGTGATGGGTACGGGGAGGATGTTGGATCGCGGCGGGGGGCGACGTGAGCGAGGGGGCACTGGATCGTGTGTGGGGAGGCGCTCGTACATCGAGGCAAGCTCGGTTTCCGAGGTGCCGATTTTGCAAATGTTTTGCTCGTTTTGCAAAACACTCGCAAACCGGTGCACTCATAAACCAAGGTACCACTGTATATTCATAACTTTAATTCTGCTCTGGCCAGCTGTCCTATCTTTGTCAAGTGTCATCCAGAAATCTCTGATCATCTACCCAATATTTATTCAATCTACCTTAATTTTGACATATTTGTCTGGACACTAAGGGGGTTCATAATCAAAACTTTAAACTGAAGACATTTTTGTTTAGAGACATATTTAGATCCAAACCTGCCTAAATTCTTGGCCTCTTTTGCAATATGATAATGTGGGTGCAGTAGTGGAACCTTACATGACATAACTTTCCGTATCCTTCTCTCTAATTCTTTCCTTTCTGTCCTATTGTAGTTCCTTTTCTGGAATTTTAATTATCGTATACCACTCAGACAATATGTGCTTATGGTGTGATCATATCAAGAAGAGGGTAGTGGATGCCTGGAATGCCCTCCTGAGGGAGGTGGTGGAGAGAAAAACTGTGATAGAATTCAAAAAAGCGATGAGCACATTAGAATATGAATGGGCTAACTTTCTCGGTCTGAATCCCACAAATGAGATGGTTTGGATAGGTTGAGGGAACTTCAACGGTAACTCCAATAGTTGGAAACTAAGGTCGTTACTAAGGTCTAAGGCCCAGAAATAACAAAGAAAAAAGACATTTTAATTTAATCAGGAAATTGTGATTACAGGGCAGACTGGATGGACCATTCAGGTCTTTACCTACCATCATTTTCTATGTTACTATATGTAAAATAAAACCTTGAAACCTTGATACCAATGCAGTAGGGACCCCTAATGGTTAGAGTAGTGGACTGAAAACCAGGGGTTAAAATCCCACTGTAGCTCCGTGTCATTTTGTGTAAGTTACTTAACCAATTGTTGCATTAGATACCATCTCAGATTGTGAATCCAGTACCGCTTTGATAGCTTTTGGCCTTGTAGAAGGTATATAATTATCTGCATGATCTGTATAAAGTGCACCTGCTTAGTCTTCCCCTTCTTGGGATTGACTGTGTGCTGTAAGGAAGCATGTGAGAGTATATCTAAAAATTGAACATGGAGGGAGTTCCCAGGTGATGGCTACATGGTTGCCATCTGCAGACCTGGCTGTGGATCATTACCTGAGTTCTTTAGCTCCTTAGTGGTTTTCCCAGTCAGACAAGATTGACATGTGGAAGGGAAAATAGAACCAGTGACTTCACTGGAAGAGTTGGTTGGGGGTGGGGGGTATTCTGTTAGGACTCTCCACTCTCTTGGTTCCTGGAGGCCTCAGTCTGTTATCTCTTTAGCCAGGTAGGAGACTATTGTGGCCCTGGCTAAGGTGATTATAGGTGATTGGGATATATTAACCATCTTTTTGAAGAGGTTTTGTTAAAATGAAAGTTGCAGTTTTTAATGGTGTGACCAATTTCTCTTAAGAACAGAGAGATTTCCATTTCAGGTTATCCACCCAGATGAGAACTCTGAGGTTCAATGGTCCAAACGCTGTAAAAGGAAGGTCAACAGGCTGAGATTCAGTTGTTCAATAGCTCGTTATTTAAAGATAGCGCAGCCCTTCTAAAGGGCTGACCCAGTGGCAGGTATAGGAGCCGGTTCTGTGGGTGCCAGTGGGTGCTTAGTGCCTTCAGTATTGAGCAAGCTTCTTCATTGTGATCACAAAGGGGTCATTTGTATTGTGTTAAGCAAGCATCCTTGATTGTTTTGAAATATTTCTGCTTATGATGTCAGGTGTTGTGTACTGTCATACAGAGAGATGGTGGGGGGGGGCAGCTTGTGAGTCAGGTTTTTCAGGGAGCCAGGACTGAAGAAATTTGCAAAGACAGAGATTACAATTAGAGAATGACACGGTGGCGGTTTACCCGCGGCCACCGCATTTAAGCCGCGGGTCACCGCCGAAAACGGGGAAGAAAACTAGCAGTCGCTGCGGTGACGGGGACAAGGCCATTCACCGATCGCGGAAACGGTGAACAGGTTTGTCCCCGCGGGCCAATGTACCCCCTTCTAGGAACCGCTATTTACCTGTGTTTCACCGTGCTCCTAATTTGTAAGATCAACCCTTCCTGCCAATCGCAGCAGAAGGGTACCCAACCCCTCCTGCCGGTCCTCCCAATGGCCTCCCCTAAGATCGCCGGCAGGAGGGTACCCAACCCCTCCTGCTGGACCCCCCCCCCAACGAACCCTCCCACTCCGGAACCCCCTTAGTCTTACTTTCCAAGTTGGACCGGACAGCTCCTCGCTCGTCTGGCCAGCAGGCCTGCCTCCGTCCAAATGAGGCGGGCCCGCCCCTCCCCTCCCCTGCCTAACCCACAGGATCCTAGGGCCTGATTGGCCCAAGCACCTAAGGCCCCTCCTATAGCGGGAGTGGCTTTAGGTGCCTAGACCAATCAGGCCCTAGGATCTTGTGGGTTGGGCAGGGTAGGGGCGGGCCCGCCTCATTTGGACGGAGGCAAGCCTGCTGGCCATACGTGTGAGGAGCCGTCCGGTCCAACTTGGAAAGTAAGACTAAGGGGGTTCCGGGGTGGGAGGGTTCGTTGGGGGGGGGTCCAGCAGGAGGGGTTGGGTACCCTCCTGCCGGCGATCTTAGGGGAGGCCATTGGGAGGACCGGCAGGAGGGGTTGGGTACCCTTCTGCTGCGATTGTCGGGAGGGCCGTTGGGGGGGTCTACAGGAGGGGTTGGGTGCCCTCCTGCCGTGATCGCTGGGGGGAGGGGAGACTTGCAGCCGTAGCCGCGGTCACTATGCTAATCACGGCAGGGAGATCTTTGCCGCGATTAGGTATAGCGGCCGCGTCTACTTACCATATAGGCTAACATTGTAAGCATTTAAAGTACATGTCGTGTTTGTTTTTGCATTGCTAGCCCCAGGGGTGGTGGAAGATTAGTGATTGAAAAACTGTATGAAAAATAACTATTTTAAATTTAGTGATCAAAATGTGTCAGTTTTGAGAATTTATATTAATTAATTTTTTCTCTGCGTGTTTTGTTTTTGTATAGTTATTAACTAATATTTAACTAAGTTTTAAAGTTTTAAAGAATGTTTCCTTTATACGTAAATAAAGAAAAGTGAATGGGATTGCAGTGGCGGTGACGGGGCGGTGAATGGGGTGGCAGTGGCGGTGACGGGGCGGTGAAGAGGATGGTGAGACGGGGACGGGGCGGTGACGGGGATGGTGAGACGGGGACAGGGCGGTGACGGGGATGGTGAGACGGGGACGGGGCGGTGACGGGGACCAATTTTTTCACCGTGTCATTCTCTAATTACAATCACTGTAGGGAGGAGAGCTCAGCAATTGCTCAACAGTGACACCTACTGGTTGGTCTCAGAATGCCACAAAGAGCTTTGTTACAAGTCCCTTGACTGGGCTGAGTGAGTTAGAAGGGGATATAAAATAAGGGAAATATCCCTAAGTAATTGCCATTGGAGTCTTACGGCTTGAGCTGAACTGGAAGTCCAGAAAAGCAAGAGAGAATTATTGAGACCCACTTCCTCCCTCAAAAAAAAAAAAATCCCCTTCATGGGAGAAATGAAGCACTGGAAAATTCTCCTAGGAGGAACAATTTCTGGGTTATTAGTTTTCCCAGGAGGTACAAAGTTTTGATCATCAAGATGTTTAAAGGGTAATTTATTTGAAGTTTGAAACATCTGAAGGGAGGCCATAACACTAGCCTCTCATATTTATTAGCTTATTTGTAGTCACAGTAAACAAGGGCCATGGAACATAAGATTGGGGGGAGGGCAGTAGTGTCCCCTCTCCATGAATACCCCCCTTTAGACTTATCACAATATTTTGAGTCCCCATTAAGAGGAAGTGTCCAGAGCCAGTTTCATGCTAATGTTTATTATTGTTCTATAGAAGAACTGAACGTTGAAACAATTTTACATTCAGAGGAATTTTTTGTTTTGGAGGCAGAAGAGTCAGATGCTTCCTGATATAATAAAGAAACACTGCTTGAATGAAGGACATTTTTTAGGAAGTTCTCCCAGCTGGAGTGGAATTTTATTTGAAATGTCCATGTATGTGCCTGATATCCCACTTAAATATTAAATGTGTTGGATTTTTTTTTTTTTTAAACCTCTCAGTCTCTTGGTGTTTCATTTGAAGAAGGTCAAAATTGAATACTTTTTCTTCTTTAGACAAGTGGGGGGGGAGTCATTTTTCATCTTTGCTATTATGGAGCAGCTAGAGAATGACATGGGGACAAAGTCTGTCCCCATCCCCCACCAACTCAAATGCCATTACACTAGTTTCATAATTTTCGATAAGACATTTGAAGTGGAGGAGTGACCTAGTGCTTAGAGCAACTGCCTCAGCACCCTGAGGTTGTGAGTTCAATTCCTACTGTAGCGCCTTGTGACTCTACACAAGTCACTTAACACTTCATTGCTCCAGGTAAACCACTTTGATTGTGTAAACCACATGGAAAAAGTGGTATATCGAGTTCTATTCTAATCCCTTTTGTCTTTTTTTTCCCAGTGAGATCTTATTGCAAATCTGTAGAAATAATTGATTTGATAGTCTTTTATGGTAGAGGTCTGCATGGGAACGGGGATCGCGGGAATCCCGCGGGTCCTGCGGGGGTCCGGCGGGGATCCCCCCTCTAGCCAATGGGACTCCACGGGGACAGAAGGCTTTGGAAGCAGGGTTCATCCATATACTATAATGGACATGTCAGCCTTAGTAAAAGAGGGGGTTTATAAGTTAATTACCTGAACAGAAAACAAAAAAAGGGTTCCACCAAAGAGATTCCACAAGGAAAACAGAAGCGCAAACACAAAAGAAACTGTGGAATTGATGATCCTGTCAGAAGTAATTGCTGCTTTTTATGGGGACGGGCGGGGATGGAGGTAATTCCTTGCGGGGACGGGTGGGGACGGAGAGGATCCTTGCGGGGACGGGTGGGGACGGAGAGGATCCTGATGGGGATGGGTGGGATTTCTGTCACCGCGCAACTCTCTATTTTATGGTATTTCAGTGTTTGTATGGTATGGCTTTTATGGATGTGCATAGTCCAAAGCAAAAAATGTATTTCCCCAGTTTTTCTTAGTTTTTCCATATGCTTTTCATTTCTTTTCACACATTACTTATCCGCCTTTATTGTCCAGCAAGAGCTTTATGCTCTTTAAGGGGTCCTTTTTCTAAGGTGCGCTAGCCGTTTTAACGTGCGCTAAGCGCTAATACGTCCATAGACTATAATGGATGCGTTGGCATTTAGCACGCCTTAGTAAAAGGACCCCTAAATGATCAACGTCTTCATATTCTTTCTTCATGCTCAATTCATTATGAATTACCAGAAAGAGTGTTTTTCTTTCTTTCGCCGTCTCTTTGGAATTCTCTTCCATCTTCAATACGTCTGAACTTAAATATTTAAGATTTAAATTACAGACTTACCTTTCTGAACAGGCTTTTTCTTTTCGGTTGGACAGCTCTGATATGGTTCAGATGTATTAGCACTGTAGCCTGCAGTTTTCAATTTTTTAATTTTCACTTTCCTTTTTTTCCTTTTTGAGAAGTAGCTAATTTTATTGTATGCTTTATAAATTATGTGAACCGCTCTGTTGTAGAAGGAAGGACAGTATATTAAATAAAATAAACTATAAACCATTCATTTAAAATACATGCTAAAATGTCTTTACCTGTACAAACTGATTATATCTGTGTTTTTTAAATTTATATTTTACTGAAGTTTTCACAAAATAAAATTAAATTCTATTAAGACAGCATAATATAAAACATACCCCCCCCCTCGCCTTTTATTAAGCCACGGTAGAGGTTTCTGTCATCTTCAGCGCATTTAGCATGCTGGGCCTTGATAGAAACCTCTACCGCGGCTTAGTAAAAGAGAGCCTTAAATAGCAAAAGTAGTACACTCAGAAATATTTTTAAAGAGAAAACAAATAAAGTACATAATCTAGAGTAGGGAACTCCGGTCCTCGAGAGCCATATTCCAGTCGGGTTTTCAGGATTTCCCCAATGAATATGCATTGAAAGCAGTGCATGCAAATAGATCTCATGCTTATTCATTGGGGAAATCCTGAAAACCCAACTGGAATACGGCTCTCGAGGACCGGAGTTCCCTACCCCTGATCTAGAGGATTACTATTTATAAGTTTACATGGGAGACCTAACAGTATGAAAATAAAATGTACATGTGGTAATTTATAGGTACATGTGCATTTCAAGTGATTATGCAGACAAAAAATTTTGAGTGCCCAAAATAGACTGAATATGTCCTAACAAAGGCAAAACTCCTGGCTATCTTGTTTTTTATTTTAGGCTTTGTTCATAAATTTTTGTTTCAGTGTATATAGAAACATGACAGCGGCAGATAAAGGCCAAATGGCCCATCCAGTCTGTCCATCCATAGCATCCACTATCTCCTCCTCTCCCTGTGGTAAGAGCCCTAAATCCTGTGGCAGCTTTATTTTGATACCACATGTGTGGCCTCCTGACTGCGACGCACACAATTTCAAACTAGTTCCCGCTGCCCTCCCCTTTCATTTCATTTTTCCCCATCCTGTTTAGCCGATTTCCCACTAAGTTGGGAATTTGCTGTGTGAATGTTTCTGGAGTATTTTTAGATGCCTCCAACACTGCATCTGATTTTCCTCAGCATCACATCTGCTCCAAAAGATGTCATATTTTCAGCTGTCTGTGTCACACAACATCTGGATCAGACATGGCCTAGTGTTTTCTCTGCCCTGCCCTGTAGGAGTATACCAGAGTGCTGAAGGTGGAGAAGCAGTCTTCTTACCCTTTGTGGGATTTGAAATGCTGATCTAAGGGTACCTTTCTCGCTTGTTTCTGCTTGATTTGCAGTACTTAATCAGCCTAGCCAGTCTGGAAGTCTACTCTATTTGGGAGTAACAGGCAAGCCTATATTTCAGTGTGTTTGAGGGGGACAGAACTATCAGTCCTTTTGGGATTTTGGTTTCTATCTTAGGTGGTATTTGCCTGCTTACATTGGAGGGGGAGAAAGGATGAGTAAATCATATTGGCAGTGAGAGGAGGGAGCTAATTTAGCAATAGCACCTGCAATATTTGGAAGAGGTGTGTGGCAGCCCAAGGGAACTACTTGAAGGAGATTAGTATAACATTGTTGTATCTGAATACGAGTATTTTTTATGAATAAAGGTCTAATACTTTTTGAACAGCTCTCGTATCTTTTTTCATAGTGAAGATGAGGAATAGAATATAAGAGTTGCCATTTTGGGACAGACCGAACATCCATCAAGCCCAGTATCCAATAGGGTCCAGTCTAGGTCACAAGTACCTGGCAAAATCCCAAAGAATAAAACAGATTTTATGCTGCTTATCCTAGGAATAAGCAGTGGATTTCCTCAAGTCCATCTTAATAATGGCTTATGGACTTTTCTTTTAGGAAATGATCTAAACCTCTTTTAAACCTTGCTAAGCTAATTGCTTTCACCAAATTCTCTACCAGTGAATTCCAGAGTTTAATTACAAGTTGAGTGAATAAATATTTTATCCAGTTTATTTTAAATCTTCTACTCAGTAGCTTCATTGCATGCTCCCTAGTCCTAGTATTTATGGAAAGAGTAAACAAGCAATTCACATCTACCCATTCCACTACACTTGGTGTTTTATGGCGAATGTTACACCAATCTTCAAGAAAGGTCAAAGCGGAGATCCAGGAAACTACAGACTGGTGAGTTTGACCTCGGTTCTTGGTAAAGATGGTAGAGGCGCTGATAAAGGATCGCATCATTGATCACCTTGACGGACTCAATCTGATGAAGACCAGCCAGCACGGCTTCAGCAAAAGAAGATCTTGCTTGACGAACTTGCTGCACTTCTTCAAGGGAGTAAACAGGTAAATGGACAAGGGTGATACAGTCGACATTGTATACCTGGATTTTCAGAAGGCGTTCGACAAGGTCCCACATGAACGACTACTTCGAAAAATTGCAAGCCATGGAATCGAGGGTGAAATACTCATGTGGATTAAAAACTGGTTGACGGATAGGAAACAGAGAGTGGGGGTAAATGGACAATACTCAGACTGGAAAAGCGTCATGAGTGGAGTGCTGCAGGGTTCGGTGCTTGTACCCGTGCTCTTCAACATATTTATAAACGACCTGGAAATTGGTACGACGAATGAGGTGATTAAATTTGCAGACGATATGAAGTTATTCAGAGTAGTGAAGATGCAGGAGGATTGCGAAGACCTGCAACGTGACATAAACACGCTCGAGAAATGGGCTGCGACATGGCAAATGAGGTTTAACTTGGATAAGTGTAAGGCAATGCGTGTCGGTAACAAATATCTTATACACGAATACAGGATGTCCAGTATAGTACTTGGAGAGATCCCCTAGGAAAGAGACTTGGGAGTACTGGTTGACAAGTCAATGAAGCCGTCTGTGCAATGTGTAGCGGCGGCGAAAAAGGCGAACAGAATGCTAGGAATGATTAAGAAGGGGATCACAAACAGATCGGAGAAGGTTATCATGCCACTGTACCGGGCCATGGTACGTCCCCACCTGGAATACTGCGTCCAGCACTGGTCACCGTATATGAAAAAGGACACAGTACTACTCGAAATGGTCCAGAGAAAAGCGACTAAAATGGTTAAGGGGCTGGAGGAGTTGCCATACAGTGAGAGATTAGAGAAACTGGGCCTCTTCTTCCTTGAAAAGAGGAGACTGAGAGGGGACCAGTGTTCCCGCTAAGCTGCGCTGGCGTGCGCTGGCGCACAAAATATGACATCGCTGCGCACAAGTTTCTCGTCACAGCGCACGGCGTACGGCAGATGGCAGGGCGGCTAGAGGAGAATCGGGCGAGTTGGCTCATAACTTGCTGGCTTTTAGCGCACAGCGAAAAAAGTTTGCTCACAACACCCGCCCGCTTAGAGGGAGCACTGGAGGGGACATGATCAAAACATTCATGATAATGAAGGGAATAGACTTAGTAGATAAAGACAGGTTGTTCACCCTCTCCAAGGTAGAGAGAACGAGAGGGCACTCTCTAAAGTTAAAAGGGGATAGATTCCGTACAAATGAAAGGAAGTTATTCTTCACCCAGAGAGTGGTAGAAAACTGTAACACTCTTCCGAAGGCTGTTATAGGGGAAAACACCCTCCAGGGATTCAAAACAAAGTTAGACAAGGTCCTACTGAACCAGAACATACGCAGGTAAAGCTAGTCTCAGTTAGGGCTCTGGTCTTTGACCTAAGGGCCACCGTGGGAGCAGACTGCTGGGCACGATGGTCCACTGGTCTGACCCAGCAGCAGTAATTCTTATGTTCTTACTCTCTGTTTTCTCTTTTATCCTGTTCTTAATCCATGTTAAGATTACCTCCTAACCCATGACTTTCTAATTTTTTTTAAAGTCTTTCATGAGGTATTTTGTCAAATGCTTTTTAAAAATCCAAATAACACAATATTGACTGGCTCATCTTTATCCACATGATCATTCACCCTTTCATAGTAGATTGGTGAGGCAAGATTTCCCTTCACTAAATCCATGTTGGCTTTCTCTCATTAATCCTTGCTTACGTATACTATGTAATTTTGTTCTTTGTAATAGTCTTTATCATTTTGCCCGGCACTGATGTCAGACTTGCCAGTCTATAATTTCTTGAATCGCCTCTGTAACCCTTTTAAAAAACTGTATTACGTTGGCCACCTTCTAGTACCAAGAAAAATTACTAACAATAGCTATGCAAGTTTATCTTTCAATTCAATCAGTACTCAGATATATACCATCTGGTCCAGGCAATTTGCTACTATTCAGTTTGTCAGGTTGCCCCATTACGTCTTTCAGTGTTACAGAGATACGAGTCAGAGAAACTGAAACAGCATTGAATGCAATTTTTGGCACTGGTATCTCTCCCACATCTTCCTTGGTGAAAACTGAAGTACAGAATTAATTTAATCTCTCTGTGTTCCCTGACAGCCCTTTATCCATTGGTCATCTAGCATAAGAATTGCCATACTGGGACAGACCAAAGGTCCATCAAGCCCAGTGTCCTGTTTCCAACAGTGACTAACCCAGGTCCCAAGTACCTAGCTAGATCCCAAGCAGTAAAACAGATTTGTATGCTGCTTATCCTAGGAATGGATTTCCCCAAGCCATGTCAATCATGGACAATAGACATTTCTTTTAGGAATTGATCCAAACCTTTTTTAAACCCTGCTAAGCTAGCTGATTTCACCACGTTCTCTGGCAATGAATTCCAGAGTTTAATTACATGTTGTGTGAAGAAATATTTTCTCCAGTTTGTTTTAAATCTACTACTTAATAGCTTCATTGTCCTAGTATTTTTTTGAAAGACTGAACAAGCAATTCACATCTACCCTTTCTACTCCACTCAGTATTTTTTAGACCTCTATCATATCCAGGGCTGGTTTTGGGGCCCAGGGCAGAAATTAAGGAAGGGGCCTCTGATCCCCTCTCTTCTTCTCTCCCTACCTCCCATTACTCCCACACATCCCCCTCCCCCTCCTGATATCCCCACCTCCTATTATTACCACATGTAAAACAATTTTAAATGACTTTTTCACACACAAAACCCGGACAGACCTTTACCAAATACAGAGCAAGAGATCACAAATTGAAATTGAACTGGGAACCTCAAGAAATTAAACTCATCAAGTATTACAACACTGGACTTCTTTCTGTACCAAACACACAAGGATCCCAGACCCAGGTCTACCAAAAATTAGCTACTTCCCTTGCTATGGGAAGTGGCTAATTTTTGGTGCACCTAGGCCTATGATGGTGGAGATCCCAAAACCCTGCCAATTGAAAAACACCTCCTCTAGTCTGGTAGCCAGAAATCTCCAAGCTCTGCAGCTAGCAGCAGTGTCTCTGAGCTGCCACCAGCTACAGAGCTTGAAGAGTTCTGGCCACTGGACTAAAGGAAGCGGTCTTCTTCAGCTGGCAGGGCTTTGGGAAACCCACCAACTTAAGTATTTATATTTTCATTTGGGTAGCAGTCATGGGGCATGGTAGGAAGAAAATTTAGTGCCCACCCATATTGGACTCAGGGCCACTGCCCACCCTCATTTCCCCATCAGTTGTCTGGCAATCCACTGGACACAATACAAAGATCTGTGATGCACACATCCCGAAGCTAACATACTCCACCAGTGGCATAACTAGCATATATAACACCCAGGGATGATCATTTTATAACATTCCCTCCTCTATATGAAAAACATGATTTTTAGTAATAATCTACAAGTCGTACAAGAGTATTCCTAGGAAAAGGCAGCATCTTACACACTGCAGCGAGCCCTAGAACATCAATGAAAAACAAACAAGCCAGATTAGTACAGATTGATCCTGCAGTCAATGCTAACAAAAAAAAGTATTTCATACACATAGAAACACCCTTGCCCAATACAACACCACAGAAACAGTGATGCATGTACAAAATATAAAGACAGATGTATACTTGAGAAAAGAGAAATAACAAATCACTTGACAAATTAACAAATAAAAATAAAACAAACAATGGAAAATAAGATAATACCATTTTATTGGACTAATACATTTTTTTCAATTAGCTTTCAGAGGTCAAAACCTCTTTTCTCAGCTCAGTAAAGTATACTGCTGTTACAATATCCTGTCCTGACCTGAACAAGGGAGATTTGGTCTCTGAAAGTTAGTGAAAAATTGCATTAAAATTAGTCCAATAAAAGGATCACCTTATTTCCATTTTCTTTTTATAAATGTTTATCAGCACAGCTACGAGATATAATTTTTTTCTACCTTATGTCATTTGGTTTCTGCTTTCCTCATCTTCTCATAATTCCTTCCATTCACTGTTTGCCCTCTCTCTGTCTGTTCCGTATGGCATCTGCTCTCTTTTTATGCCCCTTCCATAAACTGCCTGTCTCCCCTCCCCCCCATGGTCTGGCATCTCTGTCCCCTCCTCCCACTGGTCTGGCATCCATTTTCATCCCTCCACACCTCCTATGGTTTTGCGTCTCTATCTTTTTTCTCCCATTCCCCCCCCCGGTGGTTTTTAGCATCTCTCTCTTCTCATTTCCTCCCCCCAAATCTGGTATCTCTGTTTCCTTCCCCCTTCCCCCAATCTGATATCTGTCTCTCCTCTCTCTTCCCTGGTCTTCCTTCTCAATTTATTTTCTGCCTCCATCTAGATTAAATTCTTTCTTACTATCCAATCCTGTTTCCCTATTTTCACTGTGTCTACCTACAGCTTGTCACTCCTTTCCTTCACCCCCTCCAGTATCTCACTAATTCTGTCTTCTTCCCCCATCCAGCATGTGCCCTTTTTCTTTATATTCTCTTTATCCTCTCCTTACATCCAGTATGTGTCCTCCTTTCTCCATGTTCGTTCAACATCTGCTCCCCTCCCCACCGACATCTAATGTCTGCTCTCTTTTCTCTCTCCCTTTTTCACTTCTATCATCTGCCCCCTCTCTCTCCTTTCCACCTGAATTCCATTGCGTATCCTACCATCTCCCTCCACCCCAATTCCATTGAGTAATCTGCCCCTTCACCTTCCCACCGCTGCTGCTGCTTTCCCACACACTTCTAATGGCACATAATAAAGCTCAAGCACCATACAACTTCTTCCCCTTGTTGGCCCATCTCACCCCCCCCCTTTTCCCTTCACCTTTGCAGTCACCTTTCCAAATCAGTTTTCTTTTTTAGCGGGTTCTTGGCACGGCAGCTGTTTTCATAAGTTGCAGGCGGCTGCCCGATCCGAAGCTTCCCCTCTGATGCAACTTCCTGTTTCCGTCTGGGCAGATCATGTCAGAGGAAAAGCTTCAGGCCGGGCAGCCACCTGCAACTTATGAAAACGGCTGCTGTGCCAGGGCCTCAAAAAAAAAAAAAGAAAACTGATTTGGAAAGGTAACCGCTGCTACGTGAGGCACATAGGCTTCCTGTTTCGCATCGAAGTACTTACAAAATTCTCCTTTTGGTATTTAAGATTAAACTCGCCCACGCTCCATCTTTTCTTAATAAATATCTAATTCCTTATGCTTCTCCCAGGGCTCTGAGATCCGCCGATCTTAACCTTCTGACTGTTCCATCTCTTAAAGATCTTTTCTACACTCAAAATTTTATCTTTTCTGTCACATCCCCTTCCCTCTGGAACGCAATCCCATCTCATCTTCGATCGGAAAACTTACTCGATAAATTTAAAAGCAAACTAAAAACTTTTTTATTTCAAGATGCATACCAAAATTCTGGATAAGATCCTTTTTTCATTCAATTTTAATTGATCAAAACAACCGCTTTTATGAAGCGAACACCTTCCCCTCTCCTTTTTGTTCTCTCCCTTCTCCTTCCTACCTTCCTTTTATTTTTATTTTGACTTCGATGTAATTTTAAATCTTCCCCTCCCTTAGCGCCTCTCGTATCTACACTGTTCTCCTCTTTGTCTATGACTGGTTTTTATGTTTCCCCATTTTAATTTTTTTATTTATTTATTAAATTTTTTTTTTTTTTTTTGCAATTTTTTAACCTCTAACTTTAGGAATTGTAAACCATCCAGATACCTGTTTGATGGTCGGTATATCAAATTGTAAATAAACTTGGGGGAAGATGGGCCAACAAGGAGAACAGATGCTCAGAACGCGGGACTCCCTGGAGCTGTGGGGCCCAGGGCAGCTGCCCTGTTTGCCCTTCCCCAACGCCGTCCCTGATCATATCACTGTCTCTTCTCTAAGCTGAAGAGCTCTAGTCATTTTAGCTTTTCCTCATAGGGGAGTCATTCCATTCCTTTTATTATTTTCATCGCCCTTTTCTAATTCTGCTACCATATATCTTTTTTTAGAAATGGTGACCAAAATTGCATACAGTATTTGAGGTGCAGCTATGATACTAGGGCATTATAACATTTTCATCTTTATTTTCCATTCCTTTCCTGATAATTCCTGACATTCTATTTGCTTTCTTAGCTTCCGCCACAGATTGAACTGAGGGTTTCAATGTATCCTCAACAATGACACCTAAATACTTTTCCTGGGTAGTGATTCCTAACACAGAACTCAGCATCACATAGCTATAGTTCAGGTTCCTCTTTCCCATATCCATCACTTTGCACTTGCTCATCTGCCATTTTGATGCCCAGTCTTCCAGTCTCACAAGGTCCTCTTGCAATTTTGAACAACTTTGTGTCATCAGCAAATTTAATTATCTCACCAGTTATTCCCATCTCTAGATCATTGATAAATATATTAAAAATGCAGTGGTCCCAACATAAACCCCTGGGGAACCCCACTATTTACCTTTTTCCATTGAGAATATTGACCATTTAAACCCACTCTCTGTTTTCTGTCTTTCAACCAGTTCTTAATCCATAATAGGACGTTACCTCATATTACATAACTTTCTAATTTCCTCAGAAGTCTTTCATGAGGTACTTTTTGTAAATCCAAATACAAAATATCAACTAGCTCACCTTTATCCACATGTTCATTCTTCCCTTCAAAGAAATGTAGTAGATTGGGGAGCAAGATTTCTCTTGAATAAATCCATGTTGACTTTCTCTCATTAATCTATGTTTATGGTATATGTTCTGTCATTTTGTTCGTTACAATAGTCTCTATCATTTTGCCCGGCACCAACTTCAGACTCACCAGTCTATAATTTCCTGGATCATCTCTGGAACCCTCTAATAAAAATCTGCATCAAGATAACCACCCTCCAGTCTTCTGGAACTATGCTGGATTTTAAAGAAAAATTAGAAATTACCAACAGTAGCTCTACAAGTTAATTTTTCTATTCTATCAACACTCTAGAACAGGGGTCTGCAACCTTTAAAACATAAAGAGCCACTTGGACCCGTTTTCGAAAAGAAAAAAAAACTTGGAGCCGCAAAACCATTATAAAACAAATCTAACACTGCATATATTGTTTCTTATCTTAATGCTATATACAGGATCACTAAATTGAAAATAAAATCATTTTTCCTACCTTTGCTATTTGGTGATTTCATGAGTCTCTGGTTGCACTTTCTTCTTCTGACTGTGCATCCAATCTTTCTTCCTTTCTTTCAGCCTCCTGTATGTTTCCTCTCTTCCAGACCTCATTCTCTCCCCCAACTTTTTCTTTCTGTCTCCCTGTTCCCCCTTCTTTCTGTCTCCGTGCCGTCCCCCAAGCCACTCGGTTTGCTGCCACCGCAATCGGGGAACAGCCCCCAAGCCACCGCCGTCCCAAGCTTTCCCTGCAGAAGTGTTGCGCTGACCAGCATTATGCTCCCTGACGTCAATTCTGACGTAGGAGAGGAAGTTCCGGGCCAACAAGGCATTTCTCCTCATTCCATCCAGCCTGAGCCCCATCTCTCCTTGATCCAGCATTTCCCTTCTGTGTCTGTCAGAATTACCATTCCACCTATTTTCCAGCATCACCCTTCTTTGTGTCCATCTCACCTATATCCCTATCTCACCACTTTTTCAGAATCTTCATTTGTCTCTGTCCTTATCTTTACGCCATGTTCACCATTTGCCCTTTCAATGTCTTTATCTCCCCCCACACACTTTTTCAGCATTACTTCTATGTCTCTATTTCACCTCCTCTTCATGTCCCCTCTGTATCTCTATCCTTATTCAGTAGGTCCTGCTTACCCTTTCTCTTCTTTGTGTCACTATCTCCATTTTCAGCTTTCCCCCCCTTTTCCTTTGTTACTGCACCCTGTAGCTAGAATCTTTCCACCCTCCCTCCACTCCGGCCCAGCCCAGTATGAAATATTTCCTTTTGTTTCCCTCCCCTCTCTCTTCTCCTCCCTCACCCACGAGTCCTGCATCTGGCCCTCTCCCTTCTACCTGCACCTGGCAAAACCCCCCTGCTCCGCGGCTCTCTTCAGCAACTCGTCAGCAGCAGTGATCAAGACAAGCTGCCGACATCGAGGCCTTCCCTCTACGAGTCCCGCCTTTGTGGAAAAAGGAAGTTGAAACAAGCGGGACTCGCAGAGGGTAGGCCCCGACGTCAGAAGCTTGTGTCGATCGCTGCTGCTGAGTTGCCGAAGAGAGCCGCGGAGCAGGGGATGTGGCCGGAAGCAGGTAGAAGGGAGAGGGAGATAGGAAGGCTGTAGATCTCCGGAGCATGACACCGACCCCGGCCAGGATGATTTCTTTTTCAGGCGTGCACCTTACAAGTCCAGCGTCGCGGCGGGAAATAGCCATGCTGAGCAGTGAGCTCAGCACTACACAGATGAAAGCCTTGCTTGCTGATTGGTCCGGCGGCACGGCGGGGCGGGGCCGCCGGACCAATCAGCAAGCAAGGCTTTCATCTGTGTATGTGCTGAGCTCACTGCTCAGCATGGCTATTTCCCGCCGCGACGCCGGACTTGTAAGCTGCATGCCTGCGTGACACACTACCGGAGCCGCAGCAAAGGTGGAAAAGAGCCGCATGCGGCTCTGGAGCCGCAGGTTGCCGACCCCCGCTCTAGGATGTATACAATCAGGTCCAGGTGATATGCTATTGTTCAGTTTGTTAAACTGACCCATAACATTGGTGTTGCAAAGATTTGTTTGAGTTTTTCTGATTCTTTCTGAATACCATTTCTTGCACTGGTAGCTCCCACACATCTTCCTCAGTGATTGTTTTCCTGGCTTCTTGCTTTAAATATGCCTACTATGTGTGTTTGCCTGCAATGCAATCTTCCTTATCAGTGCCTTACATTTAATTTGACATTGCTTATGCTGTTTCCTATTAATTTTAGTCAGATCCTTCCACTTTCTGAAGGATTCTCTTAGCTCTAATAGCTTCCTTCACTTCACTAGTTAAGCACACCAGCTGCCTTTTAGTCTTCCTTCTTCCTTTTTTAATACATGGAATATATCTGTTCTGGCTTTCCAGGATAGTATTTTTGAATAACATCCATGCCTATTGTAAATTTTTAACTTTTGCAGCTGCTCTTCTAAGTTTATTTTTTTACCATTCTCTTCTTGTTATTGTAGTCTCCTTTTTTAAAGTTAAATGTTGTTGTATTGGATTTCATGTGTGTACTTACTCAGAGATTATATCAAATCTGATCATGTTATGATCATTATCATGTGGCTCCGTCACCATTACCTCATGCACCAATCCATGCGCTCCACTAATAAGCAAATAAGGTACTCAGGTAGGTCTTGCAGTTCCAATGACTAATCTTTGAATCTGCCTTCTCTCTCTTCTGTCAAAGCTGAATGGAACTGAGATTTTTTTCTCCAGTGAATGTACCCTGCCTTTCATAAAACAGACTTAAGAAATCAGAAAGAATCGAGGCTTAGAATGAAATAGTTGTACCCATGTGACAGTTAGAATCATTCTTAGCAGCTGGACTATAGTCAGAGCCCAAAGTGTCTCTTCTAGTGCACAGTCTGCTTTAGCAAGTGGGAATTCTTGTGTCTACATTAGTCTTGAGGCCTTGACAGTCACTTGAAACTATCTCTTTAAATGTGCCATCTAACCCCCTCTGTAGAAAAGGTCGAGTCTTTCTCACTAACCATACTTGCCACACATAACAGACACGACAAATTACAGGGTCAAGACCAGCAGCAGAAGCGAAGGAGCTGAAACTGCAACTTCTAGTTCGGGAACAGGTGGGCAGGGCAACATTTGTAACCCATTCCTCGCACTGCAAACTTATGCAGAGTCAAGAGGGAGAGAAAATTAGAGCAAGAGCTCGTCTTATCCCAGTGACAAAAAGAGCTTTGTATCCAAACTACAGAATGCAGCCTGTTAAAACAGACATTTCAAATAAGCGAAAGAAAGGAAAACAATTTATTCAGTGGAAAGAGGATAGAATTCTCTAATGCCTGAACTGGACTCATCCTGCTCTGATGACCTGGAGTCTTCAGCAGTGGCACGGGCTCATGGTAATGCCTAAAATAGTAAAGCAAGAGAGTAATGGTTGTGTGGCGGGTGTGTGCAGCATAAACATACATCTTGGAAAAATAAATGTATATAATTTTGACGGGTTCAAAGCTAGCATGTAACCACTTATCTTTGGGATCTTAGAAGCATAGCTAGTTGTCCCAATGCTGTTATAGTGACTGGTTTCTTTTGGCTTGGCAGGGGGTGCAGTTTAGGGCTAGCTTGAAGTCATATTTTTTAAAACAGGCTTTCCATCTGTAACTATTACTGTATAATATAGAGAATTCTTTGCTGTTAGAAGTCTGACTGAATGCGAATCTAAGGATGAAAGTGTTCTTAGAGTGCCTGGACAGGTCTTTTCTTTTTCTATTTATGTTGTTTAAGTTTCAAGTTTACGGATATACCGCTCTAATTTATAACATTTTATTGAAGGAATCAAATAGATATACAATAAAATAATACAAGGAGATATTCATTACAATTAGAGTCACAATTATAATATTTCCATACATACTTCTACCATTCCTCCAAAATATGGGCCTCTTTTACGAAGCCGTTTAGCGTGGGCCACTGCGGTAACGGCCACAAAGCCCTTAGAGATTTAGAGCTCCTTTTACGAAGCCACATTAATGGTTTAATTTGCCGGCCGCACAAGCCACTACCGCCTCCTCTTGAGGAGGTGGTAGTTTTTCGGCTAGCGCGGGGGTTAGCGTGTGCTAAAAAGGTGCGTGCGATAAAGCCTCTAACGCGGCTTCATAAAAGGAAGGGCTTCGGTAACATAGTAACATAGTAACATAGTAGATGACGGCAGATAAAGACCCGAATGGTCCATCCAGTCTGCCCAACCTGATTCAATTTAAATTTTTTTTTTTTTCTTCTTAGCTATTTCTGGGCGAGAATCCAAAGCTTTTCCCGGTACTGTGCTTGGGTTCCAACTGCCGAAATCTCTGTTAAGACTTACTCCAGCCCATCTACACCCTCCCAGCCATTGAAGCCCTCCCCTGCCCATCCTCCTCCAAACGGCCATGCACAGACACAGACCGTACAAGTCTGCCCAGTAACTGGCCTAGTTCAATCTTTAATATTATTTTCTGATTCTAAATCTTCTGTGTTCATCCCACGCTTCTTTGAACTCAGTCACAGTTTTACTCTCCACCACCTCTCTCGGGAGCGCATTCCAGGCATCCACCACCCTCTCCGTAAAGTAGAATTTCCTAACATTGCCCCTGAATCTACCACCCCTCAACCTCAAATTATGTCCTCTGGTTTTACCATTTTCCTTTCTCTGGAAAAGATTTTGTTCTACGTTAATACCCTTTAAGTATTTGAACGTCTGAATCATATCTCCCCTGTCTCTCCTTTCCTCTAGGGTATACATATTCAGGGCTTCCAGTCTCTCCTCATACGTCTTCTGGCGCAAGCCTCCTATCATTTTCGTCGCCCTCCTCTGGACCGCCTCAAGTCTTCTTACGTCTTTCGCCAGATACGGTCTCCAAAACTGAACACAATACTCCAAGTGGGGCCTCACCAATGACCTGTACAGGGGCATCAACACCTTCTTCCTTCTACTGACTACGCCTCTCTTTATACAGCCCAGAATCCTTCTGGCAGCAGCCACTGCCTTGTCACACTGTTTTTTCGCCTTTAGATCTTCGTACACTATCACCCCAAGGTCCCTCTCCCCGTCCGTGCATATCAGCTTCTCTCCTCCCAGCATATACGGTTCCTTCCTATTATTAATCCCCAAATGCATTACTCTGCATTTCTTTGCATTGAATTTTAGTTGCCAGGCATTAGACCATTCCTCTAACTTTTGCAGATCCTTTTTCATACTTTCCACTCCCTCTACGGTGTCTACTCTGTTACAAATCTTGGTATCATCTGCAAAAAGGCACACTTTTCCTTCTAACTCTTCAGCAATGTCACTTACATACATATTGAACAGGATTGGCCCCAGCACCGAACCCTGAGGAACTCCACTAGTCACCTTTCCTTCCTTCGAGCGACTTCCATTAACCACCACCCTCTGGCGTCTGTCCGACAGCCAGTTTCTGACCCAGTTCACCACTTTGGGTCCTAACTTCAGCCCTTCAAGTTTGTTCAACAGCCTCCTATGAGGAACTGTATCAAAAGCTTTGCTGAAATCCAAGTAAATTACATCTAGCATATGTCCTCGATCCAGCTCTCTGGTCACCCAATCAAAAAATTCAATCAGGTTCGTTTGGCACGATTTACCTTTTGTAAAGCCATGTTGCCTCGGATCCTGTAACCCATTAGATTCAAGAAAATATACTATCCTTTCTTTCAGCAACACTTCCATTATTTTTCCAACAACTGAAGTGAGGCTCACCGGCCTGTAGTTTCCTGCTTCATCCTTGTGACCACTTTTATGAATAGGGACCACATCCGCTCTCCTCCAATCCCCAGGAATCACTCCCGTCTCCAGAGATTTGTTGAACAAGTCTTTAATAGGACTCGCCAGAACCTCTCTGAGTTCCCTTAGTATCCTGGGATGGATCCCGTCTGGTCCCATCGCTTTGTCCACCTTCAGTTTTTCAAGTTGCTCATAAACACCCTCCTCCGTGAACGGCGCAGAATCTACTCCATTTTCTCGTGTAACTTTGCCGGACAATCTCGGTCCTTCTCCAGGATTTTCTTCTGTGAACACAGAACAGAAGTATTTGTTTAGCACATTTGCTTTCTCCTCATCACTCTCCACATATTTGTTCCCAGCATCTTTTAGCCTAGCAATTCCATTTTTTATCTTCCTCCTTTCACTAATATATCTGAAAAAATTTTTATCTCCCTTTTTTACATTTTTAGCCATTTGTTCTTCCGCCTGTGCCTTCGCCAAACGTATTTCTCTCTTGGCTTCTTTCAATTTCACCCTGTAGTCCTTTCTGCTCTCCTCTTCTTGGGTTTTTTTATATTTCATGAACGCCAACTCTTTCGCCTTTATTTTCTCAGCCACTAGGTTGGAGAACCATATCGGCTTCCTTTTTCTCTTGTTTTTATTGATTTTCTTCACATAAAGGTCCGTAGCCATTTTTATCGCTCCTTTCAGCTTAGACCACTGTCTTTCCACTTCTCTTATGTCCTCCCATCCTAACAGCTCTTTCTTCAGGTACTTTCCCATTGCATTAAAGTCCGTACGTTTGAAATCTAGGACTTTAAGTATCGTGCGGGCCGCTCTCCACTTTAGCCGTTATATCAAACCAAACCGTTTGATGATCGCTACTACCCAGGTGAGCACCCACTCGAACATTAGAGATACTCTCTCCATTTGTGAGAACCAGATCCAATATCGCTTTTTCCCTTGTGGGTTCCGTCACCATTTGTCTGAGCAGAGCCTCTTGAAAGGCATCCACAATCTCCCTACTTCTTTCCGATTCCGCAGACGGAACATTCCAGTCCGCATCCGGCAGGTTGAAATCTCCCAACAGCAGAACCTCCTCTTTCCTTCCAAACTTTTGGATATCCACAATCAGATCCTTATCAATTTGCTGCGATTGAGTCGGAGGTCTGTAGACTACACCCACGTAGATAGAAGTTCCATCTTCTCTTTTCAGAGCAATCCATATCGCTTCTTCCTCTCCCCAGGTCCCTTGCATTTCGGTCGCTTGGATATTGATCTTTACATAGAGAGCTACTCCTCCACCTTTATGACCATCTCTGTCCTTCCTAAAAAGATTATATCCCGGTATGTTTGCATCCCATCCATGTGATTCACTGAACCATGTCTCTGTGATAGCAACAATATCTAGATCTGCCTCTAATATCAGGGCTTGCAGATCATGAACTTTGTTGCTTAGACTGCGAGCATTTGTGGTCATCGCTTTCCAGCTATTTTTCAGCGATAATCTCCTTTTTCGTATGGATTTTTGTGTCGTTTCACTTTCCGTTGCAATACTAAGAAATGAGTTGCTGATATTGCTTATGTTGCAGCCTTTACTACTATCACATCTTTTCTTTTGCCGGGGGTGGTCTCTATAATTGTCCTTCGTACATACACCACCCCCACCTTCTAGTTTAAATGCCTAGAAAAATATTGTCTAAATTTCTCTGCAAGGTTTCTTTTTCCTGCTGTAGTAATATGTAGCCCATCAGTGCAATATAGCTTCTTGTCCTTCCATGTATTTCCCCATCCTCCTATGTACCTGAAGCCTTCTTGATGACACCAGGCTCTGAGCCATCTATTAAAGTCCTCTGTGTTTTTCATTCTTTGCTCTCCTTTTCCATATGCAGGCAATATTTCAGTAAAAGCTAAAGTCTTTACAAAAGGTTTCACGCCCTCACCAAGCTCCCGAAAAGCTTTCTGTGCTGCAAGTGTGGAGTTGTTGGCCAGGTCATTTGTTCCCAGATGGATAACAACATCAGTGTTAAAATCCTTAGTTTCTTCCTTAATTATAGTCAGTATTTGCCTGGAACTCCTGGTAGCTGAGGATCCTGGAAGACATTTCACTATTTTGGACTCCTCGCCCTGTGTTCCAAGGTTAATGCCTCTGTTTTTGGCTTTTTTATTTGTACTTAGGGTGCTCTTGTTCTCTTGAGTTTCCTTCATTAGTTCCAGTCCCACCTCCCTTCTGTTTTCCTGAGTATCGCAGTGCACTAGTGGAGCGAAGGAATTCTGTAGAGGTAATATTAGTGAAGGTGGATGTTTCTGTGTTACATGTCGCAGTCTTCCTGAGCCTACTGTGACCCATTTATTCCTGGGCTGTTTTATTCTTTGAGGTAGAGGTGGTAAGTTGGTATGATTTTGTGGAGTGATGGAAGCTGCTTTAATTGTATTCAATTCCTGTTTAAGTTTGCAGAGCTCCTCCTTAATACTAGCAAGTTGAAGACAGATGGGGCAAGCCTTAAGCCTCCAAATAGTATGTCTTGGAATTAAAGCACCACAGTGATTGCATAGAATAAAGGTCATCTTGATTGGTTGTGAAGTCCTGATTATATGGGTCTCTATATATGAATAGTGGTCCCTGGGGTTGGTGTGACTATAAGTAAGACTACTAGTAAGGCAGAAATATAGGCTCTATACCACCTAAAACACAGTATTTTAAACAAAACTGCAGGTGCTGTTGCTGCGTGGCAGCTGCTAGTGCGGCTTTGTATAAGAGGCCCTATATTTCCATATGACCTATTTCATTCCTCTCTACACCCCCCATTCCCTTCCTTTCCCTCCCACCTTCCTTTCATTACCAATTATAACATTGTATTGAATAAATTAAACAAATATACAATTCAAATATTTCCAAACATATTACAGTCATTCCCCCTATTCCCTCCCCTCCCCTGGAATGGAAGGTGACACAAATACCGCTCTAAATATCAAAGCAGTTTACATCATGCAAAAAAAAAAAAAAAAAAAAGAGAATAATTAAAAACAAGGAGAAGGACATGTAGACACAAAAATTCAGTTGGCAAGACATGGAACAGGAGGGAAATGGTAAGGGTTACAATTCTTAAAATAAAATGAGGGGGGGGGGCATGGCTGTGCAGAGAGCAGGGAGGACGCGTTTTCCCTGAGCTCTGCTGTTCTTCCCCTGCTTCGGCCTCCTTGAACAAAGTTTGGCGAACATTCTCCTCACCAAGTGCCTTCTTTAGCTCCCCGGGGGCTTATGGACAGATTTGTGCACAGAGGCACGGCGGATATGGCCTTTAAGGTAGGCAAGAGGGACCGCGAACACACGAAATCGGGGCCTAGCCATGAGGGCAAAATGGCGGATCCGGGCAATGCCGCGGCTGCTGAGGGAGCGGATATGATCACGTGCCTCACTGAGGCAGTTGTCTTAGCGCTGGGGACGCGCCTGGATAAAGTGCAGTAGTCCCTGGCTGCCTTGTCCACAACAGTGGCAGAATTTAACTCCCGGGTCGCCGAGGTGGAGCAGCGGGTTGACACCGCGGAGGACTCTCTTGCCACGTTGCAGACAGAGATTCAGCAGTTGCGTTGTAAAGTGGGACAATGCGAGGAAAAAATGGAGGATCTGGAGAATCGCTCCAGACAGAACAATCTGCGCCTGGGGGGGGTCCCTGAATCTGTGCTGTACGGAGACCTGCTCCCCACGCTGGAGACCTGGCTGGCGGCAGAGCTGATGGGCACACGGGGACTGGGACCCTTGCGTATTGAACGGGCGCACCGGCTGGGTAGAAGGCAGGAGGGAGCGACCAGACCCTGTGTGGTGATTCTTCGCATATTGAACTTTGCCATCAAGGACCTTCTCCTCCGCAATTATCGCCAGCGCAAGGATTTACAGTTTCAGAACCAGCGTAACCTGATCTTTCAGGATTATTCTGCACAGGTGGCTTTTCTGAGGAGGGGTTTCTCATCCATCTGCAAGCAACTCACTGAGAAAAAGATTCGCTTCACGCTGCAGTTCCCTGCCAAACTTCAGGTGATCCATGATGGCCAACCCCATCTTTTTGACACCAGTGCGGCTGCCAGAGCACTAGTTCTTCAGTGGTACCCTGATTTGGGGCCTGGCACCTGATGGTCTATGACACTACTTTGTGATCTCTCTGTTTGAATTGCGTGGGGAAGCCCGCGGGGAGCGGGTGGTTTCCTCATTTGGCACTGTTACTTTGCACCTGTTGTGCATGTACTCTTTATGTGGCTCCCCCTTTTGGGGGTTATGTCTGTTCAGCTTGGGTTCCTGTTTTATTGTTCTTTGTCATGGCCTCTTGTGGACTTATACACTGGCGGGGTTCTGCCTGTTCTTGCCTTTTCTTTTGGTTTCATGATATACGCTCAGCCCCTGGGCTTTTTTCTTTCCTTTCAGATTGTTTTTTTTTTACTTTTTTGCTAGGGTTTTCATTGCATTTTTACTGCTTGGTGGCTGTTTTGGAGGCTGGGGAGGGGGAGGGACTTTGGGCCCTTTGGTATACCCTCTCTGGAGTAGTGGATTGGTGTATCCAGGGGGGCATGGGAGGGGGGAGGGGGTTCTTGGTGTGGGGGTTGGGGAGGTGGGAGGGGGGATTGGTTGTGGGAGGGACAGTGGGGGTTAGTGAGGGGGGGAGTTGGGGATGGGGGGGGGTCTCTAGAGGGAGGGGAGGGGGGTCTGGATATATGTGGTGGTTTGTGGGATGTGTCGGAGTAAGTGCAGACTGTGTGACTGCTGAGGGGAGGGCTGGGATCCTTGGCAGGAGCTTTCTCCTTTTTGCTCTGTTGAGTCTTCTGATTTGTCTCTGGACTGACACTTAAGAGGGGAGTGCGTTGTGTGACGTGGAATGTGTCTAGCATTAATTCTCCGATTAAGAGAACTAAGATTTTGCAACATTTAGCTCGCCATCGGGCTGATATAGTGGGCCTCCAGGAGACTAAGCTTACTGAGATAGAGCATGGTAAATTGAAGCAGTCCTGGGTGGGTCATTATTTCTCTGCTTCTTCCCCTCGGGCCAGGGCAGGAGTGGCACTACTGATTCACAAGTCGGTTCCCTTTGTTCAATCTCGGGTCATTTCGGACCCGGAGGGTCACTATGTATTGGTTCAGGGTACTCTGTGTCAGCGCCCGGTTCTGTTGATGTCGGTGTATGCTCCCAACACGGCCCAGCGGTCATTCTATAATAAGCTCCTGGGCGTGCTCCTGCCCCTGCCCCTACTTCCTGTAACTCACAGAATTTTTCTGGGAGATTTTAACTCCATATTGGACCCAGTTTTGGACTCCTCCAGGGGTTCCTCCTGGTCCTCTGGGAGGTCTGATAATGGGCTAAATGCTTGGGTGGCTGCCTTAGATTTGGTGGATGTCTGGAGAACCCTACACCCAGGAGAGAGGGACTTTAATCACACCTCCAAAGTGCATGACTCCTCCTCCAGAATAGATTATATCTTCCTTTCGTGCTCCTCTTTCTTTACAGTTAATACAGCTGAGATAGGGGCACTGGTTATTTCTGACCATACTATGGTATGGATGAACATTAGTCTCGTAGTGGGACTCCCGGGTGGGGGTGGGCGCTGGCGTTTTCCAATAGCGCTCTACTCTGACCCTGATTTCAAGCAGTATTTGGTGACGCAGTGGCAGGATTATACTGAGTTCAATGGGGAGCATGTGGGTGATGGAGCTCTCTTCTGGGAGACTGCTAAGGTGGTGGCTGCGGGGGGGCTGTATTGGCTTACTGTGCCCGCCGGAAGAAAATGCTGGCGGCCAAAAAGAAAAAAATAAAATAAAATGAGGAGGTAATGGACAGAACAATAAGGAAAAGAAAAATACTTAAATGAATCCTATTCTCTAAATCTCAAATGCGTCCTTAAAGAGAGAAGTTTTAGGGTTTAAGGTTAGTTCTTTTCCTTAATTTGAATTATTGATTTATTTTTATTACTGTAAACTGCTCTGGTCTGACAAAGGTGGGCAAAATATTGTTTTTTTAAATAAATGTAATCCCTCTACTAGAGTGCTGCTGAACTCCTAAAACTGCTGACGTCCATCTTTTAGTACAGTGTTTTTCAACCGCTGTTACGCGGCACACTAGTGTGCCGCGAGATGTTGCCTGGTGTGCCGTACGGTGCAGACACTGATTAGGCCTCAGGCCGGGTCCCGCACGCGCTCCCATGAGACTCCCCCGGTCCCCGCTGCTGTTCAGTTTCGATCTTCTGCTCTGACGCAACCGGAAACAGGAAGTTGCAGCAGAGCGGAAGATTGAACACTGAGCAGCCGCGCGTGCGCGGCTCTTTGGGAAAGCGTGCGTGTCGCCGAAAAACAAAACCTACAAACTAAGGTGAGCTGAAGGGAGAGAGCTGGCTAAACAGTAGGATCGATTGGGCAGGCGAGTGGTGGCTGCGGGGACCGTGCGATCGCTCGTGTTCCCGGCTCAAATTGGAAGGAGGGAGTGAAAGGGAAAAGGATTCTGGGCCAAGGGGATGAAGACGGAAAGAAAAACCCACAGCAGGAAAGAAAGGGAAGGACAGGCAGGTGAGCCAGATGCTAGAAGCAGGGGGGGGGAAGAAAGAGGGAAAAAAGCTAGATGGGGTTGAAAAGAAGAGACACACTGGTATGGAAGAGGAAGATAGGGGAAATCTGGACACAGGAAGGTAACAGAAAGAGGGGAAATTATGTGCATGGGGCATAGGGACAGAGACATAAAGGGGACATGCCATGGGGATGGTATATGGACACAGGGGGGGGGGGCAATGACAGATACATAGGGGAGATATTAGAAATGGAGAAAATAGGAGCACAGAAGCGAGATGGTTTGTGGGGATGGGACAGGGACCGAGCTCGCAGGTTCCAGTGGCTTGCACAAATTACATTGTAACGTGCCATGAAAATAAGAGGGAGGAAGGTAAATAGATAAGCCACGTGAGAGGAGCTGAAGGGTAGTAGAAAGGAACAGATGGTAAAGGAGGGAGGGAAGGGTGGTGGTGGAAAGGAATAGGACAGACATTGAAGGAGGGTGGAGAGGAACAGACCCCGAAGGGAAATGTGGAGACAGAGTGGGAAGAAGACAGATGCCAGACTATGGGGGAGCGGAGGGAAGAAGATGGGTGCTAGACCAATTGGGGGGGGGGGTGAAGGGAGAGGCACAGTAACAGCAAATGGAAGACGTAGAGAGAAGACACACAGTGGATGGAAGGAATTGAATGAGAAGATGTGGAAAGCAGAAACCAGACAACAAAGGTAGAAAAAAAAATTATATTTATTTATTTATTTTTTGCTTTAGGATAAAATAGTATATTAGTTGTGTTGATAAAAATTTATAAACAAAGCCCTGCCAGCTGAACATCTCTATCTCTAGTTCAGCAGCAGGAACTTTGATTTATAAGAAAGGAATAAGCTAAATATTACAGTACTAAGGCTTATATGGATGCAGCGGGGACGGTGACGGGGCGGTGAAAGGGATGGCAGTGACGGGGCGGTGAAGGGAACGGCGGTGACGAAGAGCTACGTGTGTGTCTTTCTTCGATTCCAGCCAGAATATCAGCTTTGTGTTCAGCCAAACAGGCCCAGGTTTTGCACTGAATAAAGTATTTTATAATTTTTCACTATTCTGTTTACTTAATATTTCATAATAAAGTAATTATAAAATACTTTCTTTGTGTTTATTTGATTCCTGTTCAAGAGAATTACTTTATATATAGTCAATATAGGCACAGAGTTAAATTTAACAAGTGTGCCTTTGCCCAAAAAAGGTTGAAAAACACTGTTTTAGTACATATATATTTAGAGCTTGATTCTACAGTATAAACAGTGCCTAGGTTAGGCGCTGCTAAGTGCCCTAATCGTGGACACCTAGCGATGCCTAACTTAAATCTGTATGCAACTTGACAAGTGTGGCAATTGACCACCAAAATCGAAAATCGAAGGTCTGGAGGAACAATAACATCCATAAACAACATAAACCCCTCCAGTAATATTGAGAAAGTACACACATCCTGTAGCTCATTCTGTTTGTGCCCTTGCAAGTTTTCCATGAGCCATCTTTGAGGCTTTTTTCCGTCATTTAAGTAGCTGTAGGATTGGTTTATATTAGAGAATGACACGGGGAAAAAATTTGTCTCTGTTTTTGCCCCGTCCCCACAAACCATCTGATCCCATCCGCACAAGACTCGAATAGTTTTATACTGAACTTATTTTATTAAAGTATAAAAAGAAACAATATTCTGTACTATTTTATCCTAAAGCAAAGCAAAGAAATAGAAATTTTTTCTACCTTTGTTGTCTGGTTTCTGCTTTCCTCATCTTCTTGTTATTCTGTTCCTTCCATCCACTATCTGCCTTCTCTCTGCCTCTTCCATATAGCATCTGCTCTGTTTCTGTGCCTCTCCTTTCCATCTCTCCCTCCATTGGTCTGGTACTCATCTCCTTCAGAGTCTTCTCCCCTCTCTCTCCTACCCACTAACATGCAGCATCCCCTATCTCCTACCCATAACATGCAGTGTCTGCTCCTCCCTCTTCACTTCCTTTCAGCATGTTCCCCTCTCTCTCTCCTACCCATTTCCATGCTGCGTGTTCCCCTCTCCTCTTCCCATTTCCTTGCAGTGTCTGTTCCCTCTCTCCCCTCCCCCTCCCCCCTCTCTCCACTTCCCTTCAGCATCTTTCACGGTACAGCAGCCCCCTCCCGATTGCCACTGTCTGGGTATCTCCCTCCCTCCCTTCCCCTCATCTTCATGGTGATTTTCATTTTTTTGTCTTTCATCAAGTCGTATGCAGATGCCTGAAACTTCTTCTCTGACACAACTTTCTGTTTCCAGTTGTATCAGAGGAGAAGATTCAAACAGCCACGCGTGACTTGTTGAAAGGCTTGTGCCACTGGGAGAAAAGAAAAATAAAAATTGCCATGAAGGTGAGGGGAAGGGAGGGAGGGAGATGCCTGGACAGCGATGATCGGAAGAAAGGAAGGAGGGGGCTGCTGGACCGCGCGATTGTTGACCGCGCATGTTACCTCACTTCACTGCAGAGACAAGGCCATTCACCACTCCATGGGGCGGTGAACGGCCTTGTACCTGCAACGACCACTTTTTTTCTCTCCCTCTTTCAGTGGGTTACCTACAGCTACCGTGGGTAACAGCCACTGTGTCATTCTCTAGTTTATATAGGATTTGTTTTATACAGCTGTAGCTGTAGGAGTGGTTTATATTGTTTTTGGTTGTTAATTGACCACACCATTAAAAAACAATTTAAAAAATATATAAATTGCGGTTATGTGTGGACATTGGTGTGGCGCCCTCTGATGTCTGTGAGAAAAGTAGTTACGATTAGGGACAGAGAATAGGCATGGTTGACTTAGGCCAGGGTTTTCCTGGCCTAATTTACCAGCGCCTGACTACAACACCTAGCAACACCTAATATACCAGTGTCTACCACAAGGACGCCTAGCAATGCCCAAGCACACCTAGGCATCACAAGGTGTGATTCTATAAAGAATGCCTAGCGGTTCATTGACAACCACACAGAACGGTGCTTACAAATTAGGCATTGCTACATGCCGCTTATAACAAGGAACCGGCGTGGCTCACTGTAGCATTGAAGGAAGCGATCAGAGACAAGAGGACTTCGTTTAAGGAATGGAAAAGGACGAAAACTGGAAAAAACACAAACAACATCAAAGCAAGTGCCATTAGGTGGTAAGAGGGGCCAAAAGAGACTATGAGGAGAAAATAGTCAAGGAAGCAAAAAATTTTAAGCTGTTTTTTCAATATATTAAGAGGAAATGACTCGTGAAGGAAGCCGTGGGGCCGTTAGATGACCATGGAATAAAAGGAGTACTAAAGGAGGACAAAGCCATTGCCGACAAACTGAACACATTTTTTGCGTCTGTATTTACCGAAGAGGATATATCCAATATACCAGAAGCCGACAGGCTATACACAGGAAATGAAGGTGGGAAACTGACAGGGTTGACAGTCAGTCTGGAAGAGGTATGCAGGCAGATTTATAGGCTTAAAAACAATAAATCCCCGGGACCGGACGGCATCCACCCGAGGATAATCAAGGAACTGAAAGGGGTTATAGCTGAACTGTTTCAACTAATAGCCAATCTGTCGATCAAACCAGGAAGGATTCCGGAAGACTGGAAAGTGGCGAATGTTACGCCGATCTTCAAGAAAGGTTTGAGGGGAGATCTGGGAAACTACAGACCAGTGAGTCTGACTTTGGTACTGGGAAAGATGGTAGAGGCGCTGATAAAGGACACATCTTTGATCACCTTGACGGACACAATCTGATGAGGACCAGCCAGCACGGCTTCAGCAAAGGTAGATCTTGCTTGACAAACTTACTGCACTTCTTCAAGGGAGTAAACAGGCAGATAGACAAGGGTGACCCGGTCAACATTGTATATCTAGATTTTCAGAAGGCGTTCGACAAGGTCCCGCATGAACATCTACTTTTAAAAATTGCGAGCCATGGAATCGAAGGTGATATACTCACGTGGATTAAAAACTGATTGGCAGACAGGAAACAAAAAGTGGGGGTAAATGGACAATACTCAGACTGTAAAAGTGTCATGAGTGAAGTGCTGCAGGGTTCGGTGCTCAGGCCTGTGCTCTTCAACATATTTATAAACGACCTGGAAATTGGTACAACGGGTGAGGTGATTAAATTTGCAGACGATACAAAGTTATTCAGAGTAGTGAGGACACAAGGATTGCAAAGACCTACAACAAGACAGAAACGCACTCGAGAAACGGGCCGCGAAATGGTAAATAAGTGGATAAGTGCAAGGTGATGCATATCGGTAACAAAAATCATATGTACGAATACAGGATGTCCGGTGTTGTACTCGGAGAGAGCCCCCCAGGAAAGAGACTTGTGAGTACTGGTAGACAAGTCAATGAAGCTATCCGCGCAATGTGTGGCGGCGGCGAAAAGGGCAAACAGAATGCTAGGAATGATTAAGAAGGGGATCTCAAACAGATCAAAGAAGGTTATCATGCCGCTGTACTGGGCCATGGTGCGCCACCACCTGGAATACTGCGTCCTTCCAATTAAACAAATACCATAAATAGATTGTAACCTACCCTCTCTAACTGAATTCCATATGTATTTTTCATACAGTTCTTCACTGTCAGTTTAATTTCCATCCTATAAATTCACATAGAATTTTTCTTTTTTCAACCATCTTTATTTTCTCTTCTTTATTAATTTCCAGGTACTTTAGTTAGATTGTGAGCCTTCGGGACAGTAAGGGAATTTTTTAAGTACCTTTTTACTTCTCATTTATAATCTTAATGTATATTTTCTTCAAACCGCTTAGAACCTAACGGATGTAGCGGTATATAAGAAATAAATTACATTACATTACATTACTCTGTCTTCCACATTTCCCTTCAGTGCCTTCTCCCCACTCTCTTTTCCCCATTTCCTTTCAGCATCTGTTTCTGTCCACCACCCCCTTAAGCGTCTGTTCCTATCCTTTCCACTACCACCCTTCCCTCTCGCCACCCCCTTTCAGCATCTGTTTCTTTCCACCGCCCTTCACCCCTCGCATGGTCTGAACATCTCCTTCCCTCCCCTTCCCTTCACTGTGTGTTTTAACTTTACAGAGTAACTTGTTCAAGCCGCCGGAGCCTGTCTGAAGTCATGTGTGTCTGTGGGAGGATGTTTCTCCTCTGACGCAACTTCTGGTTGCGTCAGAGAAGAAGCATCCGCCCACAGACGCATGCGACTTCAGATGGGCTCCAGTGGCTTGAACAAGTTACTCTGTATTAGTTAAAACACGCCTGATGGTAAGGGGGAGGGAGATAGATAGATAGATGCGGCTGGTAGGTAGGATTGAGGGAGGGGGCCGTGCGCGTTTCCTCTCTTAACTGCGGGGACAAGGCCATTCACCGCTCCATGGGGCTGTGGATGGCCTTGACCCCGTACTTGCAGTGAGCACTCCCCCACCACCGTTTTGGCGGTTTGCAGAGCTCCTCCTTAATACTAGCAAGTTGAAGACAGATGAGGCAAGCCTTAAGCCTCCAAATAGTGTGTCTTGGAATTAAAGCACCACAGTGATTGCATAGAATAAAGGTCATCTTGATTGGTTGTGAAGTGACTTGATTTGAGTAGTCCTGCTTATTTGGGTGTCTATTGTGAACCTGCCGGTGCCGGGTTTTGCAACTGGCTCCCGACCAGGGCTCAGCAAAGACCGAATGTTACCGTGCCTTCAAAAGAGGTTGAAGGTCCTGCTGGTTCTTAAGAATAAATAAAGCAAAATGTCAGGAACAATAAAGTTTTTACCAAAACTGAGTCCAACTTTATTTCCTCAAATAAAGTATACTGCCACTATTTGGGCTATGAATTCAAAACAAATTTAAACAGAAAACTTGGGACTGGCAAAAAGACAGCCCACACCTTTCTTATAGGTAAGTGTCCATAGTTCTCTCAGCACTTGCTGATTAGGCCTGGCTTTGAACAGGCCTTCCCCGCCAACTTAACAAGCTGGTGGGGGAGGGGAGTAGCCGAATCCACTATACTGTTAACTTGCCACAAATTGGCCCCACAATCCCAACCCCAAGGATCTTACGTGGATTCTCCCCACTATTACCCCTACACACAATCAGCAAAAAGGCAAAAGTAAAAACAAAATGCAGAAAAGCACACCACTTTCAATGTCCCAAAAAAAAATAAAGGCTCCAACTCCAGCCGTGGGCTTAGCACTGCTCACACTTGTGCTTTCAGACAGTCCAAAAGAAAACAGGATTCCAAACAAACAAAACAGCAAGGAAATCCAACTTAGCTTTGATCCATATGGATCTCCTCTGGTTCCATGGAGGTATCCATCAGCTCCATGACATCCTGGCTGGCTGGCGGGTTTGCCTCAGGGACAGTGGGTTCCTCAAGCATTTCAATATCCTGACTCAGTGAGGATTCAGGAGCCCAGTCCCTCGAGCCTCCTTCCTGGGCTGACCCAGGGTAGACTGAATTGTTTCTTCTCAAAGCAGCTTCTAAAGCCCTGAGCTGGACACGCCCTAACCTATGAGGGGGAAGGGCAACCTGCTGTTTCTGCTGAGTTCTCTGTTTAGTCTTAATTAGGCTCAACAGCTGCGAATTCTCTGAGCTAGGAGCCTGCCTCCTAGGCTGTTCCTTTTTACAAGGCACCTTCTGCTGCTCCTGGCTGTTGTCCCAATATTCCTCCCCTCCCCAGGGTTCTGGATCATGCTGGTTCAATTTGAACTCAGAACCTCCTTGTTTGTCTGAGTAGTCCCTGTTACACTGATCAGCCCTCTTAAGGGTAAGGCCTGGGTTTTGAGGAGGTTTACCTGGCACAAGCCTAGCTTTAGGGCTAGGGTTGTGACACTATATATGAATAGTGGTCCCTGGGGTGGGTGGGTCTCTAAGACTTACCCTTATTCCTATGAAGAGGAAGAGGAAATAAGATTTAACAAAGGAAAGAGAAGGGTTTATTTTTTTGTTTTTTTTTAAGTAAGAAACAGGGAGGAGGAGAAGAGAAATTAAGCAGATATAATGCTGAAAAACAGTGAAAAGTGCAGAATATTAAGTTCTGAGTAACTTAGCTTTTAGAAGTTCACAGTGCAGACTTGTTCACAGCACAATCCTCAAACACTTTAAAATCAAAAGTGATTGAGGCTTATGCAGTTAAGGCAGAGCTTACAGGAATGGGACAGCGACAAAACTTGCGGGGACGGGACGGGGAAATTGAGTTCCTGTGGGGATGGGGAAAAAATTGTCCCCATGTCATTCTCTAAGAAGCAGCATAGATATCTATGTGTCTTTGTATAGTAGTTCACAGAACCAGCCCTAGTAAGTGCATGATTGCTGTTACACTTTTTAAAAAAATTCACACTTGATATACTGTACCAATGGAAAGTCTTCTAGGCAGTTTACAATATACAAAATGTTAAGACATGAAATACAATAATTTAATAGAGATAATAGGGTTAAAAAGGGGCAGGAGAGGGAGGGGAGCTATGATTGCAAATTCTTTAGGCAATACTATACCGATTGGTCACAGTTGGAAGTTGAGCTAATCTAGTTGGGAAAGGCCTCTGCAAACAGAAATATTTTCAGTCCTGACTTAAACTTTTCAAAAGAGGACCTCTAGTTGGAGATGTTAGTGTTGTCACAGGGTAGACTTTGTGACTGAGAAGGGCAGTAAGAAAACACCTGTGCCCAGGGCTAGACAAGGGGAAATACTGTCCCGAAATGAAAGTATACTACCGACACCTCAGCCCAGAATCAGCCAGGGAAGGTCTAGTAGTGAGCAGCATAATACCCATTTGTTTTCACCTAGGTTATGGGGAACAAGAGGCAGGTGGAACCAATATTGCTGGGAATATTGTTCCTAGGGGGAATGTTTATGGGGATCCACGTTCATGAGGGATCCAGTTCAAGGCAACACCAAGAACATTCTAGTCTCCACTTTAGCCAGGAACAAGCCATACCTGCAGCTCATTATCCTGAGGCTTATAAGGGCCAGCAGCAGTGCTCACAAGGGAGACAGCCACTGAATCAACCCAAGCTGGAGAGGAAACCTTGTAAAGAAGCCGAACCAGTTCCTAGGACCAGAAGCAACTTACCTCAACCAAACGTACAGGTCAGATCCACTCATAATGATTTTGAAATGCTAGATGAAGTGCTTAATGAAACTTCTGAGAACAGGAAGTGTTTGGACTCAGAAGAAGCCCTGGACTGTTATGAGGGGGATTGTGAAAGTGACCTATATGCCATGGATACTGAAATGGTTAAACTGGAGGTTTTGCTGGAGGGTTTTCTTTTTGTGTCCAATTAAGCAATTAAGAGACTGGAATTTTTTGCTGAGAAAGGGGACTGGTTTCCCAGTAAACTGAATTGTTTGAATGTAAAGATTTTGCTACACTTTAAGACTGTGGTTTGTAGGCTGTGGCAGGAGTGCTGCACAGCCCTGTCAGTGATCTTTTGAACATCGTGTTTCATCTTTTGCTGGATTGTGGGCCCTATTGGGGAGGGACCACAACCAACGGTTGTAGGAGGAGGTCCCTTTCTACCCTGAGCTCTGCTGTCAGAAGAGCTCAGAGGCAAAATCCAGTCTGACACTGCCAGTGATAATTTTTGAACTGAAATTGTGTGAAGTGATTTTGAACCAGTTGAATATAGTCTGAATTGCTAGAATACCCTGGTGTAAGAAGCCTTTGAGTGGACCAGGGGACACAGGCCTAGGGGAGGCCACACTGAAATGAATTTTTTAAACCATGTTTTTCTTTTGAATCTGGTGAAGTGTGAATTGAATACTGTGAGGCAACAAAAGCATGCTGAGAAAAGGGAATTCTTGAGCTAAAGTTCTGAATTTGATGCCTGAAAAGAAAAATTCCAGTAGCTGTTATTTTGGTCTTGTTGAAATATTGAGTCCCTGAAGAAATAAAGTTGTTTAAGTTTTTGAACTATTGAGAGGGAACTGATTAACCGCTTGGTCAGCACCGTGTGGTCTGGGCTCTTTTGGCTACCTCCATTTTGGGGTGTGGTCTGGCCTGGTGATGCACAGAGACAGTGTTAACAAAACTTTATTATTTTAACACAATATACTTGACAATCGCCTCTGAGCCCTTCAGCTGGTGAGAATGCTGGTGTACCTAGGAACTGCCACATTTCTCCTGTCTGAAATAGCGGAAAGAGGTGCATGTACTCTTAACTAACGGATTCTATGTATGGCTCTGAGATTTCAGTGCCAAAATTCAATCTGTGCGCAAATTAATTTAAGTTATGAACCAATTAATTGCAAATAATTTATGCTAATTATTGTGGTTAATTGGCAGTAATTGAAATTTGCGCACACCTCTGCCTGCATCTTGTTCTATAACCCCACAAACCTAAATCACCTAGTACGCAGCCCTAAAAGTTATAAGTGGGGTTATGGTATAGCTACTGTCCCAGAAAACATGCTCTATATATACCCTAGAACCCCTCCCATAAGCCAATCTTGCTTGAAAAAAAAAACCCCAAAACAAAACTACTACCACAATGAAAACAAGAAACAAAGTGGAGAGAAAAAAACCCCTTAGTTCGTCTTCATAGGTTTTAAAAAAAACTCCACTTTGTCAGGCATTCATATATCACCAGACCCTATAGTAGTCATAAGTCCCATCAAGAATTATCGGCTTGCATAGAGAGAATCAGTTCAAAAAATATTCACACACAGTTCAAGTAGCCATCACAAATCACATAACCACACTACAGTACTTGGTTCTCAGTTCCTTCAATGTAGCAGGGCAAAATAAAGCAAGACAAAAAAGGAACACTTAGCTAAGCTCCTCATTCCATAGTTCTGGTCCAGCTGTCAGCTTCATGGCAATGCTCCATTGAAGGAATGGATGGATCAACATTGGGAAAAACAATTGCCAGCTTTCATTCAGACAGAACTAAGTTGCATATCTGATTGGAAGTGACCACAGTATATAAATATGATGGAAGTGAGTCAGGAGTTTGCTTAAGCAAATAAGCAGGCAAAGGATCTGTGATTGCTGAAGAAGATTTCATAGCTGCCATAGCCGCAGACTGACTTGACTGCGTTCCCAGCTCGTGGCAACAGGCACCAACATTTAAAAGATTAAAAGACTTTTCTTAACCATTTAATTGTTTAAGCAGTGACTCCTAATTCATGGGTGTGTCTTGGTATCTGTGTGAGTCTTTCTCATTGGCAGTGCTTGTGTTCATAGCTCATTTGTTTCTCTATGCTGGTAGATGTGCTACCCCGGGTGTGGACATTCCATGATTTTGTTTCCTTTTAATTAGAAGGTCATAACTAGGGTTACCATATGGCTCCAGAAAAAGGAGGACAGGTTGAGACATCCAGGTTTTACTTCCATTGCTTTATAGAAGTAAAACCCAGATGTCTGGCAGAAGATGCAGTCTTTGAGATAGATGCACTAAAGTCTGATCATCACTAAACCAGTTTTGACTGCTTTAGCGACAATCAAATTTGCCAGCCCATAGCACAAAATGGCTCACGGTGTGTTTTTTGCCCGATCGCTCATTCTTCGACTCAGCCATGCAGTAGTCGAGTGATTGATGCACTAACATCATTTTGCGATACACAAAAAAAAGTGATGCCTTTTAGCAATCCAATAAAGTGACTGGTCAAGATCATGTCTTACCAATAGCTCAGCTCTGAAATTTTAGTTTGACATAATTATTATGTTTGTTTTAACTCACGTGTACCGTTTAGTTCTTAAACGGTATAGAAAAATTTTAAATAAATATTTTTTAATAGGCACAGGTGATGTGCATGTCTGCCCCATTTAAAAATAAAACCCACACTAACCGAGCCACCCCCTCCTCCGACCACAGCTGTCACACCCCCTGACAATAACTGTGGGTTCCCAAACCCCCAGACAATGACAGATACCCCCATGAGAGACAGGAAGGATGCCCACTTTCTCCTCCAAGGTGAACTCCCCCCCAACGATAGCAAAAATGTCAGAAGGATGTACACTCCTCCTGCCCCCCAAAACTATCTCCTACCCTCACCCTTCCCCCCAAATAAACAAAGGCAGGATGTCCACTCCCTTCTGCCACCGGATGCTTCCCTGAACCTCCCCCACAAACCCTCCCCGTCCCTTGGTCAGAAGTTGAGAGCAGGAGGGATGTGGCCCCTCCTGCTCCGAGGCCTGCCAATCCAAAATGGTGGGCCTTCCCCTCTCATGTGCATCGTGATACACTTAGAGGGGCCTAAGGCCCTGATTGGCTCAGTTGCCTAAGGCCTCTCCTGCTCTCAGCTTCTGACAAAGGTATGGGGGGGTTCGAGGGAACATCCAGTGGCAGGAGGGAGTGGGCATCCCTCCTGCCTTGGTTTATTTTTTTGGGGGGAAGGGGGGAGGATAGGGGATTAACCCTCTCGAATGATATCCAGCACTCAACAGTGAGCAAATATGTGCCCAAGCCTCCCAATAAGCCGACAACTGTCCTATCTGCGGAGTGATGGTTACTGACCTGGTGTCATTGGGCTTTCTTGGAGGCTGCTGAAGCATGAGAACTAAGGTTTGGGGTTGCCTGTTGCTGCCAAATCTCTGTCGAACCTTGATACGATCTATGGGCAGAGGACCCTCCATAGTACTGACAAAATGAACAAGAGCCTCGAAAGGTACCATGACAAGTCTCTCTTGCTGTCCGGCAAGGATTTAGGGTGACGATCTGTCACACTGGCCATAAGATAGTCCAATCCCTTACCAAAGAGCAATTGGTCTTTAAAGGTAAGCCTGCTCCAGGTGGCTTTTGAAGCCGAATCTCGCACACATTGCCTGATCCAAAGTATTTAATGGACAAAGTCAGAATAAGCTGAAACTTTTCTCATGACCCTGAATATGTCGTAAAACAGATAGACTACATAATCCACTAACAACTAGGGGTAAGTGTCATCATCCATTGCAGGAATCTGACATAATCCTGTATGGCAGGTGTGTGCCATTAAAGAAGCCGCTGCTGCTGCTTTTAGTCCAAAAGCCAAGGTCTCAAATTGACTTTTGAAGACTACATTTACCCTGTGATCCTGCACATTTTTTAAAATCACTCCACCCTCACTAGGCGGAGAAGTATGTTTGGTAACTTGAACTACCAATGTATCCACCTTAGGTGGGACAAACAACTGTTGAAACTCAGGAGCCATTGGATACAGCTTTGCCATTGTCCTGCAAGCCCTCAAGGGCCCCTCTAGGGCCTCTCAATGCTCCGTGAGCAGGACTGTAATGTCTAGATTCGAGGGGGAAAAAGCAGTTTAAGCTTTAGAGCCACTCATGACAGAACACTGTGCAACCAAGATCTACAAGGGTTCAAGTTTTACTTTCGACATTGAATCTATGATTTCCAGCAAAGCGGTCAGCTTAAAAAGCCAACACACTGGTTGTCTTCCTGGTCAAAAATGTGTGAAAAGTATATCTCAGCCGCTGAGCCATTTTTTTTTTTTTTTTTTTAATCTTTATTGATTTTTAAACTTTGAAGTGCAATACAATTAGTTAATCATGAACATTGTATGAAATGCACTATTAACTATACAATTAATACATTATATAGACATTTTCACCCAATCTCGATATCATTATTAATACAGTAATACCAATGATGCGATTACAATATTGTGATTAAATTATTAAACTCCTCAAAGTACATTTCCCTCCCTGGATCTGTAAGGATATCTCGTACAAAAGAAAGAAACTTGACCCTTATTATACTGCAACAAGAGTTGTCAATGGACTCCATATATCATTAAAGGACTTACTATTTCCCAAGCATTCCGCCGTCATTCTATCATATTTATATGCGGTACATACATTTACCCACCAAAAAGTGTAGTTAATCCTGTCATGGTTCTTCCAATTATGAATAATCGGTTGAACACCTATTCCTATCAGGATCAGGAAAGGCGACTTTTATATCTATCTAAAGTAGGTTTAACATGAAGTATCGTACCACAATTATCGCCTCATAGGACAGCGGAATAGATGAATCAAGAATGAAATTTATTTGTCCCCAAATTAACTTCCAAAAAAACAAGTATCAGTGGACAGAAATACAACAGATGATCCAAAGTCCCTATATTAATATGACAATGCCAACATCTATTAGAACATAAGAAATGCCTTCACCGGATCAGACCGAGGTCCACCTTGTACGGCGATCCGCACATGCGGTGGCCCATTTAAGTACACCTTTTAGGAGACCCGGATTTCTCGTATCCTTCAATATGATTTTCAAGAAGATGTGCGTCCAACTTGCGCTTGAAACTCGGAACAGTAGTCTCCGCCACAACCTCCTCCGGGAGAGCATTCCAAGCGCCAACCACTCTGTGTGAAACAGAACTTCCTAACATTTGTCCTAAATCTGCTGCCACTCAGTTTTAGGCTATGACCCCGTGTCCGTGTCACCTCCGAAAATGTTAGTAATGCTGTTTCCTGGTCTATTTTATCAAATCCTTTTAATATTTTAAAAGTCTCTGGGGTCCAAAAAATCCTATGTAATAAAAATATCTATGTTTGTCTCATAGATGCTGACGCTGTACATTTCAACCTCCAAGTCCAAATTCGTGGCCATTTGTTACTGGATCAGCAGCTGAGAGACAGAGTGCATATTTTTTGCACATTTTTTTCTTATTTCAAGAACTATAATAATAAGGCCATTAATATAGGTGACGTTATTTAATTTCTTTAAGTTCAAGATTGAGACTCCTGAAGCAGGCCATTGTGGTTGAAACACATAAGTGTCAAGTCTTTATCAATACAATAAAGAAAATGAGCATCTCTGATCACCTTTCCTGTTTTTCTTGCCTAGATATTTACAGAGCAGGGTGCAGGGGAGAAATTAGAGAAATAGCCACCTCTGGAGAGGAAGAGATGGGGACCTCTAGGAAGCCGAGGACATCCTCAATTGTGACTCCCAAGAGAACGTGCAAGGGTAGAGTTGCCAGATTTTCCAATCGGAAAATTTGGACCCCTAGACCCGCCCCCAGGCCTGCTCATTTCTGCCCATCCCCACCCTGTAATGCCCTAATCCCACCCCCAGTCCTGCCCTAGCCCCACCCCCGCTGCCTGCTCTTGTCAGGCAGGGAGGAAGTCCACGCATGCGCGGATTTCCTCCCTGCCCAATGCGATTTGAGGAGGCTTTTCAAAACCTGGACAAAGTGCTGGGTTTTGAAAAGCCATCCGGAGCCCCGGACATGTCCTCAAAAGGAGGACATGTCCAGGGCAATCCGGACATCTATGAAAGGGGGAGGGTAGGGTGAGAGTTGGATCCATGTTGTTGGGGAAGTGAGCCAAAGGGAGACTTCTTTATGCTTGCCCCCTCTCCTCCCAAGATTTTGCACTCTGGTTTCATTTCCTTCCCAATCCCAAATTACTTTCTCCACTAGACTTGAAAATTTGGTCTCCGATAAACATAGATCCTACTGGCTATCTGCCTCTCTCCTCTCTTCTTTCTGATACTAAATTGGCCACAGTTCCTTTAGGGGCAGGAAGGGAAGGAGGTTGTGGTGAACCAGATATGTATAGTATTTATTTAGTATTATTTTCAATGCACAAAACAAATCCAGACAATTCATATAATTCACTTTAAAAAATAATTTAAAACCTCCAAATTAGTCATAAGCATCAGGCCAAAGATGATGATAATAATAATAATTATTATTTTATTTTTTTATATACCGCCTAACCAATGGTTCTAGGTGGTTTACAACAAATAACTAGTCATACAGTGAAGAGTACAATTTAAAAGGAAAATCCAATTCTAAGCAATGTACAATAAATAGGAACTGATCCTATAGTGGAGAATATGATTTAAAAGAAAAGTACAATTTAAAAGAATGGTTCTAAGCTGTTTACAACAAATAAGAACCGATCGTACAGTAAAAATGCAATTTAAAAGGTGATACCTTACATAAAAGAAGCATTTAAGCACAACTCATTTGTCTTACACAAATCAGCAGTATACGCAAAATCAAAAATGGGAGCCCCACCATAAAAACTTAAGCAAGCAACACCCTGCCATTATTCAGCCGGCTTAATTACCATTATAAGGGCAAAAGTCGTATACCATTTCTAATGGGCTGAAGAGCATTCCACAACCCAGCTGTAATATCACTGTAGATTAAGGCCAAAAAAAAAAGCATTTCAACTTTTTTTTCTAAAGGCAAGGTAATTGGTCCTTCTGCCTAAGGTTCAAGGCTTGCAACAAAAGAAAATACTTTCCCTTTAATTTAAGTTTAATACTTTCTGTCCCGATATTCAGCGCTATTTAGGTGGCCAGGAACGGCTCCTGGCCAGCTAAATACAGTCGACTCTCTGTTCCACAGGAACTCAAGCAACCAGAACTCTCAAGCAACCAGCAAAAAAAGAATCTAAGAAATACTGTAAATAAAAATGAAAATAAAATCAATTTATGGCAGAAATTTAAGTGTAAACTTGACATACCACACTTGAGTACGCCCACGCTTTGCCTACCACATGTCCGGTAGTTTGTCTGGAACAGTTTATGGTATGGCATAGTATGGGGTATAGCAGTGTCTCAAACGTTTTTAGCTCCATCACACTAAATGGAGCAAATGTTTTTCGTGGCACATTATATAGTACTCCCCCGAAATTCACGGGGGTTACGTTCCAGGAACCCCCGTGAATTTTGAAAAACCGCAAATACGGTTTTTAGGCAGGAGAGGGCAGCTAGAGAGGCAGGAGAGGGCAGCCGGAGTGCTGGCAAGTGAAGGAAATCACTTGCTGTATGCTCCGACCGCGTCTTCCTGTACTAAAGTCGGGCCTCACCAATCAGGAACTGCTTTGACACGCAGCTCCTGATTGGTAAGGCCCGACTTTAGTACAGGAAGAGGTGGTCGGAGCATACAGCTAGTGATTTCCTTCACTCGCTGGCGCTCCGGCTGCCCTCTCTTGCCCGGTCATTCGCGGTTGGAAAATATCGCGAATGACCGGACTGCGAATTTGCGGGGGAGCACTGTATTTGAAATTATAAAATTGCTAGAGTTATTTATTTAAAGTTCTTTAAGCTATGTATGGGTAATAGTAACAACGGTGAAACTAAAATGGATAGAATAGAATTTCTAATCAATTCGATGGATGTGCTTGTTTTTGAGTGCAAATTAACTCAAAATGTGGCTGGATAGTTGAAAAGCAAATACGCATTTCATCATCCATCATCTGCAGTCGTTCTTTTTTTATTTCATTTCTGTCAGAGCTGAAAATCTAAGTTTGCAAAGATAAGAAGATCCAAATGGTAACAAAGTCTTGATTGCTTCCTTGCTCAAGTTAGGATAACTACTGCATAAAAATAAAAGTACTTGCCGTTAGTTTTCAAGGACCAATCACATCAAAGAACGATGCTTGTCTGGGTGGCTGCATCCTTATGCACACAGACGCTCATAACATTGACAGACTCTTGTGTACGCGATGTCATCTATTCTAGTGTATACTTATGAAGGGAATTATAAAAAATAAAGTAAAATTCTGGAATCTCTCGTGGTGCACCCGGAATCTCTTTGGGATGCACCATTGTGCCATAGCACACAGTTTGAAAGACACTGGAATATAGTATTAGTTAAGGCCTATTTTTTAATAGTAATTCTTAAGCAACCAGAAACTACATTGATCTGGCATCTATCAATCCCCATGGGTGCTGGTTAACTGAGAGTCTACTGTAGCACTTAGCTGCCTAAGCACTACTACTTAGTGCAAGATGGTCACTGAATATATTAGTGGTTAGCAGCTAGCCAGCTATGTTGTTCAATTCAGACTGCTGGCTGGCCAAACGAGTGGCCAAATAGAGCCACTCAAAAAGTTGGTCTATTTTTGGCTACTATAAACTTAGCTGGCCAGCACTGAATATCGACATGGCTTACTAAGGGCTCCTTTTACAAAGGTGCTCTAGCATTTTTTTAACGCATATACCAGATTAGCGTGTGGGGCAATTTAGCGCATGCTATTCTACACGTTAAGGCCCTAGTGCGGCTTTGTAAAAGGAGCCCTAAGTTTTTAGAAGCCAAAAATAGACTTAGATATGTTTAATATATTCAATGCCAGTCGCTGGAAACAGCCCAGCATTGACTATCTGGGCTCGGTGCCAACTGCAGGAGTCAGCATGGTTAGCTTCTGTGGTCTGAATATCTACCCCTTTATGTACAGTAGGGGGATACTCAATAAAATGTCTTGACTAGATCTAAGCACCCTGCCTGGCCTGTACGAGTCCAACACAACCTTTAAATATGAGGGGGCAATTACTCTCAATGTAAAAACATGTGGTTCCTGTCAGTTGTTGTGTATATAGACAATGGCTTAGCAAGGATGTGAGGTGCCTGAGTGGGGGAGGGGAGGCGCCTCTCCTCCCCTCTGCTGCACGCATGCACCCTTTCCATACCCTTCCCTACCTCTTAACTTCCCTGGCGAGAGCAGCATCACCAGGGGAGAGTGTAGCGCAGTGGTTAAAGCTACAGCCTCAGCACCCTGAGGTTGTGGGTTCAAACCCATGCTGCTCCTTGTGACCCTGGGCAAGTCACTTAATCCCCCCATTGCCCCAGGTACTTTAGATAGATTGTGAGCCCGCCGGGACAGAGAGAGAAAACTGCTTGAGTACCTGAATTAATGCATGCAAACCATTCCGAGCTCCCCTGGGAGAACGGTATAGAAAATTGAATAAATAAAAATTTTTTTAAAACTTTCTGCCGGCGTTGGTTCTGCCTCTGACATCACTTCCTAGGTATGAAACCCAGAAGTGACATCAGAGGGAGAGCCGACACTGGCGTGAGCAGTAGGTTGGATTTGCTGCTTGTGCTGACGAAGAAATAGAGGTATGGTGGGTGGAGAGGAAGTGAAGACGTATGCGTGACGGGGGAGGAGGAGGAAGGAACAGGGGGTGTAGAGGAGGAAGGGTGTGGGGGTGTCCTAGTTGTAGATTGTTTAAGGATAGCTTTGATCCCTTTTTTTGCTTTTAGGGTGTAAAAAAAACTTCTTAAAAATTGTTGTAGGATGTACTGTTATATATTTTTGTTATTTGGTTTTTTGATTTTAAGGGGTTGATATTTAGACTGTGGGAGGCAGCCTGGGTAAGTCCTGGGAGTTTGGGCTGCTATTAACCAGCTAAGTTAATATTCAGCACTAGCCCATTTAAGTTAATAGCAGCCAAAGATAAATATGCTGTTACGCAGTCTGATTTGGCCGCTAAACTTAGCTGGACAATGTTTTAATATTCACAATTAGCAGGTTAAATTGCATATGTAGGTGACTAGTGGCTAGTCCCTAACTGCAGATATTCAGTGGAGATAGCCAGCTATCTCTTGATGAATATTAGTGATTAGCTGGTGAAATGATATTTAACTGGCCAGGAGCTGTTCTTGGCTGTTTAAATAGCACTGAATATTGAGCAGTCGGTCTTTGTGCAAGTTCTCTGCATTGCATGTTTCTATTATCCCAGGACAAGCAGGCAGCATATTCTTGACTGATGGGTGACGGTACCGACGGAGCCCCGGTACAGACAATTTTAGAGTGATTGCACTCTAAGAACTTGGAAAGTTCTGGTAGGCCGCACTGCGCACGCGCGAGTGCCTTCCCGCCCGACAGAGGCGCGCGGTCCCCAGTTTCTTAGTTTCCGCGGAGCTAAGAAGACGCGTTTCCTCAACGGCTGTTGAAGAAAATTTTTTCGATCTTCCCGCTCGCGTAAACCTTTGCTTAAATAAAGGTTTATTTATTTCTTTTCTTTTCTTTTAAAAAAAAAAAAAAAAAAAAGACTAACTTAGTTGTTTTTCTTTTCATTTTTCGTTTCGCCCCGGCGGGGCCTGTTGCCACAATCGAAGCCTCGGCCTTCGATTTGGCAGAGGCTGTCTTCACTTTCATGCCCCCTCAGCCCGGGTTTAAAAAGTGCCAGCGGTGCGCTCGGCCAATCTCACTGACAGACCCGCATAACTGGTGTCTGCAGTGTCTTGGTCCCGACCATCAAGCGTCCACTTGCACCCGCTGTGCAACTTTGAAAAAAAGAACACTTAAAAAACGCCAAATCCAGCAGCGGTTACTCTTCGGTGCCGAGATGTCCGATTCCACCGTACCGGCACCGACATCGATTCCATCTCAATCGGCACCGACTTCATCGACACTGCGCGATACCGCGCCGGCGTCGCATCCAGCAGGTAAGCCGGCTAAGAAGCCTTCCCCGCTGGAGCGTCCTCCGGTCTCCACTGCAGTGAGTCCAATCCTGCTGACCTCGAGGCGCCCACGGAAGCGCTCCGCTCCGATTGAAGTTAGCCCCTCGACATCGGGTTCTTCGTCGGAGTGTCGAGCAGCACCCAAGGTACCGCAGAAGAAAAAAGCGGTACCGGTGCCTTCGCTGGACGAGCGTATTGCCGCCGTTCTGCAGGTACAGCTGAGAGAGCAACTCCAACAGCTACTGCCTGCTCTTTTACCCCAGAACCTTCCAGTTCCGGTCCGGTCGGAGCCACCGGTACCAATAGTGGAACGCCCTCTTTTATCGGTATCCACTTTGTCGGTACCGGCTCTTACCACCTCATCGACTTCGATGCCGATTTTAGCTCCAGACCCTAAATCTCACCACCAGGCGGTACAAATCTCGGTACCAGCATCGCCTGGTACCGTGTCCATGAGGTCGGGCAAGTCCACCCATAAAACCCGACACCTGGATCCCTCCACACCAGAGTCTCGACACCATGGCTCTCAGGTTAGGGATCCTGACTTATGGGGTGATTCTGAAGAGCCCTTTCTATCTGAAGGTGAATGCTCTTCTGATGAGGAGGAACGCCTTGTTACCAATACCTCTTCTCACCCAGATTCCACATCTTTTCCATCTTTCTTAAAAGAAATGTGTGAATCTTTGTCTATTCCCTTGGAGGCTGAGTCAAAGAAGTCTAAGGCATTTCTTGATGCATTGGACTTTGACCAGCCTCCAAGGGAATTTCTTAAACTTCTTCTCCATGATATCTTGAGAGAAACGTTTTATAAAAACCTAGAGACTCCCCTGACTGTTCCAGGAGCCCCTCGTAAACTGGACTCCTTATACAGGGTGATTCCTATTCCTGGGTTTGATAAACCCCAACTCCCGCATGAATCTCTTTTAGTGGAATCCACTTTAAAGAAATCAGCGGGAGCTAATGTGTATGCTTCAGTCCCTCCTGGCAGAGAGGGCAAATCAATGGACAAATTTGGCAAGCGTTTATATCAAAACGCCATGCTAGCCAACAGATCAGGAAATTATGCTTTTCATTTCTCATTTTATTTGAAGCATTTGATCCAAACAATATCTACTTTTGAGAAATATCTTCCTGATCGCAAAAAATCTAATTTTCAGACCTGTACTTCCTCTCTTCTCCAGTTGAGAAAGTTTCTAGTAAGATCAATTTATGATACCTTTGAATTGACTTCTAGAGCCAAGGCTATGTCAGTGGCTATGTGCAGGTTGGCATGGCTCAGGGTCTCAGAACTAGAGGTAAACCACCAAGACCGTCTAGCAAATGCACCTTGCTTAGGGGATGAGCTGTTTGGTGATTCCATGGATTCCACCACACAAATACTATCGGCACATGAGACACGTTGGGATACTCTCCTAAAGAATAAAAAGAAGACTCCACCTACTAGGCCTTTCCGACAACAATCGGCCTACCAACGCCGTTATGCTGCTCGCCCCTTACCTCAGGCTACTCAACAACCTAGACGTCAGCGACAACAACAACAACGTCAACCTCCAAGGCAGACGCAACAGCAACAAAAACCTCCTCCACCTCAAAAGTCTACCCAGCCCTTTTGACGTGTTTCTCCAGAGCTAGCCAATATTCCACCATCTGCCCATCTTCCTCAACCGATAGGAGGGCGCCTGACCTATTATCTCAGCCGTTGGGAGATCATTACATCCGATCAATGGGTCCTCAACATCGTTCGCCACGGCTACTCTCTCAACTTCCAGACTTATCCCGATCAAAGTCTGCCAAAAGAGTCTGCTTTGAACACTCCTCAATCCTCTCTCCTGATTCAAGAGGTTCAATCCCTCCTTCTTCTAAACGCCATCGAAGAAGTTCCTCTAGATCAGAAAGGACAGGGATTTTACTCCCGTTACTTTCTAGTTCCAAAGAAAACAGGAGATCTCAGGCCCATTTTAGATCTTCGAGATCTCAACAAATGCTTGGTCAAGGAGAAATTCAAGATGCTTTCCTTAGCAACTCTTTATCCTCTTCTCAATCAGGGCGAATGGCTATGCTCCCTCGACCTCAAGGAGGCATACACTCATATTCCCATCCATCTAGACTCCAGACAGTATCTCCGTTTCATGATCAACCACTGTCATTACCAATACAAAGTTCTCCCCTTCGGACTTGCTTCATCTCCAAGAGTGTTCACCAAATGTCTGATTGTGGTGGCTGCTTTCCTTCGTTCACATCTTCAAGTTTTCCCTTACCTGGACGATTGGTTGATAAAGGCCAATTCTCCTCAAACAGTGCTACTGGCCACCAATCAAACCATCTTGTTTTTACAGTTTCAGGGGTTTGAGATCAATTTTCCCAAATCTCATCTCATCCCCACTCAGACTTCAATTCATTGGAGCGGTGCTGGACACGATCCTCATGAGAGCATTCCTGCCGTCCAACCGTCTCCACACTCTTCAAGTTCTGTGTCAACAGGTTCTTCCTCAAAGTTTCATCTCTGCCAAACAAATGATGATACTATTGGGACACATGGCCTCAACAGTTCATGTCACCCCTCTGGCACGTCTTCACCTGCGCACACCTCAATGGACCCTAGCTACCCAGTGGTCCCAAGCGACGGATCCTTGCTCACGACTCATATCTGTGACATCATCTCTTCGTCAGTCTCTACAATGGTGGTTGGTATCCTCAAATCTATCCAGAGGTCTTCTGTTCCATCTATCTCCTCATCAACTAGTCATCACCACCGATGCCTCCCCTTATGCATGGGGAGCTCATTTGAACGAGTTCCAAACTCAAGGCCTTTGGACAGCCCAGGAAAAGAAGCATCACATCAATTTCCTGGAACTCAGAGCGATGTTTTATGCCCTCAAGGCTTTCCAACATCTTCTCTTCCCTCAAGTTCTTCTGCTGTGCACAGACAATCAAGTGGCAATGTACTACATCAACAAGCAGGGTGGAACGGGCTCTCGCCTCTTGTGCCAGGACGCCCAGAAGATCTGGACTTGGGCCATAAATCACCATCTATTCCTGAAAGCTATTTACATTGAGGGAGAAAAGAATTCCTTAGCGGACAAGCTCAGCAGAATTCTCCAGCCTCACGAGTGGACAATCGATCCTTTCACTCTACAATCCATCTTCGCTCAATGGGGTACTCCTCAGATAGACCTCTTTGCAGCTCCTCACAATCACCAGCTGCCCCTATTCTGCTCCAGACTCTACTCTCCTCACCGTCTGGCAGCGGATGCGTTTCTCCTCGACTGCTCAAATCTGTTCCTGTATGCTTTCCCTCCTCTACCTCTCATGTTGAGAACCTTGTTCAAGCTCAAGAGGGAACGAGCCACCATGATTCTGATTGTTCCGAGGTGGCCCAGGCAGCATTGGTTCTCCCTTCTACTTCAACTCAGTTCCAGGGAACCTTTTCTTCTTCCACTGTATCCTTCTCTGCTTACACAGCATCAGGAGACCCTTCTACATCCCAACCTCCAGCCTCTGCACCTGACAGCTTGGTATCTCTCGGTCTGACTTCTCATGATACGTTTTTGTCTCAGCCTGTTCGTTCAATTCTGGATGCCTCCAGGAAACCGGCCACTCTGCAATGTTACCGTCAGAAGTGGACACGTTTTTCTTCCTGGTGTCTTCTCCATCATCATAATCCCACTTCTCTTGCAGTGGAGACCTTGTTGGATTATCTTCTTTCTTTGTCCGACTCTGGCCTTAAGTCTACTTCCATCAGAGTCCACCTCAGTGCCATTGCTGCTTTTCATGAGCCGATCCATGGAAAACTTCTCTCAGCTCATCCCCTGGTGTCCAGGTTCATGCAGGGTCTTTTCAATGTGAAACCACCTCTTAAAGCCCCTCCTGTTGTCTGGGATCTCAATGTGGTTCTTTCCGCCTTAATGAAGCCTCCATTTGAACCTTTGGCTACCACTCCTTTCAAATTTCTCACTTGGAAGGTTCTTTTCCTTATTGCTCTTACCTCTGCCAGGAGGGTCAGTGAGCTACATGCACTAGTTGCAGATCCACCTTTTACGGTTTTTCATCATGACAAGGTGGTTCTGCGTACACATCCAAAGTTTCTCCCTAAGGTTGTCTCTGAATTCCATCTCAACCACTCCATTGTTCTGCCTGTCTTCTTTCCGAAACCTCATTCTCATTCTGGGGAACAGGCTCTACATACTTTGGATTGTAAGAGGGCTCTAGCTTACTATCTAGAGCGTACGAAACCCCACAGATCAGTTCCCCAACTCTTTCTGTCCTTTGATCCGAATAAATTGGGACGTCCTGTTTCTAAACGTACGTTGTCTAATTGGCTGGCAGCGTGCATTTCATTCTGTTATGCTCAGACCGGACTGACACTGGAAGGTTCTGTCACGGCCCATAGAGTCCGAGCAATGGCAGCATCTGTAGCTTTCCTCCGTTCCACTCCTATTGAGGAAATCTGCAAGGCTGCTACTTGGTCCTCAGTTCATACTTTTACATCTCATTATTGTCTGGATGCATTCTCCAGACGGGATGGACACTTCGGCCAATCTGTTTTGCAAAATTTGTTTTCCTAATGGCCAACCTTCCCTCCATCCCTCTTTTTGTTAGCTTGGAGGTCACCCATCAGTCAAGAATATGCTGCCTGCTTGTCCTGGGATAAAGCACAGTTACTTACCGTAACAGGTGTTATCCAGGGACAGCAGGCAGATATTCTTGCGTCCCTCCCACCTCCCCGGGTTGGCTTCTTAGCTGGCTTATCATAACTGGGGACCGCGCGCCTCTGTCGGGCGGGAAGGCACTCGCGCGTGCGCGGTGCGGCCTACCAGAACTTTCCAAGTTCTTAGAATGCAATCACTCTAAAATTGTCCGTACCGGGGCTCCGTCGGTGCCGTCACCCATCAGTCAAGAATATCTGCCTGCTGTCCCTGGATAACACCTGTTACGGTAAGTAACTGTGCTTTGCCAATTGTTTAATAAAGCTTTCTATTTAAATTTTAAAAAGTGTGTTCGCTGTGTTAGTCCACTAATAATTAGAAATAGAAAAGATACGATGGTATCATTTTTAATTAACTTAATACATTTTTGACTAGTGTTCAACTTGAAAAAGACAGTGCTGCCTTTTGAAAGCTAGTCAAAAAATGTATCATTAGCTTTTTTTTACTGGACTATCATCTTATTTTTGTTTTGTTTTATTTCTGTTTATTACCTTTTAAAGTAGAAAAAGGTCAGGACAATAATTTGAAATGTACTGCTAGTCACAGAAAGGTAGAAGAGGTTAAAGAAGTAGCGGAAGGAGCAAAGACATGAAAAGGAAGCAGAAATCCAAAAGAGCTGAATATGATAGGTGGTGAGAGGCTGATGTGTGTGGACTAGGAGGACCTTGGGGTGATAGTGTCTGAGGATCTCAAGGTGGAAAAAACATGTGACAAGGGAATGGCCAAAGCCAGAAGGATGCTGGACTGTAAAGAGAGAGGCGGAATCAGCAGAAAGCAGGTAGCGATGATGATGCCATTTTATAAGACACAAGACGACCTCAGTTTTGGAGATCATATCTTGACGACTGACACGATCTGAAGTGCTTCAGAGAAACGTGACAAACATGATCTGAACGTTTATAGTTTAGAGCAGAGTTTCTCAACTTCTTCAAGTCAAATACCTCCTAAGCCTAACAAATATCAACTGAGTACCCCCACCCCCCTAATAATAGTACTAATTGTAATGCAATTTCTTCCATCTTTTTTTCATATACACACAATGCATATAATCTTATTAATATATAATGGTAACCACAAAATTAACACAGAGGAAGGAAGTTGGGAGACATACAGCGCCGGAGCCATGTTCCCCCTGACAATGGTACACATACCATGTGTTGAGAACCTCTGCTTTAGAGGACAGGAAGGGGCTGGCCTTTATCTGCTGTCAATTACTATGATCTATGATTACTATGAATTACTAGGTCATCTAGGGTGACACCTTTTTAGGAGTGGCAAAGAATAGTTGCAATCGGAGTAAACCAATATGTCCTGACAACCTTACAAACACAAAAGTGCTTTCGGTATGCAGTTTTCAAATCGCTATAGTCCATTTCCACAGGGAAATAGATTTTTGAAATTGCCCTCATATTTGTATGTGTGCATCTATTTATCTCTCTAGATAATTTTGCATTTTTACAGGATTGTTCTGGGAGGGATGGTGTTGGTTTACTCAAGATTCTTTTTTTTTTTTTTTTTTTAATATATATATCTTTATTCATTTTCAATCTAAAAACAGTACATATAAAAATTCATAACAAAGTACCTGAAAAAACAGCACTTACATCCATCAATAAAATACAGAAGAATAATTTTCACCCCCCCTGATTTCAATGTATTCAAGATAACCATACAATAGTACTTGCAACTCATAAATAAACCAGACCCTATATATTATACTTCACCCTTCTACCCCCCCCTCCCCCTGTTTCCCTGGATGTGTAAATTATAACCAGAAGTAAAGGGAAAACCATTCAATGTGGGGGGTCTTGGTGATTGAGATTTTGGGGGGAAGGAGCAGGGGGTTTGGGTGGTTGCGATCTTTATGGGAAGCGTTGGGAGTGTATGTAATGTAATGTAATTTATTTCTTATATACCGCTACATCCGTTAGGTTCTAAGCGGTTTACAGAAAATATACATTAAGATTAGAAATAAGAAAGGTACTTGAAAAATTCCCTTACTGTCCCGAAGGCTCACAATCTAACTAAAGTACCTGGAGGGTAATAGAGAAGTGAAAAGTAGAGTTAGAGGAAAAATAAAAATAAAATAAACATTTTAACAAGACAGCATTGATCTAAATACTTTGGAAGGTAGAAGAGAGGAGAGAAAGGAATAGAAGCAGAAGGGGGAGCCGTTGAACAGTAGAATTCTGGAGAAATTTAAATGATAGAAATAGAACAAAACAAAGACAAAAGGTATGTATGTGTGGGGTCTGGGTAGATGCCGCAGGGGGGAGTGGGCATCCATCCTGCCGATCTTCATGGAGGGGTTAGGAGGTCCGAGGTGTCCATGACTGACAAGAGGGGCACACATAAAACACGTCTTTAACACAAACATTCATGACAGACCTATTAGTAATTTCGGGTCATTAAAAGTTGGCACTAGATTTTGTGCATCTCTAAACGATGTTAGAGCATCTGTCGGAGTGTTCGTTTTAATATTAATGACCTCATTTTAATACTAATGTGCTCGTTTGCATAGCAGAATCGGAGGCTGCAACGAACGCACAGAAAAGCCCACTGTGAGTCATTTTATGCATCAGTCAGTAAATTACTTTGATGCTAAACCAGTTCAAACTAGTTTAGTGACTATCGTTAAACGCACGGTGAGTTTAGTGCATCCAGGCCTCAATTCCTTCAGGTGGCAGCCACTGTGCCTTTCATTATCTTGCGACAGACTTGGATACAGCATGTTAGTAAAGTTATTCTAAAGTTGGGTATCTAGTCCTGTAAGGCTCAGAAGTTCACTCTGATTTTCTGCGACTCGCTCAGTGCTCCTCTGCAAACCTGAATTTGAATTGAGATTGGTAAAGGTAGAAACAGGTTGGCACACAAAGGGTTATGCTTTGAAAAGCCTCACAAAGGCTTTCTCAGAAAACCATCTTGTGGTCAAAAGTGAGTGAGGCGTTAAGAGCCCTCATTTTATTCAGCCCTGAGACTTCTGACTTCTATTTTCCATTTCTGCTACTCTTATTGTGTGGACAGAATCAGGGAGGCAGATGTTATCCTGTTTTCTTCTGGTGTTGCCGTGGAAACACTCCCTCCATGGTTGCTGGGCCTGCACTGTCTAAAGCTTGCGCGCTCTCTTTTCATTTATATTTAGTTTTTTTTTTTTTGTCTGTATTATTTTTACATTTTCTTTACCCTTGGGTTTATCTTTTTTCCATATCTGTTTTTAGATGTTAAGGCCTGTTTCTAACAATAGAAAAGGCTCCTGGCTTTTACCAAAATTTTTCTGCAAGTGTTTTGTCCCTGTTACTACAGCTCACAGCTTCTCTGAGATTAACTTGCTTTCTCTCAACCCCCCCCCTCCTTTCAATATCTTTATCTACATCCCCTTCTCTTGTTATAGTTAGAGAAACTTTATCACCATGCCACTTTGTGCAGGTGTTGCCAAAGTATGGTAATATACTAGTAATACATTAAGGGGGTCGTTTATAGAGAGTTAATGGATGTTAACACCATTAACATGTGTTCTTTGCTACAGGGCCCATTTTATGCAATGAGCCCTGTGGTAAAGAAAGAGCCCACATTAACAGCGTCAGCATGCTCTGTTAGAATCAACCTTCTAAATGGCAAAAGGAAAGAAATACACAGTACAGGAAATAAAAACAAGGAGAGCTCCCACGGTCTTCAGTACTGTATTTGGTCAGATTATGTTTCTAGCCTGGTGGCAGGATACAATTTATTTTGTTGCTGATCATCTATTGTCCCCCTAGCATTACACACACATTTTCCTGATCATTCTTTTGTGGGACATATTGGATTTTTTTTGTGTCACCTCTGGGAAATGTAATTGTATCCCACAGCAACTCCTTTTCATTAATAGAATTGGAGCCCAATCAGGCTGAAGATAGAAATTATCAATTTAAGATATTTTTTGTATGGACCTTCAGACTGCAGTCGGGCACCAAAAACTATCGGTTGCTAACCTCTTCGTCGGTCCAGCTTATATTGAATTTCATTAATTTTTTTAATCAATTTTTTAATCAATTTTTATCTCTTAAATTATTCTCTTCACTTTTAGTGTAAAAACAAAAGAAAGCCACTTAGATTTATAGTGGACTATCCTACGTCATTACTTCACCTCTCCCAACATGCATGTTTCAAATGAAACTTTTCTTCAGGGTCAAGGGAAAACTGCAATGATATAAAAGCACTACTAATATCTATCTACTCCTAAAGCTTTTCAACTACATAACTAAGAACAGAATATTCGCCTCTATAATAGTTCATAATAAGCCGCTTACCATTTGAGGGAGCCGATGTCAGTCTTGCAACATGGCCACGGTTTGTAATTAGTGCCATTAAATACAGCTGGCATATATTTTGAGGACCTCTGGGAAATGTACATTTCTGATACCTTTTTGGTTTATTTTGCTTATTATATGAAAGACTGCATTTTTTTTAAACTCTTTTTTTCTCTGACTTTGCACTCCAGGTAGAGTCTAACAACTTGGGGTTTCCAGTTCAGTTTTTGGCCTGTTCCTATTTACTAAACTTTGTCAGGTACTTAACGCAGCTCTCAATAAAAGTTAACATGCTTCTATTGTATTAAACCCCTAACACAGGACTTAATGATTGGGATGGGGGGGTCAGGGTAAAGGTAAGGTCAGTGGCATAGTAAGGGAAGGAATGGGGGGGAGTGAGGGGACGGTCCACACCGGACGCCGGCACTCCTCCTCTTCTCCACCCCACTTCCCACTCTGCCCCCCTGCTGCGTGTGCACCCCTTCCCTTCCCCCATACCTTTTTAACTTTGGCATGAGCAGCCACCAACTTTCGGCCTGCGTCGGCTTCGGCACTCTCTCGGACATCACTTCTGGGATCTGCATCTAGGAAATGACATCAGAGAGAGTGCTGAAGCTGACACGGGCAGTAAGTTGGCTGCTCGCACTGAAGTTAAAAAGGGATGCGCGAGGCAGGGAGGGGCACCACCACCTCAGGCACTGCTCATCTTCACTGTGCCACTTGGTAGGGTTACCATTTGGCTCCAGAAAAAGGAGGCTGGATTGAGAGTCGACATCTGGGTTTTACTTCCATTGAAAGCAATGCAGATTGCAGTTAATACAGTTGTCATTAATCTATGTAAAAAAATTTACTGGCTGCTAACAGTTTATAATGGTTGTGATGTCCGGTGAACTGAGATATATTGACAGTTATTACAGTAGTTTGTAATTTTTAAAAAAGATTTGTTTATATAAGATATGTATCTTTGAGTATTCCTCTTAGGATTAAGTAAAATAAAAAATGTTAAGATAAAATAAATAAATATGGCAGATAATGTGAAAAGGTTAACGACACCTGCAGAGGTGTCATTAACCGGATTCTGTGTTAATGACTGTGCCATTAATGCCTGCAAGTGCTAGGAATGCCTCCTACTGTTAATGAAGAGGTATTGCAGCTACCACAAGTTAACTTTTGCAGTTAACATATGCTAACTGCTGCATTTTATTACGGCTTAGTGAACAGGGGCCATTTTTAGGGTCTATCTGTGTGACTTGAAGTGAGATATTTTGATAGTGTCTAGTTTTTGTGTCAGGATATATAACAGTCCAACTTATTTTCCACAGTGCATCTCCCAATAGGAAATGTATTAGTATTCCATAGGTTACTACAGTTTTTGCCATGTTGCCTTTACATTTCACTTGCTAACTTTGCTAATGGCAAGTGTAGTGAGCTGAAAACCTGGTGAACTGGGTATGATTCCAATTGCAGCTACTTGTGATCCTGGGCATGTCATGTAACCCTCTATTGCGCCAGGTACAAAAACTTAGATTGTGAGCCCACTAAGGTAGGGAAAGTACCACATATAATACAGTAAATTATAAACCACTTTGGTTGTACCACAGAAAGGGAGTATAGGAAATCCACAACCATGACCCTTACCACCCTTTCCCTTCTATCCACGGCACCTGTAAACACCAGCACAATAAGTCTGTGCCCCAGATCAGTGCAGCAATATCCTGAATTTCATCCCTCCCTCATCTTTTGATGCTTGCTTGTTGCCAATGTTGCCTGTCCCTTGAATAGCTGTTACCTTTCGGCACTGTGCAACTAAGTTTCAGCCTGAATTCCTGTGCTGTACTTGTGCAGTTGCAAGCCTAAATTGCAGGTTAGAAGCTGGCACCCATTTAAAGCCAAACAGTGGTAGAAGACAAAACAGGAGGGGGCAGTGACAGTGGCAAGGAGCAAGCATCAGAGGAAGTTAGGAGCAGGAGGCATAGGGATTTGCATACTAGCTGAGTGATGGGAGAAGCTTGAGGCTGATGGCTCAGTTGGGAGGTGGAGGGATGGCTGATTGCTGAGGAGGGATGCGATTGTTGAAATGAATTATCTTGATGGTGGTGGGAGAGTGATATAGTTGGGTGCAGGTGACTAAAGGATGCCTATTTCATATGATGGCCATCTTTCTAAGAGTGTGCCACCACTTAGTTGACTATACATAATTTTAAAGATGTATGAAGGGTAAAGGGCACTGTTCTCTCTAAACTGGGTGTGAATCCTCTAACTGTGTGTGTGTGTGTGTAGGGGGGGGAGTAGCTTCATGGTTAGTGCAGTGGGGGGGGGGGGACCACTGCTTCAATATTCTATCTTTCATCACTGGGGACAGGTAAGTTCCCCAGAGTCCTGCAGAGCTTGCCTGCCTCTCACTATTGAAAATGTGAAAGTGAAACACTGCCTTCTACTGGCAGGACTATAAGTAGAGGATTCCTGCTCAGAGGGAACAGTGGTAAAGGGCCATGGATTTGATGTACTGTCTTTCTGTGATACAACCAAAACAATTTACATTTATTATATACAGGTACTTTCTCTGTCTCTAGTGGGCTCACAGTCTATGTTTTGTAGACTGGGGTAATGGAAGGTAAAGTGACTTGCCCAGGGTCACAAGGAGCTGCAGGGGGAATTGAACCCAGTTTCCCAGGTTCTCACTAACCATGAAGCTACTCCTTCACTCCATGTGGGGGTTACAAATAAATGTTTGAGTTCAATGTCAAAAGAGAGGGCCAACAGGATGAAACAGAAGTCTTTTGATCTTAGTGGAGAAAAGAATTAAGAGAACCCACATTTCTGAGTCCCCCCTACTGCATGCATAGCATTACTTCCCTTAACCTAGGCTGGCCCTGCCTATGGGCTGAGTCATCAATTTTTTTGAGTACTAAGCAACATGGTTCATGGGCTGGTCATGCCACAGGGGCTTGCGCGCATCTGAGAAGCTGAAAGCTATGCTGGAGGGTAGTTTCACTACCAGCAGGGTCTCCCAAAGCGGACAGGTTTCAGTGGAGATGCGAGACTAACGATATACCACCTATCTGGGCAGCAGCAGATGGGCAGTGTTGGAGATAAAGGCATGTGTTTGATGCAACAAAGGCGACAACATCTAAATTATACTGCGTAGAAGAAAGGCCTGTCAATCTGCTTCTGTTTTCTGCCAAGAAAACTTGATGATGATGATGAGACATAAAGAATCAACGTATAGTGCTATAAGATGACCCCTAGGTTGGAAGGCACTCGCCATGCTACTAGGGAAGAGCTGATCATCACCCAGAGTATGCCTAGTGTTTGTGAAGCTTACAGATCAAAGCTGCCAGGATGTCCTGTTGCTGATGTTGCTGGAAAGAAAAAGGAGATCAGAAACTGTAAAGATATTCTTAGCATAGGAACATGGAGCGTATGAAGCATGAACCAAGGAAAATGAGAAATTGTTAAAGATCAAATGGAGAAAACCAAAATTGATTTGATAGGGATCAGTGAACTCAAATGGACAGGATAGAGCCAATTTCAATCAAACAAGCATTGGAGCTGTTACTCTGGTCATGAAACACACAGGAAAAATGGCACAGCATTCATCCTCAATTACATTTCAAAGACGGTACTAAAGTACAGTGTTATCAGTGATAGTCATGTCAATCCTTCTACAGGGAAAGCCGATCATTGTCACCTTGTGATCCAAGTGTATGCGCCAACAACAGATGTGGAAGAAGAGGATATAGTTGTTCTATGAACAACTTCAAAATGAAATAGATCAAATGGCAAAAGAAGATTAATTGATCATTATGGGGGATTTCAATGCAAAAGTAGGAAGTACACCTAAAGATGTAGTGGTTGGAAAGCATGACATAGGAGAAAGAAATGAAACTGGTGATAACTTGATACAGTTTGTAAAACAAACCAACTGTCAATCATGAATATGCATTTCCAGCTCTACAAACATCACCAGTACACATGAACCTCTCCAAATGGCATGTATCAAAATCAAATTGATCACAAAAACACTTTCACCAAAAGGAATAAATGAAGGTATAATAAATAGTAAAACACAAGCAGAAACCAATCTTAACGGAGGAAAAAGCCTCAGACAGGGGCCCACCCACCTCCACAATGGTGGAATAGCGGTGTTCGGGCGGTCACTTCACTGGCACAAAACCTCCTATTTTGATGGTCCTAGCAATGTGTTTGAAAATTGCTTTCAGAGTTGAGTGATATAGAAGAAGATAATAATGACTTAACTTTCTCCTTTAAGGATCGGTACACAGATGATGGCCAGCATTTCACTGTCAAGCTGCCTCAGGGTGTAACAAGTCCGATCACACTCTCATCCGGACGCCGCTCGCGTCTCAAAAGATCCAAATATCTTTTGAGATGCGAGCAGCGTCCGGATGAGAGTGTGATCAGACTTGTTACACCCTGAGGCAGCTTGACAGTGAAACGCTGGCCATCATCGGTGTACCGATCCTTAAAGGAGAAAGTTAAGTCATTATTATCTTCTTCTATATCACTCAACTCTGAAAGCAATTTTCAAACACATTGCTAGGACCATCAAAATAGGAGGTTTTGTGCCAGTGAAGTGACCGCCAGAACACCGCTATTCCACCATTGTGGAGGTGTGTGGGCCCCTGTCTGAGGCTTTTTCCTCAGTTAAGATTGGTTTCTGCTTGTGTTTTACAATGAAGTAAAGAAAGAAGGACTATCCTTATTAGGTGCATATACATTAAGTATATGAAGTGGATTATTTGCTATGAGAACAGATAATTTAATCCAACGGCCTTCAGTGTCAGTAGCAGAGGAGATTATTTTGATATCTGAACGCCGTCTGAGCAGCATAATGACTCCATTTTTCCTATCTATAGCCGTTGAAAACAAAGGTGGAAAAGCCCATGTAGGAGCAATTTTAAGTGCTTCTATATTATTCAGATGAGTTTCTTGATAGAGCACTATATCAGGTGTATACTGGTTAGTATAATTTAAGATTTTCCGTCTCTTCACAGGATTGTTAAAACCCTTCACATTTAATGATAAACAAGTTAAAGACATATCAGGTAAATAAAGAACGTCATCATCCACAGATATTGAAAACTAGTAAAGTGTAGTAACCTCATTGTTAGATATGATAATAATGTATAAGAGGGAAAAGATAAGATGGCAACAAACCATGAAAGCATGAAGAGCAATATCAGCATGAACTGTAATGACAAAAAACATCCTGAAAACCAAGCAATTAACACTGTGGGTCTAAAGGCTGTCAGGAAAAAGAAACCCAGAAAGTCGAGCTCCTTCATCTTGTGAAACTCCGGGAAAAGTATTCTTTTTTTTTTATTTTTTTTTTTGAAATAATGTTTATTAACAGATGCAACACAGGAAGTACAGAAATCCAACGGTACAAGGACACAAAGTCCAAAAAGAGGAAATATAACTCAAACTATAAAACGAGCAGGCAATCACAGAAAAGAAAATCGGGCCGGACAAGCTCTGCACCCTCCAGTCGCCATCTGCGAAAGTTTATATGAAGAGAGAAAACAAAAACAACCCCCCCAATCATACCATAAATGCACTAACACCAGACATACCATACGATCCGCAACAACCACTCCACAGACACCCCCTCCCACTCACACCAGCACACACCTTTCAAAGCGAACAACACCAAAGCCCCTAAACAAGAAGAAAGAGAGGAAAGAGAGAAGAACAAGGAAGGAAAGAGAGGAGAGACAGAAGGAACTGTGGCCTCAAGAATAGGTATCCAGCTGTGCCACCGATTCCCCAGGACAGAGCATCAAGGCCGCCTTCCAGAACCCCACATAGCAGCGAAGATCAATCCCCCCCCCCTTGGGAGAACGATGAATTTCAAAGTGGGCTACCTGAGCAAGCCGGTGTAGCCAATGAGTAAAGGAAGCCGCCTGCTCAGACACCCAATATTGCAAGAGGAGTTTTTTCACCAAGAGAATGGCTAGGTAAAGGAATTTCCGCTGAGGAAACGAAAAACCAGCCTCCTCCAACCCTCTCTGATCTCCCAATAAGAGCATGCCATAGTCACGTGGAATAGGACGGTGCACAATTTGCTCCAAAAAAGGAAGAACCTTCAACCACAAATCAGTGGATGGGCATTCCAAAAAATGATGAACCAAGGTCCCAGCCGAGCGGCTACACCTGGTACATACAGCCCCCTCCCAGAGGCCCATAAGAGCCCCGCGATGCCTAGAAATATACGCCCTGTGCAATATCTTAAACTGCATTTCCTGGAGATCGGAGGAGCCCCCCAACAGTCTAAGATGGCCAAACAGTGCAAGAAACTCACTCCGATCCCCCAGAAATCCCAGCTCCCTCCTCCACACAGAGGCCACTCCATCAAGGGCCTCCTCAGACAGATTCGCCCGCAGCATATGTCCCCAAGTAGAGAGTTTGTTCTGGGCTGCGGGAATCAAGAAGAAAAGTGCATCCAGAGGACCACAGAGCCAAGCATCCCCCCATTTCCGAGCCAGCGTAGTACAGTAGTGGCGGATCTGAAGATACACCCAGAAATGATTACCGGGCATATCCCATCGCCGCTGAATCTGGGCAAAGGAAGGAAATGCAACCCCACTACCCCCATCCCAAACATCCCTCAAGGTCCTACACCCCCGCTGCTCCCACACCCGGAGTCGAGAAGGTCCCATCCCCGGAACAAAAGCAAGGTTACCACACAAAGGCAAGAGTGCCGATGCTGCAGGCGTTTTCTGTTGATGGCGCCTCCACCACCGCCACGCCATCCTAAATGGTTGGAGAAAGTTCATGGTCGAGGAACCCCCGGGAACCGCGGAAGGCGACATATGGAGAAGGGCCAGGAAAGAATACGGTGCACACCAGGAGGAGAGCCATTCCCCAGAGGCATATTTGTAATGTCCAGTCCAACCCTCATGAATGAAGCGAAGCAAAGCCGCTACGTTATAATGTCTTACATCCGGAAGATTCAAGCCCCCCTGTGATCGGTCCAGCATCAATTTAGTATAGCTAATGCGAGCCCTTTTGCGTCTCCAAATGAAAGAAGAAATGGTGGACCGAAAAGCCCGTACATCCCGAGCGGCAAGCCACACAGGGATAGTCTGTATGGGATACAAAATCTTTGGCAGGAGAACCATTTTGGTGAGAGCCACTCTACCCCCACAAGCCCAACGGTAACTCCCTCCAGCGGTCACATTGAGCCGCGATTTGCTCGAGAGGGCGACGAATATTTTGCTGATACAGGAGGGATAAGTCGGGGGTCAGATACACACCTAGGTAACGCAACGGCCCATCTACGGGCGGTATAGAAAGAGCGGAGTGCCAGGGCTCCTTGTGAGTAGAGTCCAAAGGCAACAGCTCAGACTTGGCACAATTAACCCTCAGCCCAGAAAAGTTTCCAAAAGTTCGAACCACCCCGAGTGCTCTCTCCAGATCATCTATAGGATTATCTAGGTAGAGGAGGATGTCATCCGCGAAAAGGTTAATCCTACTCTCCCTATCTCCTATCCGAATTCCCCGAATGGAAGGATCTGTGCGCAGCTTAACCACCAAGGGTTCAAGGGCTAGCACGAAGAGAAGGGGGGAAAGGGGACATCCCTGCCGGGTACCCCTGCCCAAAGGAAAGGGAGCAGTAAGACCCCCGTTCACCAGCAAGCGCGCCTGCGGGCGAAGGTACAAACTACGAATCCATTCAGGGAACCGGCCAACCAGGCCATATTGCTGCAGAACCCAGAATAAAAAATGCCAGGAAATGCTGTCAAAGGCCTTTTCCATGTCTAACCCCACGATAGCCGATTTACTCCCCGTCCCTCGTCTCGAATGCAAGGCCATTAACGCCCGAAACAGATTCATGGAAGCATACCGGCCCGGAACGAAGCCCACCTGGTCTTCATGAATCAATAATGGGAGGACAGCATTCAGGCGGCGTGCCAGTATCGCCACCAGTAGCTTTACGTCTTGATTAAGCAGCGAGATCGGGCGGTATGACCCCACTTGGGCAAGATCTTTCCCTGGTTTAGGGAGCAAGACCACATGGGCCATATTTCGCGGTCCCAGGCCCTTTCCTGAATGCAACTCATTAAAAGCATCCCCTAAAGCTGAAGGAACCAAATCTGCCATGATCTTATAGTATTCGGGCCCAAACCCATCTGGGCCTGGCGCTTTCGTGAGTTTCAACGCTTTGATACCCAGCTGGATTTCCACCGCCGTGACCGGAGCATTCAGAAGGTCAAGCTGGGCATCTGTCACTTGAGGCAAAACCAGATCCCGGAAAAACTCCGTGCGATCAGGTTCGGAGGATTCGCGATGGAAATATAGAGTCTCATAGAATTGCACAAACTGGGACTGAATGTCGTCCGCCCCAGTATAAAGGCGACCCCCACCATCTTTAATAGACAGGATGACCTGTTGTTTGCGAGGAGGACGCACTAAATTGGCCAGAAGCCGCCCGGCCTTCCCCCCCCCATCTATGCAAGCGATAGCGTTGGAAATAGATATCCCTATTGGCCCGCTGCGTCAAAAGGACCTCCAACTGTGATCGGACCTCCCCCAGCCGACTTTTGTCCTCCACAGAAAGCGAAGCGACATGACGCCGTCTCAGGGCCTGCAGTTCTCCAGAAAGCCTTAAAAGATCAGCCTCCTGGCTCCGCCGTTCCCTAAATACATAAGCAATAATATATCCCCGGAGTACAACCTTAGATGCCTCCCAAAATATCACCGGATCAACATCCTGGGAAGCATTATGATAACAATACTCCTGCCAGTGATCCCGGAGGTACCTATGAAACTCCAGATCCTTATACAGATGGCTTGGGAACCGCCACCCCCTGCGCAGAGTATCATTCGTAAGCCTGACCGACAATATTAGCGGGGAATGATCAGATAAAGGAACCTCCTCAATAGAAACATGCTCTACCTGCGGGAGCAGCGAGGGCGACGCCAGAAAGTAATCCAGACGAGCATAAACATCATGAGGGTGTGAGTAGAAAGTGTAGGTATGCTCAGTAGGATGCAAAGTCCGCCACAGATCCAACAAATGCAACTGGTCCAGCAAAAAATTAACCCCCTTGGCTCCATGGTCCCCCGGACACACCCTCGCCGGTCTACAGTCCATGGAGGGATCAGCCGTGATATTAAAATCCCCACCCACAAGGAGTTGATAGTCAGAATACTGAGCTATCTGGGCCAAAAGCCCAGAAAAAAATCGGTGACTATACACATTAGGGGCGTAGAGATTACAAAACATCCATTTCTGACCCCACAATTCCCCCAAAACTATCACATATCGCCCCTCCTTATCCTGCAGGGTTTTATGGATATGTATGGGCAATTGTTTGTGAAACAAAATCGCAACCCCCCGCTGTCTAGAGTTAAAGGACGAGGAGCATACCTCCCCCACCCATTCCCGGCGCAACTTGGCATGCTCAACCCCCGATAGGTGGGTCTCCTGCAGGTATGCAATATCTATGTGATTTTTCTTGAACCAATTCAACAACTTTTTTCTCTTTACAGGAGAATGGATACCATCCACATTATATGTGGAAATGCGTAGGTTAACCATTATCAAAGATAAACCGAAAGAACAAGACAGGAAATACTAAAATCAATGTCAAGAGGAGAGGGCCCTCCCAGCTAAGACCCTTCCCTCGCTGCCAGCAGGGCCCCGGCAAGAAAACAACCGCCCCCACGTGCCTCCGGCCCCGTCCGGAAGCCGCGGGCCCCAAGATGAGATAGAAAGGTGCCAGTCCTACACACACACCCCTAACCCGCCCCGAACCACACTGCCATTCAACCTTCCAAACACCCCACAAACCACTACCAAACACCCCAACAAACACACACCCCCTCCCCCCTCCCCAATCCCAGAGAATATGCCCCCAGGACTCTCCCCAAATCCCCCACAAACCCAACAAAACCAGTACAAGAAAACAAAATCCCATAAGGGAAGTCAGAGAATAAGGGGTCACTGAGCTGGGCAGCCCACGATCCAATACTAGCTAGATGAGACAGAGTCTAGAACAGAACACCATGGTATCACAGAGCAAGAACAAAGATACCAGCTCCAGACAGAAACAGTCTCAGGACGGAGGCAAGGAATCCAGGCCCCCAGCAGGGTGGCTACGCACACCAGCCTCACCCGCCACGGTGAAGGCAGGGGCCAGCCGCAGCCTCCCCTGCGGAGTCATCAAGAGTCCTCTCGCAACCTCCAGAAAGGTCCAGGTTATAGATACAAAGGACAGAACAGAACCAAACGTCTGCAAATCAGAAGATCATTCAGTCCCAGAAGAGGACCACCAAGAACAACAGGGGAATCTCTCCTACTCCGAGCGGGCCACCCCATCAGATCTCAGCTGCCCGGGACTCCTCCGCCCTCTCCAGAAGGACCAGCGGCGTTGATGGTATCCAAGAAGCGCTGCGCCTCCCCCTTGGTCAGCAGAGTATGCACCTTGCCTTCTCTCCAGATCCGCAAGCTTGCAGGGTAGACCAGAGCAAAACGTACCCCCTTGCGATGCAAGGTGGTACAGATGGGCGCCATTTCCCTCCGCCGAGAGGAAACACCTGCAGAATAGTCATTAAAGAGGAGCAACCGCTGTCCCTCATACTGCAGACCACCAGCCAGACGATAAGCCTTCAAGATTTGTTCCTTCTCCTTCCAGTTTACATACCGGGCAATAGCCGCTCTAGGCTTCGGATGAGCTCCTGTAGTGGGTCCCAGCCTGTGTGCTCTTTCACACACAAAGGACATGGCCGAGGTCTCCAGGCCAAGATGTTCTGGCAGCCATGTATGAAAGAACTGGTAAAGCTCATCAGCGCTCTGCAACTCCGGGAGTCCCACAACCCTCAGGTTATTTCGTCTCTGGCGGTTCTCCGTGTCCTCAAGTTTTTCTGTGAGGGCTGCCACCTGGGACTGCAGGCTATCCACCCGCTGCTGTGCCTGAAGGGCCTCATCCTCACGAGCAGAAACACGGTGTTCCACCTCTGTGAGCCGCTGAGCCTGGGCCTCAAATTTTTCGTGGATACCATCCACCGCCGATTGTAGTTTATTTAGGCGGTCCTCCAGGGCAGTAGTCACTAGGCGAGAGATCTCGTGAGCCCAGTCACCCAGCTCCGGCGGCGGCGAGGCAGAAGCCGACGCCATTTTAGGATCCAGCGTGCTGATTCTGCTCTTCGGTGTTTTGGCTACTTTAAGGGGCATACCGGGGCTACTCCCGCACGGAAATCACACCGCCGATCCACCCGGCTCTGACGCTCTGTGCCTGCGGTTCCAGAGATACCCCCCGCGACTGCCAGGTATCGATTTTTAGCAGATTTATAGTGGATCGGATCGCGGAGCCCAGCAGCGCACGTCCGTTCACTTCGTGCGCATCACGTGACCGCTCCGGGAAAAGTATTCTAAAATTGAAAAGAGTTAGACAGAATAAACCAATGCATAGTACATGAAAACAGCATTCAATATGTAGTCTTACATATGCAGACCAAGTACCAATGTGTATGAGGGACCTTATAAAGCCCTCAGGTTTTATCAATAGAGGTGGGTTTAACACCCTCTATAAAATCAGCCAAGTCTGATGGTAGATGGTAATCTTTTGTTGTATTATTGTAGGTAACACGCATACGCGCTGGATATAACATTCCAAAACGCGCTCCCATTGCTTTGAGCTGAGGTCTGTATGATAACAAAAGCTTTCTTCGTTTTGCGATGGAGACGATTTCCCGAGTCGTCAGATTTTTTACACCGGAGCTCGTGCTAACTGCGTCTTAACCCATCAGGCACTCTAGCGCCCCCATCTAAGTTCACTATTTCTGAATTACTGATACCAACTTGTATGGCGAAGCCATCTTCAGAAAAGCAAATTTGGAAAAAGAGAGCTTTGTTTTCAAAGTTGGTGGCCAAAATATAAACAACTTGCACTATGAAGATGATAAAAGCTTATCACCAGCAGCAAAGAAGTGTATCTACTGAGAAAAGTCAAAGCCGAAAGTCATAACATGGAATTAGGACTGAACATAAACAAGACAAAGATCATGAACAGGGAAAATGGTGAAGATTTTGAGATTGAAGGCGACATCCTTTATAACTTCTATTCTATCTCCTGGGCTCTTTCATAAACAAAGAAGCAACTAGCAGGGAAGAAATACTCCTCAAAATAGCACTGGGTCACTCATCCGTGAAGACTCCCGACAAAGTATTCAAAGGCAAGGTAACAACACTCCAAATGAAGATCAGACTTGTCCATGCATTCATTTTCTCAATGGTTAATTCCGAAAGCGAAAGCTAGACACTACAGAAAGAAGATTGACTCATTTGAGCTTTGGTGCTGGAGAAGGATTTTATGCGTTCCGTGGACTGCCAGAAGAACTAACAAATTGATTCTGGAAGAGATCAAACTGGCTATGTCACTCAAAGCCCAAATGATGAAGTTAGAACTGTCTTATTTTAGTCACACCGTCGGAAGAGAAAGATCATTGGAGAAGGGCATCATGTTTGGGAAGATCGAAGGAACCAGGCAAAGAGGGTGACCTACAATCAGTTGGCTGGACACATTGAAATCAACCATGGGAATAACTTTGGAGGACCTTACTGGACAAGCACAAAACAAATCTCTTTTTAGATTTGTAATTCATCAAGTTGCTAGGACTCAAGTGCAAGTCGATGGCAACTAACTAACTAACCAACCAACCAACCAAGCGACACCTCTGTTCTCATACCTTTTCCTGTAATTAAAAGATAGACCAATATTCAGCTGGAGGCAGTCACCATTTCTTTTTTTTTCTTTTTTTAATTTAGTTCCAAAGCTTTATTGCATTTTTATAATACCAAAGAACAGTGGCGTACCTAGGGTATGTGGCACCCGGGGCCCATCATTTTTTGACACCCCCCCCCCATGTAAAAATTTTTTTTTTTTTTTTGCAATAACCATGAAATGGAATAAATGGTCAGAATAGAAACAGGCAGTGAAAATTTTCTTTTATTGAACCTCATATATGTAACCATTATTCCAAACATAACAAAACATAAATTATGTCTAAATTGTCATGACATTAGAAGTACATATGGAGTAGTTGCAGGCAGTGGCGTACTTAGGGTATGTGGCACCCAGGGCCCATCATTTTTTGACACCCCCCCATCTATATGAAAAATATGATTTTTAGTACCAATCTACATATCGCACCACAAGAGTGTACCTAGGAAAAGGCAGCATCTTAAACACTGCAGTGAGCACTAGAACACCAACACATACATTGTAAAACTAAACAAGCCAGATCCCGCACAGTCAATTGGTCCTGTAGTCAATGCCAACTGAAAACTATGTCTTTTTCATACACACAGAACAGAGATACACCCTCGCCCAAAATGGAATAATCACAAACTAAAAATAGAAACATGTAGACAAAAGTTAAACTGATCCGCCAAGAAACCAGACCCTGGATACAATGCAACACCACAAAAAACAGTAACACATGTCCTCTAAAACAGTGCAAAATATAAAGACAGTAGATGTAAATTTGAAAAAACTGATACATAACAATCACCACTTTATAAATTAACAAATAAAAATAAAACAAATAATGAGATATAAAATACAATTTTATTGGACTAATCCCCGTAAGCTCGGTCCCCATCCCCGCAAACCACCTGATTCCATCCACACAAGCCTTGAATTGTTTATATTAAAGTATAAAAAGAAACAATATTCTGTACAATTGTCAATTTATAAATCAGCGTCTTCTCCCCACTCTCTTCCCCATTTCCCTTCAGCATCCTCAGCCCACTCTCTCTCCACTTTCCTTCAGCGCACGCACATAAAAACAAGCAAGTAATTTTATATCATTTTCATTCTATTCATTCATAGAAATTAAAGTCTAGATAATGCCAGTCACATAACAAAACATGATTTTACAAAAATAATTCCCTGCAGTCAAGCCTGCAAGGATTATTAGATGTCTTTCAGCAGTTCCCCTCCCTCCCTCCCCCTTACCTTTGTGGCCAAGTCAAAATGATCTACCAACAATAAAATTTTAAAAACACAAAGCACGCTGTACGCAGAGAAAATGTTAATTATCATTTATATTCCGCGGGTTTTCAAAGAGGTCAAGGCAGATGACTTTATGCAATGTCACCTCAGTAACAACTATACAAAAATAGACAAATATTCCCCCTCCCTTTTTACTAAACTGCGATAGCGGTTTTTAGCGTAGGGAGCTGCGCTGAATGCCCCACGCTGCTCTCGACGCTCATAGGCTCCCTGCGCTAAAAAACTCTATTGCGGTTTAGTAAAAGGGGGCCATAGTGCAAAATATAGACAGCAGATATAAATTTTCAAAACGGACACATTTTGATCACTAAGTTGAAAATAAAATCATTTTTCCTACTTTTTTGTCTGGTGATTTCATGAGTCTCTGGTCCTTCTTCTGATCCTTCTTCTTTCTCTCTCCCCCTGGCTCCCCTCTTTATTTCTGCCTTTCTTTCTCTCTCCTCCTGGCCCCCCTCTTTCTTTCTGCCTTTCTTTCTCTCCCCCTTGACCCTCCTCTTTATTTCTGCCTTTCTTTCTCTCCCCTTGGTCCCCCTCTTTCTTTCTGCCTTTCTTTCTCTCTCCCCCTGGCCCTCCTCTTTCTTTCTGCCTTTCTTTCTCTCCCCCTTGACCCCCTCTTTATTTCTGCCTTTCTTTCTCTCCCCTTGGTCCCCCTCTTTATTTCTGCCTTTCTTTCTCTCCCCTTGGTCCCCCTCTTTCTTTCTGCCTTTCTTTCTCTCTCCCCCTGGCCCCCCCTCTTTATTTTTTCCTTTCTTTCTCTCTCCCCCTAGCCTGCACAAAGCCATCGTGCCGATTTCTCCACTTCCACGATTCTTTCCCTACCCTCACCCCCAAGCCAGCAGCCGATTTCTCCCTGCTCCTTCCCCGATGTCCTGATGTCCTGAACTTCATCGGGCAGCAGCAGCATTCACAATTCACTGATGTTGCCCGCTTCAGGCCTTCCTCTCTGTCGGGTCCTGTCTTCATGAAAACTGGAAGTAGGCAGGACCCGGCAGAGAACAAGGCCTGAAGCCGGCAACAGCAGCGAATTGTAAACGCTGCTGCTGCCCGAAGAAGGTAATGGAGCACCGAGGCAGTCCGCTTCTCCCCCCTCCCAGCCGAACCCCCGCTGACCCTCCTATCTCCCCCCCCCCGTGAACCTTTCCGACCTTCCCAGCGAGAGCAGCCAACCTCCTTCGCGGCTTTCTCCTCCCTCTGCCGCGTTACTGATGACGTCATCAGTGATGCGGCAGAGGGAGGATAAAGCCGACGCTACTGGAGGGAGGTTTGCTGCTTTCGCTGGGAGGGTCAGAAAGGTTCACTTGGGGGGGGGGAAGAGAGATAGGATGGTCAGCGGAGTTTCGGCTGGGAGGGGGGAGAAGCGGTCTGCCTTGGTGCTCCAAGGCCTGGCGCCATTACCTTTTTCGATAATGGCGCCGATGCTGCTTTCGCTGGGAGGGTAGGAGCGCGATAGGGACCGAGCCAGCTGTGCACCCCCCCCCTAAGGCGGCACCCGGGATGGACCTCCCCCTCGCCCCCCTTGGTACGCTACTGCCCTGGGGAAACAGCCTGCAACAAGATCGCGCGATGCCAGAGATTTTTGCCTGCTTCGGCTGTTTCCTCCGCCGCGGTCCCGCCCCTCCTCTGACATCAGAGGAGGGGCAGGACCGTGGCGGAGGAAACAGTCGAAGCAGGCAAAGATCTCTGGCATCGCGATCTTGCTGCAGGCTGTTTCCAGACGCGACACCCGGCGCAGGGGGGGGTAACTGGACCGGACCGGGAGCACCCCCTCAGGGCTTGGTACCCGGGGCGGACCGCCCCCCCCGCCCCCCCCTTGGTACGCCACTGCCAAAGAATAAGAAATTCAGTAACATTTCACTGAATGCTGAATGCAGCTGGCCAATTTTAGACCTAAATATTCATTTCTGAATATCTGGCTCTTTAACAATACCCAGAGAGAGGTATGTAGGCACAGCTGATGTTCAGTGCTGAACTTGCAAAGCCTACATAACTTCAGCTCCTCCCCACCTCTGTCCCCAAACCACCCTGGCACTAACTGGCAAGTGCTGCAGTGGTCACACCAAATTTCTGTGGAACTGAGCGGTTAAGTGCTACTGAAAATCTGGGAATAGCTTGCTCACTGCAGATTAACCAGGCAGGAGCCTCTCCTACCAGTTATGTTTAAATCTTTTTAATTGAATTTAACCATAAAGAGAAACAAGCATATAAAACAAAGAAAAATTTAACATTGCATATATGCCTATTAGCAAAACGTCCCCTTTTTAGAAATGTCAGCTATATATTCTGAATGTCTACTATTAAATCTCTGTCCACTTCTTCCATCTGTGAAGGAGGCTTGAATATCACACCAATGTAAGTATATTTACCATTCCCTCTTTCCAAATTGATCCAGAGCGCCTCTTCCTTGCCCTGCAGATCCTGCAATTGTGTGGCTTTAATTATGATCTTTAACATATAACGCTACCCCCCCCCTCCTTTTCTTCCTACCCTGTCTTTCCTGAACAGATTATAGCCCGGTATAACTACATCCCAGTCATGGTTCTCCGTGAACCATGTCTCTGTGATCGCTACTATATCCAACTCGTCATCTTCCCTCACTGCTTCTAGATCCAGAATCTTGTTTCCCATACTTTGAGCATTAGTATATACTGCTTTCCAGACATTGCTCCCTTTCCCCATCCATTTAGAGGTATTCAATGCACATGGGATCTTCTGTTCCAAACAGCAAGTCGGGCATTAGTTGAAAGTTCTATTTCTTTTCAGCAGGTGGGAGAGAGTGCCACTCCCAGGCACCAGAGCTTTTTACAACCAGATGTGTGGGTCATCTGGAAGTAGGAGAAAAAAATTCCAAATGAGTGAGTGAAAATGGACAATAACTGTACACCTTGCTTTTTAAGTGCCCTTTCAGACCAATCTCTCTGTAAATAATAAATATAATTACTATGAAGCCAGGCAGTGAAGTAGCTCAGAACTCATTTTACAGAAGCTTTCAGCAGTAAATTTTAAAAAAAGAAAAATTAGCTGTATTTATTGTACTACAGTGAATACAGAACAGAAAGCAGAGTATTAATAATTTTGCGGATGATGCATAATTCATAGCCTGCCTTTTACCCCTTGTGTGAGCATAGGGGTAAACATATAAATCTTCTTGGCAGTTTCACCCAGAAAAGGGCATTCAGCACAGGCAGACTAATTGCAACAACCATGGAAAGCTTGTGGTGTGCCAGAAGCCCTTCGTTAAATCACACTATGAGTGTCTCACCAACGAGAGCAGAGTTGGCAAATCTCTTGATGAGATTTTGGCAGTATCCCACTGCTCGTTAATAAAGAGGTCACATTAAGAGACGAAGAGAAGCCAAGACCATATCGGATGTACTCTCTTGCAGATTCAAAAGAGGGAGAAAGGAATACAGAGAGTGAGAGGGTGGGAAAAGAGTGAGAAATTCAGCAGCAGAAACAGGAAAAGAGGAGAGAAAGAAAAGAGAAACAGAGCCACACATGCATACAGAAGAGAAACATACCAGGGGAAACTTTGCCTTGTGGCATACATCCATTGTGTGGAAAGATGGATAGCTGGACTTAATTTGCAGTGTTAGCAACAGGAACAGCTCATTCTATTGCAAATGGCTTGTATGTTGCCCACCCAAACAGACAGTAGTCATCCGTATAGTATCTCCTGTTATTTGAGAAGAAACTCAAGTATGTACAGTATGTTTGGCATTAAAACCAAATTTTCCAAGGGGTAGTTCAAAGTGCCTCCCCTTCCAGGAGGAGAGCATTTCAGTCATTATGCAATGGCAACACCTAGTGACTGGATTTGGAGCTTTTGATTTCTGGGTTCTGGTGCATGCCTCCCCCCCTGGCTGTTGAAGTGACTGGAGTAAGTTGGGGTGAGATTTAAAATTGAGGAAAAACTCTCTGGGTATTTGTAAATGGAGACCATGGTACTAGGATCCTGGCCCTAGTTTTATCTGAGTTAGAAGCCCAAAGCAGCAAGAAGAAAATGTTTAGGGCCATATCCCCTCATTCCCCCTCACTCTAACCCCAATGAAAAATAATTTCCTCCTTCTTTCAAATCTAAACACGCTTTGGGGACCTTGTTGTTTTTCTCTTCAGTTGAGGCAGAACCAAACTGCCACCATAAGCCTTAATTTCCACTATGATGTACTCCACATTAACCAAGGTGGAACCAGGCTACTGGTGCCCAGTTTAAACAAGAAATAGAGCAGCTTTTAAACCTGGACACAGTGGAAAACTAATAGTTGCTCAGCAGCAAGTGGTTTAGAGTAAAGTATCTTTGAAGCATACAATCAAAACAGTGAAGTTAGGACATCCCAATAGAGAGGTTGCAAGAAATGCTAAATCAAGGTGTCTTTAAGGAAAGAGCAGAGTAAAGCTTACAGTTTATCCCCATGAACTAAGTAGTTTCTAAATATAAAGCAAAGGCACAATTTGAAATGTCTGTATACAAATGCTAGAAGTCTAAAAAAAAAAAGAGTAAATAGCAAAAAATGAATAGGTAACCATAATAGGCACCTCAGATACCTAATGGAAGGAACACAACCAGTGGGACACTGTTACCAGGGTACAAATTATATCACAATGATAGAGTGGAAGGGGGCATTATATATTGGAGAGAATTGAATCAAACCAAATAAAAATTCTGCAAAAAAAATTGCAGTGTGGCATCTTTTTGAATAGAAATTCTGTGTGTGAGAGGGAAAAGAAAATGAGTGAGGGCATAGAACCATCTGCCTGGCCAGAATGATCAGACAGATGACATGTTAGAAAATTAGTGAAACTAGCAAATTTGGCAAACCTATAATCATGGAAGATTTCAGGTACCCCAGTATTGACTGGATAGATGTCAACTCAGGAAATGTTAGTGAGATTTACAATATAATGCAGAAAATACCGGCATGGCAGGGAAAGAAGTACCGGTAATACATAGAACAGATAAAATACATCAAGTTGAATATAAGGAACTTGATTGAAAAAATGAAGCAGAATGCATTAAGATACCAGTCTATCAAAGAGTTGAGTCTTTAACAATTTTCTAAAATCAAGATAGGACGAGACCTCTAACATAATATTTCTAAGCCATACATTCAATTTAGTAGTGATCATAGGCTGTTCAAATTTGAGTTAATAATTAGAGTGGAGTCACCAAAGAAATCAACTGATTTTAACTTTCAAAAAGGCAAGTATGAAAAAAAAATGAGAAAAGGTGGTTTTAAAAAAAGGCTAAAAATGAAGCATCTGCAAATGTTAGAGTTTAAATTGGGTGCTTAAAAATACCATCTTGGAAGTACAGACAAGACGTCTTCCATTTATTTAAAAAAAAAAAAAAAAAGGTGGAAGGTTCTCTATCCACTTCATTTTGTTTTATGTATGAAACCTTTTAGCATAGCAGCTTTTGCAAGACTTAGGGCTCCTTTTACTAAGCTGCAATAGTGGTTTTAGCACGTGCTAGACACTAACGCCAGCATTGAGCTGGCATTAGTTCTAGCCGCATAGTGCGGGTTTAGCGCGTGCTAAAAATGCTATCACAGCTTAGTAAAAGTAGCCCTTAGTGGTCCAGGGCATGCAGGTGGGTCTTTATGAATTCAAGACTGCTTTGTTTGCCAATGATTTTATGGTAACTCTGTAGAAGCCTCAATATGCATTTATTGTTTTGACTTGTTTGCAGGATTTTGGTGAGTTGACAGATTTACACATATATTATATATCTTTGGGGAGGTCCCCTTTAAGTTGGGCTACAAATCACATTAATTATTTAGGTCTCAAAAATTCTGTGCAACTTTACTAAACTTTATCAGGAAAATACAGCTCCACTAATAAAAGATACATTTTAATGTTAACTTCCTAGTATGATTATCCGTTATCTTTATTTGAGTGGTTATAAGTACTAAAAAAAAAAGATCTTTTTGCCTAAACGTTTTTATAATATGTCTTCTCCGACAAGCTCAAGATTGCAAAATAAATTTGTATCGTCTATCTAATCTTTGATTTGGAAAAACAATTAAGCAAGCTCTACAGTTAGCTGTGTCTTGTACGCTTTGTGTTGACTGTTGCCAGCTCATATAAAGCATAATCTGATCATTCAGTTGATAAAATGGGTGTGGAAGAAATTATGTCAACAACTTTGGAGGAAGGGAACAGTATAGCCCATCTTCTATTGTAGGATGATGTAATGTTTCTGCCAGGATTGGAGGGCATAGAATTTTGATCATGGTACCTTATCTGCTAGATGAGGGGGCAACAAACATAGTAATGTCTTCCAACATTACAGGAACACCGTGGGTTAGAGACTTTAGATGTAGTTTATAGTTTATATAATTTTTTTTACAAAAACTTGCTATATCACCAAACTTTTTTTTTTAAAAGTCCAAAATAGTTTTTTTTTAAACCAAGCAAAAATGCATTGATCCAAGTTTATAGCCAGTGAGCACGTGAGGTAAAAGGAGCCATCAACTTATGAACCAAGCAAAAATGCATTGATCCAAGTTTATAGCCAGTGAGCACGTGAGGTAAAAGGAGCCATCAACTTATGAACCGAGAGACAGCGCAGGACTCTCTCTGCCACGTATAAGGCAAATCAGCTACATAAGAAGGCTGTTTCTGATAAAAAGTCAACACCAAAATTTAAAATGCACCCTAAACTTCACAGGTAACCAACAGTAGTGCATCTCTGGGCCTTGCACAACTCATTATGTAATTTAATTTATTGAGCCAACAGGGATGGTGGTTAAGGGCAATAAATTAATGATACCAAACTCTGTAATAGGGTAGAGATACCCCAGAGAGTGTGGACAGCATGTGTGAAGAATAGTCCAGAAATCGGCAACTTAAGATTTAATGCTAAAAATGGGCTGCAAAAATCCAAAGGAATGGTATAGAATAGGAGGTGAAGTAGTTCTGTGTATGAAAGAAGAGCAAGACTTTGGGAGTGATCATATCTGATGATCTTAAGGTGTCTAAACAGGTAGAAAAGGCGAAAAACCAGAAGGAATCTCGGGTGTATAGGGAGAGGAATGGCTGGCAAGAAAAAAGAGGTGATAATGCCTTTGTATAATGCTCTGGTGAGGCCCCGTTTAGAATACCTTGTGCAAATCTGGAGACTGCACCTTCAAAAAGATATAAATAAGATGGAGTCGCTTAAAGGGCATCTACATGGTCGCTACCATAAAGCCTATGAGGACAGACTTTTTTCCACCTTTCTTCCAGAGTATACATAAGAGGGGATATAGAAATATGATGGCAGATTAAAGGCCAAATGGCTCATCCAGTCTGCCTGTCCACAGCATCCACTATTTCCTCCTCACCCTAAGAGATCCCATATGCCTGTCCCGTGCTTTCTTAAATTCAGACAGTCTTTGTTTCCATCACCTCAACCGAGAGACTATTCCATGCATCTACCACTCTTTCTGTAAAAACGTATTTCCATAGATTACTACTGAGCCTTATCTCTTAACTTCATCCTATGCCCTCTCATTCTGGAGCTTCCTTTCAAATGAGACTCACTTCATGCACATTTATGCCACGTATGTATTTAAACATCTCTATCATATCTCCTCTCTCCTGCCTTTCCTCCAAAGTACAAGTAGTCCCTAGGTTAAGAATGAGTTCCGTTTTTTATGTTTAATATGTTTATTAATTTTCAAAAAGGAAACAATACACACAGGCACGTGAGACATGGTGTACAACAAAACAGTTGAATACAGAGTGTGGCGTGGTGGTTGAAGCTACAGCCTCCGCACCCTGGGGTTGTAGGTTCAAATCCCATGCTGCTCCTTGTGACCCTGGGCAAGTCACTTAATCTTCCATAGCCCCAGGTACGTTAGATAAATTGTGAGCCCACCGGGACAGATAGGGAAAATGCTTGAGTACCTGATTGTAAAACCGCTTAGATAACCTTGATAGGCGGTATATAAAATCCTAATAAACTTGAAACTGAATTCACCATAGAACTAAACGCCCCCCCATTCCCCTCCGCCCCCCCCAATGAGTTCCGTTTTTTAAAACATTCTTAAGTTGAATTTGTATGCAACTCGGAACGTGTGTGTATTTATGTTCTCCTGTACAGTACACAGTCTGTAAAAACATTACACATTAAAGAAACAGTCCTCAAATAAAGTACTGTAGTTTAAATAGAAAAAAAAATAGGATATTTACACTTTCATTCTTCACTGTACTGCATACGGGAAGGGGATCCTTTTCCATCTGTCCCACTGTTTCCTCTCCACCACCACATCCAACTCTCTCATCCCTATGCTTCTCGACCTCACTCCTCTCACTACCATGTCCAATAATTCTCTTTCCCTCTGCCCGATTCTTTCTTCATTTCCCCATGTGCACCATCTCTTTCCCTCTCACTCAGACACCCATGCCCAACAATTCTCCCTTTCTATTGCCTCCCCCACCTCAACATCTTTCCCTCGCTCCCTCCAATTTCCATCCTGTCCCAAGTTCATGCCCCTTCCCTCCATTCTTCCATCTTGTCCCAAATTTACAGTCCAGCACTGCATGCATCTGGTTGTAGTCCCAAAAAAAGAAAATGCTGTTAATATGTAAACATATCCCAACGTGCCCTCTCCCTTCCATTCTTTGTCCTAGGTTCATGCCTCCCTCCTGTGGGCGTTTTACCTTTTCTGGTTGGCTGGCTCCCTCTTCTTCTTTCCTTCCAGCCACACATTTGTTTCTCTTGACAAAGCTGTGGGTAGTGGCTCTTACACACTGCCTGCAGCTGGCCTGGAAGTCTTCCCTCTGAAATTGGGGAAGGCTTTCGGGTCAGTTGTGGGTAGCGTGTAAGAATCGCTATCTGTGATTTTGTCAAGAGAAACAAGTGTGTGGCTGAAAGAGGATGGAGTTGGCCAGAAAAGGTAAACACCCACAGGAGGGAGGTATGAACTTGGGATACAGAATGGAGGGAGGGAGGGAGAGGGGCACATTGGGACACGGAAGAGGGGCATGTTGGGACATGGAAGAGAGAATGTAGACCCCCATTTGTAACTACAAGTCTGACATAAGTCAGATGTTCGTTACCCAGGGACTGCCTGTATACATATTGAGATCTTTGAGCTTTATGACATAGACCACCAAACATTTTAGTAGCCTTCCTCTGGACCGACTCCATCCTATTTATATCTTTTTGAAGTTGTGGTCTCCTGAATTGTACACAATATTCTAAAGGAGGTCTCAACAAAGTCTTATATAGTGGCATCAATACCTCCTTATTCCTACTGGCCATACCCTTCCCTTTGCACCCTAGCATCCTTATAGCTCTTGCAGTATCTTTTTCAAGTAGTTTAGCCACTTTAAGTTCATTACTTACTATGATAGATATGATAGAATTGTGTAAATATCTCCATGTAATTTAATTTACAGAAGGTAAGCCTTTTTCAAATGAAGGAAAACCTGAAGTGAAAGGGTATAAGATGAAATTAAGAAGTTATAGGCTCAGGAGTATTCTAGTGAAATACTTTTTTTTACAGAAAGAGTAATGGATGCATAGAATAGCCTCCCGGTGGAGATGGTGGAGACAAGGACTGTATCTCTATTCAGTAAAGTGTGGGACAGGTACATGGGATCTCTAAGGGAGAGGAGGAGAGAGTGGGTGCTGCAGATGGGCAGACTGATGGGTCTTTGGCCTTTATCTGCTGTCATGTTTCTAAATTGAGGTCTCTCTGGGAGTTGGCTAGAGTACAACAGGGATGATTGGGAAGTTTTATAAATACTTTGACTAAAGTCAAGAGAGTCCCTTTATAAGTTACAGTAAATAAATGGACCTGGGATTTGGGAAGAGTATGATGTGGAAGACAGAGTATCTTTTGGGAGGGTCCATACTGGTAGAATCTGTGCAATAACAAGAGACACATTTTAAACTCTTTTGCAGATTACATGGTAAGTATGGCTGAGGAGGTAGACAATGTGTCAAATGTGTCACTTAGGAAGCAATTTAAATATATTGTTTGTGAAGATGTGATCAGATTAAGCATTTTTGAGTGGAGTTATGAGCCCATTTAGAGCACTTAATGGGTGAACATGACATAGCACAAAAATGTATTTATAAATCACAGATACCTTGCGGTTCTATGCGCTTCACAAAAATAAAAGCTTAACAGCAGCTAAATTACACAAATTAGCAGACTAATAATTATCACTTTCCAAATTTACTGTACAAAAAAGTTTTTAATGATCTTCTAAAATGCATAGAGAAAGCAGAAGATAAAACTAGTGGTTGGAATGTGGAATCCCAATAAGCAGATTAATATGAAATTAAGTGCGTAATATATTTCTTATATACTCTTAACAGAAGAAAAACCAAAATGTGAAGTACTGCATTTTAAAAAAACCCAGTTTGACAAGGGAAAAGAAAAATGGTTATACAAATAAGCAAGGAGTAATGCAAACATGATTTTCAACCCAGTTTGAATAATACCCAAGCTTGAACTGGAAGCCAATGTAACTTTAGATAAAATGAAGAGAGATGATTGCATTTTTTCAAATTAAATATCAAACGCACTGCTGTATTTTGGATTATCTGCAGTTTCTGAAAATTTGCCTCAGACTATGGAGGTGTATCTCCTGGATAATGTGGACAACCTTAAATTACAAAGGATGGATCACAAATTATTTCTTTTCAAATTCCGTTTGTTTGCCAAGTGCCCTAGAAGTTTCATTAGAGCAATCAAATGTATAAACTTTTGAGATGGAAAAATTATCTGCATCTCAAGGTGGGGAGAAAGTCATGCATAAATTTTTAAAAAGTTGGGATCCATTTGCAAATCCTCTGACAGTGCATTTGTATAACACACTTCTAAATTGGCTTTCAGCAAGAAAATGATTTCATCACAGAAAGGCGGTATATCTAATCTATGACACTAAACGCTTCATAATGTTATGATGTGTCCTTATAGATTTTAGGTGGGAGGGGAGGAAGTTGGGATAATGTTTTAGGATTATTTGAGGGGACCTGAACTTAAAAGTATTGTTAATGGTGTGCTTAATATAGCCAATTGGACTTAAATTGTGGTGGCTATGACATCTTGGCTGTATGGTTTATAATTTCAATAAAAATAATTTTTCATATAGAACAAAGTCCATGGGACAGCTAGCATGAGGCTATAACAACAGCCAAAAGAACATTTAAAAAAATGGAAGAAGGATCTGAATGAAGAAAAGAGGAAGCAGCATATAAGTATTACTAAATGCAAAGCATTGCTAAGCAAGGCAAAAAGAATTTGAAAGGAAGCTTGTTGTAGAGGTAAAAACTCTTAATAAAAAAGAAGGAAGCCTGTTAGGAAGGCGGATGAACCATGAGATCATCACTGAGTAAAAAGGGCAGTCAAGCAAGACAAGCCCGTGGTGGAGAGACTAAATAGATTCTTTGCTTCAGTTTTTATTGAGGTCCACCCATGTCAGTAATGGTATTTAAAAGTAACAATTCAGAGAAAATGAAATGCATCTCAGTGAGCCTGAAAGACGTAAGAGGCCAAATCAACCAGCTAAAGAGCAGCAAATCGCCTGGAATGGGTGGTATACATCCCAGAGTACTTAAATAACTCAAAAATAAAATTGCTGATCTAATATTAATAATCTATAACCTATCATTACAATTGCCTACAGCACCTGAAGATTGGAAGGTGGTCAGTTTTTTTTAAAAGGGTTCCTGCTGTGATCCAGAAAAAAACAAGACCAGCAAGCCTGATGTCATTGCCAGGAATAATGGTAGAAACTATTATAAAGAACAAAATTAATGAATACGTGACCACTTGTTCGCATTTGATACCTGCATAAATGGTCACTTTTTATCTTGCAGAAATATTTACATTCCCATTTTACAAAGAAGGGTACATGTTTATTAAAGCCAAGTGCATGCAAATGGCAAGGGGGCTTGTTTTCGGCAGGGCAATGGTATGACAAAGTTAATAGACATTTGTTCCCCGTTTCAGAAAGGGACAAAACAACTATATCCTAAAGAGTCAATGTAAAGAGTTATACCTGCTACCAATCAAGTTTACAATTTGGTATACATTTGCTATTAATCAGAATTCCACTGGAGGGATTAAGGGGGGGTTTGCCCCCCATAATCCACTAGTGGTTTGTGTCCTCTTCCCCGAAATGTCAAACTTGCAAGGGAAGCTGGTCACTATGAGAGCATTGGGATAATACTTGGTTATGTCGGTAATGGGCTGACGTTGAACAGCTCAGTATTATATATGTTTATCTAAAATAAATGTTTATGCTGCATGCATCCAGCACATGAAGATCCATTTCTCCTTTATTTTAGGACAGGCTCTATGTTGGAAGATTCTGTTCTAAGATGGGGGAGGGGAGGGAGTGAGAGTGTGGCATAGCGGTCAAAGCTACAGCCTCAGCACCCTGGGGTTGTGGGTTCAAACCCATGCTGCTCCCTGTTACCCTAGCCCCCCCCCCCATTGCCCCAGGTACATTAGATAGGTTGTAGGTCCACTGAGACAGACAGGGAAAAATGCTTGAGTACTTGAATAAATTCATGTAAACCATTCTGAGCTTCTCTGCGATAACAGTATAGAAAATTGAATAAATAAATATGGTTTGGAGCCATGGAACTTACAAGTTATTCCACACTTTTCTTGACATTTTTCATTTCAATGATGTAAATCCATCTAGTAAATGGGGAAACCCATTGTGATATCACCAAAGAGGTTGGCTCTTAGGCATTGGTGGAAAGAGTCATTATGACATCACAATATGAGAGGCCACTGAAAAGTTCTCAGCCCAACCAAGAAGAGAACAGGGAGAGTGTGGAGCAGTGGTTAAAGCTATAGCCTCAGCACCCATGCTGCTCCTTATGACCCTGGGCAAGCCACCTAATCCCCCCATTGTCCCAGGTACATTACATAGATTGTAAGCCCACCGGGGCAGACGGGGAACAATGCTTGAGTATATGAATAAATTCATGTAAACCATTCTGAGTTCCTCTGGGAGAAGAGTATAGAAAATGTAATAAATACATTATTGATGACACTTGAGATTCCCTGACCTGCAGATTTGAATTCCTACTTATGACCTGCCTGTTGGACTAAGTCAACATGGATTTAGCCAAGGAATTCTTATTTCACCAATCTGGTACATATGGATAAAGCTGAGCTAGATATTATTATGTTAAATGTCATGATAATGCATAACTATATTGGCAGGAATTAACCATATCAAGATTCTTAATGGCTCAGGAAAACATTCTTCCAGTAATAACTCTGTACAAGAATGGAAAAGTAAGGCTGAATTCATTCCGACACTCTCCATGCAGGGAAAACGTCCCGCATTAAAACACATTGTGGGTTAGAGAGAAGTAAAGGAAAACTAGTGAACTCATTTATCAAAATCTGGAGTCCGGACAACTCTTATTGCAATACAGACTGATGGCATTCAGTTATTGTGCTATGATATAGATATCTACAACAGAACTTATGTATTATATCATGGCTCACCATTCATATTTATATGGGGGTATAACTCCGGTGTTCCTCTGTGCTTTGGATATTTGTATATGGTTATGGCTGCAGGTTGTGCTGACACTCTCTCTTTAGATATACAGGGGTCAGCTTGTTGATTTGCATAGATAATATTTTATGATTCTTTGCTGTGTACAACTTGTCTGTATCTTGCCTTGTTAACATTTATATTTGTATTACATTTGTTTTTTTATTAAAATCAATAAAAAATCTTTGAACTGGAAAGGTGAGCTAGATGATATTGGGGGGGGGGAAGTCATCAAGGGGAGTTAACAATTAGTGTGTGCTGAATGTAAAGATACCCTTTATATTCCTTTGGGTGTCTTAGTATTTAGCATGCCTTAGTGTATCTAGATTTTCAGAAAACATTTGACAGGGTCTCTCATAAGAGATTCATAAAGAAATTAGAAATTTCTGGTTATGAGTCGGTATCCTGGTACATAACATAACATCGTGCTTCTTAACCGCGTAACCATAAGTTCTACGCGGTTTACAAAAGATTATAAACTAAAAAGAATTTAAGAACGACAGAAAGAAAGAACTAGCAGCAATAACAAAGTGAGAAGAGGTGGTGAGAACTGAAGGTAATTTAAGAATGGCAGAAAGGAAATTATTTAACCAAGAGATAAGTTGGTAATGAGTCGTAACTGATTAAAAGAAATAGATAAGAGAGAGTAGGGTTAAAAAGGCAATTCTCCCAATGGAGGAAAGTAAATAGTAGAGTAGCACAGGGATTTGTACTGGCTTAAAACATATTTATAAATAATCTGGAAATAGGAATGAAGAGTGATGCAATCACATTTTCAAATAACTCAAAATTATTCAAAGTTAAGTCACTGAAAGATGGTCATCTAAATATGAGATAAAATAGAATGAATGGACAAGTGGGAAGAATAATCCAAATTGTAGCTATATGATGCTAGGTTCCACGTTGGGTGTCACAACCTCGGAAAAGGAATGTCACTGTGGACATTGAAATTTTCTGTTCTGTTTGTAGTGGTGGCCAAAATTATAAACAGAATATTGGGAATTTTTAGGAAAGGAATAGAGAATAAAACAAAAAAATCATATTTGCCTCTATATCTCTCTATAGTGTGACCTCACCTTTTATATTGTGTGGTCACTGCATCTCAAAAATATATAATGGAATTAGAAAAGATACAGAGAAAGGCAACCAAAAATTAATGGATTAAACTCATAAGGAAAGAGTGATGAGGTTAGGGTTCTTTAGCTTAGAGGGGAGATATTATTGAAGTCTATACAACATCCTGTGTGGAGTGAAACGAGTAAACACATAGCGAAGGTTTATTCTTTCAAATAAATACAACACCCCATGAATTTATTTATTTATTCATTCAATTTTCTATACCGTTCTCCCAAGGGAGCTCATCGGTTTACCTGAATTTATTCAGGCATTTTCCCTGTCTGTCCTGGTGGGCTCACAATCTATCTAGTTTCAAGTTTATTTTGAGTCTTGATATACCGCTTTTATAGTCAAAGCGGTTTCCAATTAATACAAAATATTAAAAAGTTTAAAATATAAAATAAAGGGAACAAATTCAGTTATAATGCAGACGCAACATGATACACATGAGCAAATGGGGAGGATACATTGCATAAAAGAAAGGGAAGGTAAAAAACAAAAGGGAAAAAGGGAATCTTTAGTGTAAGGCCTAATGTCTGAGGTTTTAAATAAAAAAGTAAGTATAAATCTCAAACGCTCCTGAAAAGAAATGTTTTAAGATTAGATTTAAAATTATTGAGATTCTTTGGTCAGAGGTAAAGCATTCCACAGTGTTAGAGCGGTTACAGAAAAGATTGTTTTACGTGTGGTATCGTAAAACAATTGGCGGACTGAAGGGACCGCTAAAACATATTGTTGGGAAGAACGTAGTGTCCTATGTGAATCATATGGGATTATCCTATCTATAAAGGATGGAATGTGATTAGATTGAACTTTAAAAGTAAGAAGTAGTTTGAAAGTAATCCTATGTGAAATGGGTAGCCAGTGAGCTTTTCTGAGGAATGGTGTTACATGGTTGAAATTGTTTTGCATTAAAAATGATTTTTATAGCAGTGTTCTGAATGACTTGTAAGCAAGCTCCTGATCTCCTTTTGAGTGATACCCTTATAAAGTGAATTACAATAATCTAAAGTTGAAATTACTAAAGAATGGATAAGAATATTGATTGAATTCAGATTAGGTAATGATTTGAAAGATCTAATCATTTTTAGTTTGAAGAAACATTTTTGTACCACAGAGCTGATCTGAGATTTAAAAGATAGCGTGTTGTCCAGGATCACTCCTAGAACTTTAATGTTTGGTACAAATTCAATTGGGATTGAAGAGATACATATTGGGGATACAAGGGTTTCATATTTTTCCTGGGAAAACAAAGCATACATTTGGTTTTTGATATATTAAGAGAGAGAAGATTTTGACGGAGCCATTCAGACACAAGATTTAATTTTTGATTAATGTTCAGGATTTCAGCATGATTGTAGTTCTGGACTGGGTGGATTAGTTGAATGTCATCCGCATAGGCATAAACTGTGAATCCTACTGATTGAGCGACAGTTAACAATAGAGCAAGAAACAAGTTAAATAACACGGGCGAGAGAATGGACCCTTGTGGTACCCCTGAATCTTGGGAATATGGCTTTGAAGAAGAGTTTTGAAATTGGACTTGATATTGTCTCGGAGGTAAGAGTTGAACCATTTAAGAGCGACTCCAGAGATTCTTAATGTTTCAAGATGATTTAAGAGAAGTGTATGGTCAATTGTGTCGAAGGCTGCCTTTAAATCAAGTAAAATCAGGAGAACTGATTTTCTTTGACCCAAATAATTTCTGACCGCTAAGACTAAGCCCAAAAGTGATACCTCTGTTGAGTAATGTGGTCTAAATCCTGTTTGGTTAGGATGGAGTGCATTTGTTTGCTCGAGGAATGGTGTTAATTGATTAAAAATAAATAAATAATATATAATCAAATTCAGTAGAAAACAATTTTTTTTCATTAAAAACTGAATTAATCGGTAATCTGAGTATTATATTGTGAGTGCTCAGTTTCAAACACCATCAAAACACAGCAATAATGCTCATTAGTGATGTTGAAACCAGACATTGCACCTACCTGACTGCCTTAAACATTATAGCCAGCTTATAAGATCATATTGTATATAGAAGTTGTACTTAGCTTAGAAGGCAGTACTGCATGTTCAACTTCCAATTAGGGTGTGAGTCTGGTTAGAAAGAGTCTATAATGCTGGTTGATTTCCAAAATTTTTTCAAGTGCTCTCAATCCGGAAGTGCTCCAAAAAACATGAGTGAAAACCTCTCAAACAAAATAACTCAAAGCTCCCACTTCCTCTATACCAGTGGTCTCAAACTCAAACCCTTTGCAGGGCCACATTTTGGATTTGTAGGTACTTGGAGGCCCTCAGAAAAAAATAGTTAATGTCTTATTAAAGAAATGACAATTTTGCATGAGGTAAAACTCTTTATAATAATAATAATAATAATAATTTTATTCTCATATACCGCCAAAGCCATAGAAGTTCGAGGCGGTTTACAGCAAGAAATGCTAGACAATCAGCAAAGAGGTTACAGTTAATAGCTTTTGGCTAAGTCTTAATAATAATAATGTAATTTATAGCTAAAGAGACATATGATCAAGAAACTGTTTTATTTTACTTTTGAGATTATGATAAACATACTGAGGGCCTCAAAAAAGTACCTGGCGGGCTGCATGTGGCTCCTGGGCCGCGAGTTTGAGACCACTGTTCTGCACCGATCGTGTTTCACACATCTTGCTTCATCAGGAGGAAGAATGAAGGATAAATAAACTAAAAAATAAACCAAAAAAGAATATTTAAAAATAAATTCAACATTCTAAACAGGTATCTTAAACTGTCTGCTAATCATCATCATAAAAATGTAATAACTTTAAAAAATCAATACAAAAGCTTTAGATACAAGGTTTTAAAAATTACCCTCAGAGCTCCAACTGGGAGGGTCTGAAATCAGCTGTTGTATTGTTGCTTGTTTCCTCTCTAAGACAGTTTCCTCAATGGAGCGGAGAGACGTAAATACTGACGTCAATCCACCTGTTCTTTTGACCAATCAACTTACACAGACTGCTACCTATTAATTGATTAAAGACAATCTTTTCTGTTAGTTTGGCAAGATAGGGAATATTGGCTATAGGGCGGTAGTTATTACAATCATCAATATCTCCAGAAGTAAGTTTGGAAATGGGTCTTATTTTTGCTAATTTCCAATGAGTCAACATGGTACCTGATGAGAGACTTTTGCCAATCATGGAATGAATGAACGGGCCAAAGATAGAAAAATATTTTTTTATTAGGATAGGTGGTAGAGAGTACCCTATGATTCCTGAGTTATTGATGGAGTGTATTGTTTTATCTATTTCCAGCAAAGATGGTTTATTGAAGTTAGAAAATGTGCTGAAAGAGACGGAATGGGAATTGTCTAATGGTGTGGTTGAAGACACTGAATTTGTGGGGATTATGGTGCTTTCTATGGTAGTAATTTTATTTGAAAAATAATTTGCCAAATCCTGTGCTGAGAGAACGGCAGAGGAAAGGGATGAATTACTATTTCCTTTCATTGTAAGTGATTTCACTATAGCATACAGGGCTGAAGAATTTTTTGCTACAGCAATTTTTTTGTTATAGTAAGTTTGTTTTTTTTTTTGGTTTGTTTTTTTCCTGAATCTGTTTCTTGTAAAAGGTGGCTTTCTCTAAATATTGGCGAAGTAAACTGGGGGTACGATGACGGGGCCAACATCTTTCGAGCGCATGAACTTGGTGTCTCAATAAAATGAGTTTTGGTGTGAACCAGGTCTCTTTTTTTCAGTATTTTAGAGGAAGAGTTTTGATGTTGAAAGAGGGCTAAGTCATCTAAGAGTTTTTTTTTTTGAGATGCATTTGTCTATATTTGAGATGCATTTGTCCATATTTATATCTGCTTGTCTAATGTACCTGGGGCAATGGGGGGATTAAGTAACTTGCCCAGGGTAACAAGGAGCAGCTTGGGTTTGAATCCACAACCTCAGGGTACTGAGGCTGTAGCTTTAACCACTGCACCACACTCTCCCAAAGAATATGTGTATTCGCTCAAAGTATAATTAAGCTTTGGAACTTGTTGCCAGAGGATGTATGTAGAAAAAACAAGGAAGGCAACCAAGTCACATCAAGGTCTGCGAGGGGGAAGCTCAAAGTGCCTAACTTGGCTCACTACTTACAAACCAAATATAGTGTAACATGTCAAAAACATGTCACATTATATGATGTTATAGGGCGCTCTCAGTGTGAACCCTCAGTGATAGGAGCCCAGCTCCGACACTTCACTTCTGGGTCAAGGCAATAAGCCTCCACCCACACACCATCATCGAGCGCCCTGTGTGTGCAGAAATCAAATCAATCAACAATCAAAGTGAGTAAATGAAACTCAACACAAACAACCTGAGCGACCCCCACACAAACCCTGCCAGCCAAACCCCCTCAAAAAGCTCACACAAAATCACAAAGAAAGTCAAAAACCATACCAAAAAGTGAAAAACATATCCAAAAGAAACAATACTTATCCAAAACTGTCACACAAACGGAAAAACCGCGCCAGGAGGAAATGTTCAACCGCGCTGGTTTCGGGAGGAGCCCTTCTTCAGGAACCTGGCCTCCAACAGAACACAAACAGAGAGGAAGGCTGGAGGGCGGGGAGGATGTATGTAAGCAAGAGGACATAAAAACAACGAAGGGATCACTTCAACATGACTTCGGGTATACAAATTAAATTCAGCAGGTAACGAGATAAACCTTTCAGTCGGCCATCCTGAGAATCAAACAACCAGCACATGCAGTGAAGCATGAGGCAAAAGGAAGGATTAGTTAATAATAATAATAATAAATTTTATTTTTTTACAGCAGTACCTCTCAGTTCTATGCAGTTTACAATAATGAAAAGCTGGACAACTCAGCAATAATACAGCAATAGCATTAAAATTCCTAAAACTTTGGTAGGAATTAGAAGCCACGGTCAAACCACTTAACGTTTTACTCCATTTGCCAGCTTGGAAAGATGTTCTTGTATACATGCATCCTTTTAAGGATAGGAAAGAGAAGAAGGAACAGCCACGTGTACAGAATTCATTATGTTTGATTAGAAGCACAAATGCAGATATTTTATATATACAGTGCTCCCCTGCGAATTCACGGTCCCAGTAATTCATGGTATTTTCCGACCGCAAATGACCGGGCAGGAAAGAGCAGCCGGAGCACCGGCGAGTGAGGAGAATCACTCACGGTATGCTCTAACAGCCTCTTTCTGTACTAAAGTTGGGCCTCACCAATCAGGAGCTGCTTTGACACGCAGCTCCTGATTGGTGAGGCCCGACTTAAGTACAGGAAGAGGTGGTTGGAGCATACTGCGAGTGATTTCCTTCACTCGCCGGTGCTCCAGCTGCCCTCTCCTGTCTCTCCGGCTGCCCTCTCCTGTCTCCCCTGCTAAAATCCGTATTCGTGGTTTTTCAACATTCGCGGGGGTTCCTGGAACGGAACCCCCGTGAATATCGGGGGGAGTACTGTAAAATCATGCATGAGGCCCCGTAACCAAAAGTGCATACTCTGGTTCCCAAGCAATAAAAGTTAAAACAATTATTTAAATTGTGTTAACTTTTAATTTCCCATGGGTTTATGTTCATTTCTCAACATCCACATTTGTTCCTTTGATCTAATAGCAAACATTAGGTACGTACAATACCATTATTATTTTTATCGCAATCAAAGATGTATTTCAGCCAGCATTGCACATCTTTTTTTATCCACTTCATTTTAACTCTTCACTGTCAACTTGGATCCCCCTCTCCTAAAACTGATGTCTTCTCGCTCAGGTTTGGTACATTCAGATTACATTTAATCACCATCCGTCACTATTATTTATTTAAAAACTTTATATACCGCCTGGACTCATCGGTTTTCATATAAACATACATAAAGCAAAAACAAAGAACAATACAAATCACTCTTCAAAATAATATCAAAACGTATAAAAATAGGACCTACAAATTCTTCAATAACGTATTTGATAAGGTGTTACTAAAATGCCTAGACAACGTTAGGAAAGACAAATCAAAAGTATGCGTCTACAAACAGCTTGGTTTTCAGTGTCTTCTTAAAATTGTAGTGATCTGCACTCTTAAGGCTCCTTTAACTAAACTGCGATAGTGTTTTTAGCCCACGCAGCATTTTAGCACGCCCTAAATCCGCACTACGCAGCTAGAACTAATGCCAGCTCAATGCTAGCGTCTAGCGCGCAGAGCAATTTAGCACGCACTAAAACCGCTATCGCAGCTTAGTAAAAGGAGCCCTTAGTTGCCCAGTAACCTTGTTCCAGTATGACAGTCCAGCAATGGAAAACATTTTGAAGTTCAGTTGCCACATTCAACTGTGATAAAACAGGGTACTGTGGTTTAAAGAAGGAGCTAAGTAAAGTGCACTAAAGTCCAAACAATTGAAACTTACTCCAATATATAAAATACTAGGTGTCTCAGCAGATTGATCAGTTTTTTCTTAAATGCTCAGAGATATGAAACTCTAATGGGGAACGACAGCCCCCCTCGCGGAGTTCACCATCCAATCATAGCATTATAAGTTTTTGATCAATCTCTGAGGCATGGTAGTATAATCCTTTGGGTTTTTTAAAAAATTATTTTTCTTTTTTCCCCTCTTTCTCATTATATAATCTCTCTAATGATTCTTAAGTAAGGTTGCAAAAATCAGATGGCAAAAAGTCACTAGTCAAATAAGATTCTTCACTTAGCTTTGAACTTTTTCCGGGGTGTCAACGTGGCCCCGTTTCGAGATCTGCTTCAGGAGACCCAAATGGAGATTTCCACTTTTTCCAATCAATGATGGTGTAACTCGTTCATTAAAACGTCCTACTGTGTTTCTGCAATCTTTCTATAAATACAAATAAGCAGTGGCGTACCTAGGGTATGTGGCACCCGGGGCCCATCATTTTTTGACACCCCCCCTATGTAAAAAAATATTTTTTGTAATGACCATGAAACAGAATAAATGGTCAGAATAGAAACAGGCAGTGAAAATTTTCTTATATTCCAAACATAACATAACATAAATTATGTCTGAATTGTCATGACATCAGAAGTACATATGGAGTAGTTGCAGGTGATGCTTGGGACAGTTCTGATTGTGTTAGTTCGGTTTTATGTGTTTTTTGAATACAAGGGTTTTTATTTCTTTTTGAAGGTTTTGCAGTCTGTGGTCGATGTCAATTGGTTGTAGAGTTGGGGGTCAAGTGTTGCAGCTCGAATGGCTAGGAGGTTGTCGAACAGTTTTTTTCTTTTGACGTTTTTGGTTGGAGGGTGTGTGAATGGTGCGTGAGTTCTCCTATGTCTGTTTGAAGTGGATTGAATTATTTAGCTGAAGAAATTAGTTACCCCCTCATCCCACACACATTAATTCTCTTCCATTTTTGTTCCCATTATAAAAAACACTGATAAGTTCCCAGAAAAAAAATACATTAAAATAAGAAGTGAAAACAATAATAATAATAATAATAATAATAACTTTATTCTTATATACCGCCAACAATCTTGCGACTTCTAGGCGGTTTACAATAAAGAGAAGTGGTTTACAATAAAGAGAAACTGTAAATACAATAAAGAGAAACTGTACATACAGCGAGTTAAAGGGTATAGCATTGTACATCTGGTAAAGGCCCCTACAGATGAGAACATAACATAGAATCTATTGAAGTTAATATCCCCATCCTTTGTAAACTATTCAGCAGGCCCCAGGTGGTTGGCCTTTGCCAGGACACCATTTTGCTGGTGTCCTAGTGTACCTTCTGTAATCCTGGCCAGCTGACAGTTAGCTGGGGCTAGGCTAGTTGCGGGCTAGCTGCATCTCTTTCTTTCTGGCTCAGAGTTTTTTCTTTACCACTCCTTCTGAGTCATTCTTGTGGAGGAATGGGCTAAAAGTTGGATCAGATGTCTCAGTGTCTGAGGTTGTCGCTGTATCCTTTTGGGGGCTCTAGGAAAGGCATTTGTCACTTCAGTGCCCTGGTACAGTTTTGGTGTCTTACCTCTCCTCTGGCATTCTTCTTGACTTTGGTCAACAGTCTGCCTCCTGTGGAAGCCCTATGGATTTTGGAGGAGCGATATAGCTGTGGTTTCCGCAGCATGGTGCTTTCAGGTGAGGAGGGTAGCCTCTGTATGATCGTGGGTGACATACTCTCTGGAGTGTAGTATCTCCTTGGACGCTGCAGGGCAGGATTTAAGGGCAAGAGATTTCCTGTTTGCTTCTTTTGTTCCCTCCCTAAGTTTGGACTGCTTTGGTACATCCCACTGGTCTCTGGATTCATCTTCTGTTGATGACAAGGAAGGTAAAATTATGTCCTTACCTGTTAATTTTCTTTCCATTAGTCACAGCAGATGAATCCAGAGTTCCATCCTGTTGCGGGGTTTTGTTACTCTCAGGCATGGTTTCAGCATGCTTTCGGCTGAAATGGCATTCTCGAATTTGAAGCATCATGTGAGTGAGTGAAGTTGCATACATGTCTCATGCCTTTTATGTGCTTTACTTTGTGTTTGAATTCAACTGCTTTGAGAAGACCTATACTGGTTGGCCAGGAGGCTGTGCATCCAAGATATACCTGAGGATAAATCAAGTGCTCTCTATTTCCACCTGCTGGATTCATCTGCTGTGGCTAAAGAAAAGAAAATTAACTGGAAAAGGTGGTAAAATTATGTCCTTACCTCAGTCTCGTTTGCTTTGTTTTCCCAAGCAATAACGATCACTTTGTTCCTGACACTGCTTCTGAGTCCAAGGTAAAGCTCGGCACGTCTGGATATGTCTTTCTGTCTGATTGGTTGAAGGACTGTATTTTTGGTTATATATCACTTCAGGAAGATCTTACGAGGTAACTCAGTGAATCATTATTTGAGCCCTTCTGCTAATCTCTCTCTCTCTCCTTACTATGTGGTAAGAGCAGTTAGCATAGTTGGGTTTCAAAAAGGTTTGGACAAATTCTTGGAAGAATAGTACCTAAACTGTGTTCAAGGTAGGCCTAGGGAAAGCCATTGTTTATCCCTGGGGGATGGTAGCATGGACTCTTGCTATGTTTTGGGATCCTGCCAGTTAATTGTGATCTGGTTTAGCCACTATTGGAAATGGGATACTGGGCTAGATGAACATTTGGTCTGGCCAGAGTGGCAATTCTTATGTTCCTATTTCCCTTTCTCCTGCGTATTAATTTTATCCAAAGCTACTTTCTTTTCTTAGGTTTCCACATTTATTTAGAGTTGAAAGATGCCTCTGTTATTTTGATCATATCCCATTTGATTATGATGGTTGATTCCTCATCTGTTGACTGTTTAATATGTATTCTTTTTTTTTTAAATCACAATAAGACTTTGAATTACTGAGAACATACTCAGTTAAATAAATATCATCGTTCTAACATCAATCAGTTATCCATATCAGTTTGCATATAAAAGATCCTAACATGGTTAGCTTTACCAATACAAATTTCCTGAATAAAAAAAGTTTTATAAAGCTTCCAAAACAATGTACTGTAGTTGCTTTCTGACCTTATCATAAGAGGAAGGGCATTCCAAACAAGAAGGAGCTAAATACAAGAAAGATGAACTCCAGTGACCAAATAATTTGATTGATTTTTACAAATGGAAACTGAACATAAAATTTATTATATGAGGTATGACCCCCTTCTGTCCAATAAGAGTAGGATTACATTTGCCATATTGTAGGAATGCCACAAGGGAAACACACACACGCAGTCTTAGAATCGGGATGGAGGCGCTGCTTAATGGATGGTCTTTCACCCTTTTATTGAGAATCTTACCTCCCTTAATTACATGGCTAATGCTTTACAAGGTTATTATTTCATAATGCATTTACAGTGAGGATTAGACCAAGGTAAGTCATTGTTTACATTATTTCATGTGCTTCTCAAAGCTACTATCTCACGTGTCATATGAATTAGAGAATGACACGGTGACAAAATTCATCACCGTCCCCGCGGATAACCGCGGGAAACCATCTTCATATCATTCTTTAATGAGAGAGGGAAGAATCAGAGTATGAATGGCCACAACCACTGACCCGCAAGCTTTGCTTTGAAGAATGCTGGTGTAGAAGGACTGAGGTTGAAATAGACACTAGAAAATGACATGGGATTATTTCCCGCGGGTATCCGCGGGGACGGGAATGGTGATGAATTTTGTCACCGTGTCATTCTCTAATATGAATACATAACAGTTACAATAAAGTGATTCCCAATGTGTACATTTCTGATATGTCTCAAATCTTACTATAGCATGTGACAGTCCAAAGGTTATAATGCATGCTCCTTAAGCTCTCTTGATTAGCCTATACTCAGGGCCTGCTCAGGCAAAGTCTGATTGTTGCCCATATAAGGGATGCTTAAACAAGATAAGAGATAAGATAAGGGTAAACCTGTGTCAGGTTAATATGTGCCAAGAGTCTTGTGACAAAAGGTAGGGGGGAATGCCTCAGCATTCTGTCTCAAGGTGCAAACCTTTTTCCTTGCTTTTACAAGAGGGAAAGAGAAAGAATTCATACTTCTACACAGGGCCTCAAGGCCTTACTCAGGGCCTAGATCCACACACAGGGCCTAGATCAGTGTGCTGACCTGGCCTGGTTCAGAACTGCCTGTGTGCTGACCTTGCCTGTGTTCTGATACCCTGGATCAGAACTTATCAGATCTCCATCCCTACACCATATATTGTGGGGCTAAGCCAAATAAGATTTCAAATATCAAAACACAAAACTTAAACAGGATTTATAGGCAACCAATGTAACCAATGCAGTAGCACCTCTATTCAGTTACTACATAGGAGAAATTTTCAACATCTCGAACATTTATCTTTCTTTTATATATACTGGACTAAATGTTTATGGACTAAATGGTTCTGGACTAAATGGTTTTGTCTGTGTAGCCTTCCACATTGACCCAAGTTTCAAGTTTTATTTAAAATTTGATACAAATACTTATTAAAACATTTCTAAGCGGTGTACAATATTAAAAGACAGGGAACATAGAAACATACAAATCAAAGTCACACGCAATCGTAAACATGAGGTAAACTGGGGAAAAACTGCAAAATGTATAGTACAGTAAACAATTATGGTTAGGACAAAAAGGAATGGATAAGGAAAGGTATGGGAAAAAATAAAGCTGAAAGGTTACCCAGGGAAAAGTAAGAGAATGCATCTAGAGATAGTCAGTAATTAATACATTAGATATCAAAGGCATCCCGGAAGATAAAGCTGTTTAGGGAACATTTAAATCTGTCTAATATAGTTTTTTCCCTGAGGTAAATAGGTAGTAGATTCCAAAGTTGAGGGGCTGTAATTGAGAAAATATTGGTTCGTCTTGTGTTGATGGCTTATCCTGGACTAGGTAGGGAAGCAGGTAGGAGAGAGGCTGATGCATGATGGTTCCCTGATGAGAGCAGGATGAGAACGCACTAAGAAACAGGCCATTCATAATGTTGAAATGCCAGCTAGGAAGAGGGAAACATGAGGTTATACGTGATATGCCTGCTACAGCACGTGCATCAGCTCCTTAGCGTGTTCAGTGAGCCTTATATGAGTGTCCCCTGACGAAGGCGTTTTGATCACGCCGAAACTTGGATCCTAGTTGGGACTATATTTAGGAATAAAGACTAATTTCATGAATAAAGATCTTCTCATTGGTTGAATAGACGCCTACCTTGCCCTTTTATTGGACTCTCTGATAAGAGACAGAAAATAGAGGCATAAAATAAACTAGAAAGCGACTTCCTATCCTGAAAATGGGTACTTAACACTACTTTTTCAGCTTCCTAGGCAATTCCTCTTCCCTACTGAAGCTGCTTGTAATGACAAGACCCAGATCCTACCATGAGAGCTCCTTGACAGAGAGAGTTCTAGAAGTGCATATTTCAGCTCAGTTATTCCCTCCACAGTATTTGTTTCTAGGTGGACGTAATGATTTAGTGGCTGTCTTGGGCCTGCCCTCTACTTTATTGGATCAGGATGCTGCTGCATTGATTCAATAGGATTATTATTAGTTCTTGGGGCTGGCAGGGTTTCATACCAGCTGCTATACCAGGAAGGAATTAACTCCTCTTAAGGAATAATTGAACTTGAACTTTAAAGAGTGAGGATTTTTCAGTTCCACCAGTGCACGATAAGGAAACAAAATAAACAGAAACAGAGGAGCAGATGGGTCTAATGAAAATAACCTCTTTTATGGGTGGTTGGGAGAAGTGTTGACAAGGGAACTCATTAGTAGTACAGATATACACCACTGATTTTTCTGGCACTCCCAGTTACAGACCCTTGCCGGGTTAACAGCTTTGCTGTACTAGGAAAGTGAGGAAATGAATGGTGGCATGCAATCGTCCATTGTAATTCAGTCTAGCGTGCACTGTCCAATAGGTTGCCTATCCCTGCTTTAGTCTGTGGCAGTACCAAAGTTGGCTGTCTCTTTCCCCTGACAACACTTTGGTGTCGATGCAGAAAGCAACGTGCCGATAGCTGAGCTCCCAGCTCTAACCCCAGCACCTCTCCTCCTCCCCCCATCTCCTGTACTTCTTTAAATCTTACCCAATGGCGAGCAGCATTTTCAAACGGCTGCTCTTGCCAGCCTCCGCTATCCCTCTAATGTTGCTTTTGGGTTGCAGGATCAGGAAGTCACGTCAGAGGGCGAGCTGAGGCTGGCAGGAGTAGCCAGTTGCAGATGCTGCTTGCCGCTGGATTACAGGAGGTGCTGACCATTCATTGCCAGAAAATCGGTGGTGTACCATAAGGCTGTAATATGAAAGGAAAAATGTAGCTTGGAAGGGTGAGTTTGGGACCAAGAAGCTGTAGTATTGAGGGGGTGGGCTCAGTTTCAGGGCAGTGAATATAGGGTCCATAAGGCTGTTATGCTCAGGTTTTGGCTTCAGGGTTAGTGAATGTGAGACCCCTAAGACTTAGTTTTTGGGAGGATTCATCTAGGTAGCAGTGTAGAACCAATCGGTATATGGCCAGGTTTGTCATTAGGCCAGTTGGCACCCTGGTTGGTCTGTGGGGCAGGGTAGTCTAGGGGGGCATGGCTGGCTAGAATAGCAAGCTAGAGACCCCTTCAAATGTTGCAGAAAAGCTAGTAGCCATATTTGAACCTTAGAAAGGTCTTGCTGCTAGAGCCACACCTCATGATCCAAGTTGTTGCCAGTCTAGACCAGTGTTCTTCATCCTTTTGACATCTATGGACCAGTGGAAATAAAATAATTATTTTGTGGACCACCGGTCCGCAGTTTGGCAGTTGAAGAACACTGGGCTAAGTTGTGGACCAGACCCCACCCATCTCCACCAATCTCTGCCCCAGACCCTGCCCCATAATAGTACTAATTGTAACACCATTTTTTTCCATTAATTTTCATATATACACACACACAATATAATCATATTGACAACACATAATGGTAACCACAAAATTAAACTACAGAAAGCACACTGTATGCTTCTCAATATTAATTCCTACCAGAACACAGATAAGCCCATGCAAATACGGGACCAAAAACTAACCCCTTCTTTTACAAAAGTGCACTATGCTTTTTAGCATGCGGTAAATATCGCGCGCTAAACACTACTAAACGTAACGTGCATGTTATCCTATGGACGCGTTAGTGGTTAGCGCACATGTTGATTCAGCTAAATCTGTGCTAAATCGCTTAGCGCGCCTTTGTAAAAGAGGCCCTAAAAGTAGTAATATATACAAACAAACCCTAAGGTGCAAGACTCTGCATGCAGTACAACCCCAGAGGAAAAGAAACAATGCATTTTCTTCCTGAACAGACAGCAGATGTAAATCAATCACTAAATTAAAAAATAAAATTATTCCCCCTACCGTTGTTGTCTCCATTCCTCCATGCTGTGCCTTGCATTCTGGCTTGCCCCCCCCCCGGTGTTATCTTTGGGCCAGCTACCTCTTCCTCAGTGCTGCCCAGTGCACAAAGCCTTGGGCAGCAACTCCTTGCGCGTCCCGCGCCTCATCTGGAAGCCTTCCCTCTGATGTTGCGACGTCAGAGAGAAGGCTTCCGGTTCAGGCGCAGGATGAACGTAGGAGCCTCTGCCCACGGCTTTGTGCACTGCAGCACTGAGGAAGAGGGAGCTGGCCCGAAGACAACGCTGCATCGATTGCACCGTGGATCGGCGGCTGAAGAGCACTGTCTGGGGCCCAATGCACGTGCTGGCCCTGTGGACTGGCAGGAAATTTCTGTGGACCAGCACCGGTCTACGGACTAGCGGTTGAAGAACACTGGTCTAGACAATCCCTTCCAATGCCACTGAATGTAGTACTGCAGGGGAGCTCAAGATGGGAAGGGGGGGGGATAGTGAGTTTGGAGCCAAAAGCTCTTGTACTGGGGAGGACTTGCTCTGTGGCAGAACGTGGGATATATGTTAGTAACTTTTTTGCAAGGCATAGCAAAGTTGACTGAAATTATAATTGCACAGCAAGAGTTTTGAATCCTGGCCAGAGCAGCATTACTACCAATAAAAATATTCTAAACAGAGCAGAGTGACTAAAATATATCTTAACTATTGAGAATAGTTTGGAAAAAAAAATTCCGGTCACAGTGAACTAAGGAGAATTTTTAGCTTGTCAGTATTTTATAAAATACGCAGGCACATGCAAAGAGTGGATGCATTCATCTGAGCACTTATTTTTATGTGGGCACATAGGCACCTAAATTGCTTTTATGAAATATGTTCTTAAAAAAATAGGTGCATTTTGGACTTTTCACATAGGTGCCCTGTTATAAAATTAATTCCAAATAGAGGCTGCAGTTTCTAATTTTGAGACCTGCAGTAATTGAGTTAGGAGGTGTATTTCATCTTAGATTTCCTTGTAAATGTACAATAAGATATCAGTCTGTAAAATATGTTTTTCAGAACCTTCTCACTTATCCAGTTTTGTATCTCTTAAACGTCTTGGGAAAGAAAAAAGTTTAACAGCCTCAAGAGTAAATATCTCTCACCCACACTGTAAACTATTGATTTCCTTAAGTTAAGGATTTCCTTATTTGCTTTTTTCACTCAGGTTAATCTTGGATCTTATATTCTGTGGTTTGAGGACTTGAGATAGATTAAGAATTGATTTCATCTTTGGTTTAAGCTTTATTCCTGTATTTTGACTTGTTTGATTTCCTGTATAAGCTATGTTGTTGATCATTTGGAATTATAACTGTATTAATCTTATCTTTCTGTACAAGATAATACTGCTTGTATAATTTGATGGAAAAAAAAAATTAATTCCAAATATAGAATCCTGGCTACTTCAAGTGCTAAAGACTCCACGGCTCTCAGCAACACAGATCAAGCATGTTGGGTATAGGGATCATCAGACTGCCACTCAGGTAGCATAACCCAAACTGGTTGCAATCCTCCTTAATCCCAATAGTAGCGTCCTATGATATTCTTATTACTTTGAACTCTTATTATCCAGTATAGTTTTCTACTTTGTGTTTTCCTATTACTGCTTTTTATCAACTTTTTTTCAAATTTTATCAATTTTTAATATAAATAGCAATGAACTTATCTTGCAGCAGCACCTCATCAGACGTGAGCCCCGTTTCAAGCCTTTCATCAGGGAGTGAGGTGCAATTAAATAGTTGAGCTAACATTTAAACTTCATGCCACCTGGAATTCAAACCACTACGCAGTTTAATATTTAATTGCACCTCACTCCCTGATGAAAGGCTTGAACGGGGCTCACGTCTGATGAGGTGCTGCTGCAAGATAAGTTCATTGCTATTTATATTAAAAATTGATAAAATTTGAAAAAAAGTTGATAAAAAGCAGTAATAAGAAAACACAAAGTAGAAGACTATAATGGATAATAAGAGTTCAAAGTAATAAGAATATCATAAGACCGCTATTAATTGGGATTAATGAGGATTGCAACCAGTTTGGGTTATGCTACCTGAGTGGCAGTCTGATGATCACCTATACCCAACATGCTTGATCTGTGTTGCTGAGAGCCGTGGAGTGTGGTCTGTAGCTGTTATAAAATTAGCCAAAATACCCGAAATTCTGTAAATGGCACCCAAACTTCGGCACACAATAAAGCCTGCAGTTATAGAATAGGGGCTAGTTATGCTAGTAACAATTAATTGCCACTAGATTGTCAAATAATTGCTGATAAATATCAATAGATTGTGAGCCTGCCAGGATAGACAGGGAAAAATGCTTGAGTACCTGAATAAATTAATGTAAACAGTTCTGAGCTTCCCTGGGAAAAACAGTACAGAAAATTGAATTAATTAATTAATTAATGTGCACTAATCGGTGCTAATTTTCTGTTGCACCCCTAACGGTCTTATGCCTCTGTTCTGTAAACAGTTGGGCTGTATTCAGCCAATGGCGGGCAGCATGGTTAAAGACTCCTGCCGGCACTGAACCTGGAAATTCAATGTTGTGCCATATCCGGCGATCAGTATTAAATTTCTGATTTAATTTTGGCCACTGGAACTTAATTGGTTAAGCCACTATTCAATGCTAACCAGTTAAGTTCCTAGCGGTTAAAGATAGCGCTATTTATACAGTCCTATTTAACCGCTAAACCCAGTGCTAACTGGCTATATTGCACGATATAACTGGTTAGCCACTATGCGCTAATTCGAATTTGCAGTGGAGGTGAGCGGTTATCTTCTCACTGAATATTTGCAGATAGCTGGTTAAATGCTATTTTAAATGTATTATAATAACCTTTTTGAACAGCCAACGCTCTTTCCATTTTATACACATGACAAACTGAAGACCACCAAAAACAATAATTCAGTCTTCTACAGTTCTTTCCAATTATGTGTTATTTGTTGGATGGCAACGCCTGTTAATATCAATAAGAGCTTGTTATTATTAGCAGATATTTGACATTTAGCTCTCATAGTCATGCCAAATAAAATTGTGTCATATGACAATGCTACATGGTTCTCTAACAAACAATTTATTTGATCCCAAATAGACTCCCAAAAAGCCTTAATGAATGGACAATAAAACAATAAATGATCTAAAGTTCCAGCTTCAAGATGACAATGGCAACATCTATTTGACTTAGAGCAATCCAATTTTTGTAAACGAACAGGGGTCCAGAGTGCTCTATGCAACAGGAAAAACCATGTTTGCCTCATAGATGCAGACATTGTACACTTCATTCTCAGGACCAAAGACCTGGAAGGTTTTCAATATAATTTTGTACCTGAGGCAATGGAGAATTAAAGAGGGGGAAATTCAGTAAAGGTCACCCAAAGCTAGGCACCTAACCTCGGGTATGGGCACTAACATAGGCATGGAAATGCAAATATTCTCTAACTGTGTACTGAAATCCTGGGAATGCCCCTGCCCACCTTTGGAGTTGCATGCAAGATAAGTTACAAGGATGCTCAAAATAATCACAGATCTTTTGCTCTTAAATAATAATAATAACATTCATTAAAATATAATGTATGAGGTGCTCAGACCCCAAACCCATTGCAAAGTGTTAATCAACACAGCAAGGGCCGGCTCGTTTGGGTTTAACTGTCACGTTCATGGAGTTAAGCAGCAAGGAATGCCAGTGAAATGTCACCGCCACAGTGAATGATAAAATAAGTTCCATGCACTTGTATTGAGTGTACGGTATACTAAAAGTGGTTGTTGGCATATTTAGGCGGTTTGGGACCATGGATGCCATGATGGTCCCGCTGCCTACCACCTGCCTCTTCAAATGTGGGACCAGGAAGTGATGTTGGAGGGAGAGCCAAGGCTGGCGCAAGCTGCAGATTAGAGATGCTGCTCCCTGCCATATCATCTGAAGAAGTACACTGGAGGGGGGAGCGCAGCAGGGAAGGAATATTAAAGGGGCAAACTATGGGGGAGAATGCGAGGGGGCGCACAACGCGGTGATGCTGGGTGCCTCCTCTTAAGCAATAGCCAGGACCCCTACTCTTCTAACTACTGCCCTCTATAAAAACTCCATTTCATCTCTATAATGACATGGGGCTCTCTTAAGAGGCTTCAAGTTAATGAAAATACTCTGGTCAGGCTACTCTACTGCATCATGTCCTTGATCGTATATCTGTTTCTTTGCAGATCACGGTGGGCCACCGATTTCCTTCAAATAAAATGCAAAGTGTTGATCCTTGAGAATGACACAGAGACAAATTTGTCCCCATCCCCGTGGGATCTCAATATCCCCGTCCTGTCCAGGCAAGTTCTGTCCCTTTCCGATTCCTTAACCGCACAAGCCTCAAACACCTTAAGTATACTCTGACCTGTGAAAATGCCATGCAATATACATATGCACTATTTTGAACAGTGCTTCTTACTTCATGGCATGTTTTATACACGGGGCACAGAACATGAGTGAGGCTCCCACTATGCCAACAACTCACAGAATACTAAATTATGCATGTCCCAGATACATTTACATACCTACATTTACTCCAGCTCTATGGCTGGTATAACTGTGGACAAGTAATGTTAGGTACGCTGATACCAGGCTATGCTAGTGTGGATATAGAATCGGCTTTCATTGGACATCCTTGGGGGGCCTAAATGATGGTGTTCAGTTTCTAGAACTGAACCCTAGATCTCGGCCTAATGTTCAAATCCCTGCATGCTTCAATCATCAGCGTGCTTCGTCCCTTTGCCAGACCATACCATATCTTCTCTCTCAATGTTCTTCCCACACCTTGTCATACTGTTCACCATCTTTGTTCTAAATACACTAGACTATACTTTTCTATACACCATATTTTACCATAATATGTTTGCCATACTAAGAGGCTCATAATCAAAAAATATAGAAGTCCATAAAGCATCCTAAATTGGCACTTGGATGTCTTAATCACCAGGATGTCCAACTGCCGATAATGAAAACATCTTTCAATACGCCTAGTGAGTTGTTCCAGCCTCTCTATGTTCAGAGCAAGAGATGGGTATGGTGAAGCGTGTTATAGGTGGGCTTTGGGTAATCTCAAGGGTGCGTTAGACATGGACGTCTTGCAGCGATAAACATTTTGCAACACATCCTGGACAGGACTTATATGTTTGGAACTAGACCTGTTTTAGAAGGGTCCAAGTGCCACAAAGGTGCCCAAACTGACCAGATGCCCAATACATGCATCAAGGTAAGACACCCCCACACTCTCCAGTGCTCACTGACCCCCTCACACCCACAAATATCAGAATACAAACGTACATACCTGTCTCCAGAACATCAGCACCTGGTATAGGAAAGCCTAGTAGAGCTGCATACAGGTGTCTTAAGTAGCCTGGTGAGTGAGCAAGTGACCCATAGAGAGGAGTAGCAGTTCCATAAGCTGCTTTAACCACTACATTTATGGTGGAAAATGTGAGGCCACCAAAACCCTACAATATGGAGATCCAAAATCCACGAGTACAAAAGAATCATCAAGGAAAAACGACGTACCTTCTACTCCAACAAAATAGAATCCCCCCACTACCAACAGTAAAGAACTATTCAGATTATTCAACACGCTACTGGAAATTGATCACCACAAAAGATCCTCCTCCTCACAACTACCTACCGCTGAGAACTTCGCACTTTACTTCAAGTCAAAAGTTCTGAATCTCAGAACCTCCTTCCAAAATCCACCATCCAGCCCTCCCCCAGCAATCACACCCACACTCTCTGATTCGACCCTGGTAGACAGGAGCTGGAGCCACTTTGAACCCCCTAACTGGTTCCTATTTCTCAAGCTCTATAATAAATACGCCAAAAACCTTCTGCCACCTAGACAACTGCCCCCACCCCCTTCAAGATCATGCTCTTTGACTGGATCTATTATCTAATGGCAAACGGCGAATTCCCAACATATCTTGGCCACATCCCTCATCTCGCCCTATTATAAAGAACCACAATGATCCATATCAACAACATCCAACTACAGACCAGTAGCCAACATCCCCTTCTTCACCAAACTGATGGAAGGTCTGATTAACAATGCCCTTACAAACTACCTAGATAAATTCTCTATACTTCACGAGTACAGTCAGGATTCCGCTCTCACCACTGCACCGAAACAGCCTCAGCCTCCATCATAGATCACATCGCACAACTATTCAGCTCTGGGAAACATGCACTAATATAACATAACATAACTTTATTCTTCTGTACTGCCATAACCAAACAATTTCTAGGCGGTTTACACAGAAGAAGGCTGGACAATCAGCGAAATACAAAAGATTAAAATTACAACAGTTTTATTAAATATACTCAGTACAGAATTTTGCTAACAATAACATCCACATTTAGAAAATGAATTTGTCAAACAACACCATCTTAATTACTTTTCGGAATACACCATAAGACGACATTAGCTTGCCCATTGAATTTACCCAACCAGGACTGCTGTTTACCTGCTTGAAACGCGAGAGTATTATCCAAAAAAGTCTTGTATCTGCAACCAGTAATTTTTGGATAAGCGAATAAATGTAAACTTCTAGTTTTCCTCGTTGGTGTGTACAATATTAAATGAGATAAAAATAGGGACAATCCCCAAATCAGTTTAAAACAGATACAAGAAAATACTCCAATTTGACCTTAGCAGCACCTTTGACCTGGTTGACCACAACAACCTACTCAGCTGTCAAGATGCCATAGGTATCTCGGGCTACGTACTTAACTGGTTTAAAGGCTTCCTAAAAAAACGATCCTACCAAGTCATCAGCGAGCAAACCTACTCCCAGACTTGGATCAACCCTTGTGGTGTGCCTCAAGGCTCCCCCTTATCCCCCCCCTTTTTAATCTGTACATGGCCTCCTTAGGACAGGAATTATCCAAACTGAATCTCCAATCTCACATCTATGCGGATGACATCACTATCAATGTCCCTATCTCTGCACTGTCAACAGAAACCAGTCACTTCATCGCATCTGTCATCAACTAAGTAGAACAATGGTCAACAAACTCCAAACTAAAATCAAACCCAAAAAGACCAAACAAGCCAACTGTATTTATTATCAACCTAAATGGAAGAAACTTCCCAATCAACCCAACCATCAAAATCCTAGGCGTAACCCTAGACCAGCAACTGACACTCATACCAACATCCTAATCAAAAAATGCTTCCACTTACTGTGGAAACTTTGCACGCTAAAACCATCTTCGATTTCACTTCATTCAGACTGTTGGTCCAGTCTCTGGTCCTAAGCACATTGGACTATTGCAACATAATCTACCTAGGATCTCACAAAAAACAAGAAATTGAGACTTATCCAGAACACAGCCGTCCGACTCATCTTTGGCTTGAAAAAATCCAACAGCATCACACTATACTACAAGAAACTCCACTGGCCAGTGTCCCAATGCATTTTGTTTTGTTCTTATATGGGGGGGGGGGGAAATGTTTTTGAAGTACTTCTATGTTTGATGAAAATGTGTTTTTGAAGTACTTCTATGTTTGATGAAAATGCAATTTTGAAGTTCATTATAGTATCCACCCTTCCCTCTGGCACTCCTCGCACGGTCCGTGCATCTCCCCTCCCTCCCCCTTACTTTCACGGCGCGTTTTAAGGTTTCAGTCTTGTTAAAAGCCGCCAGAGTGTTCGTGTAGTCGAGTGCGTGTGTGGCCGGAGGTTGCGTCAGAGGAGAATCTTCCATCCACACACACGCGACTGCAAGTACGCGCCGGCGGCTTTTCAACACGACTGAAACCTTAAAGCGCCGCGAAGGTAAGGGGAGGGAGGGAGATAGATAGATTCGGGTGGGTAGGAAGGAAGGAGGGAGGGGGCCTGCGTGCGATCGGTAACCGCGCGCATTCCCTCCCTTAACTGCGGGGACAAGGCCATTTACCACTCCATGGGGCGGTGGATGGCCTAGTCCCTGTACCTGCGGTGAGCACCTTTCCCCCCCTCCACCGTTTTGGCAGGTTACCCGCGGCTACTCTTGGCTAGCTGCGGGTAACGTCCACCATGTCATTCTCAATCTTACTATACCATGTCTTCCATGCTATGCACACTTGTCTTACCATTTTTGCCAAGTCATGTCTCACTTTGTCAGCCATGCTATGTTCTGCCATTCTACACTCAGTCTTACCCTACCATGTTTTGTCATTTTGTGTATTTACCACTCTTTATTAATTATGTTTGCCATCTCTGTCAGTTATTGCCATACAATGTCTAAGAGTGTGGTACAGGGATTATAACTACAGCCTTAGTACCCTGTGGTTGTGGGTTCAAGCCCACATTGTCCCCTGTGACCCTGAGCGGGCCACTTGGTCCCCCACTGCCTTTGGTACATTAGTTAGAATGTGAGCCCACTGGCACAGATAGGGGGAAAAATGCTTGAGTACCTGAAATTCTGAAGCTCCCCTGGCAGAATGGTATAGGAAATTGAAGAAATAAATAAATGATCATCTTTGGACGATCCCCTTTACAGCTGAAGAACATTCACTGTACGTATTTTGCTTTCTCAGCCCCCTCTCTTTTGGAACTCTATTCCTTCCAGGCTAAGGAACAAGGCCTCATTTCTTATGTTGAGGGACGGTCCTCAAATCCTTTTTCTTTGCATAGGCATTTGATGGCCTGATTGGAGAGTAGCTCAGGCAGGGTGCACAGATGGCTGCCACCTTTGTGCTGTAGTTTGACTTCTTTGCCCTTCTCAAAAGACAACAGAAATGTACTGTCAGATCAGGCCATTAAATGTCTGTGTAAAGAAAAAGACTTTGAAATCCACCGTCTTTTCCTCTTCATCTGTCTTATGCTGTCCCCTTCCTTCTCTTTTCTTTTCTCCTATACTCTGTACTGCTATATTTTTCCTCAGGCACCTCTTACATGGGAGTTTTGGAAATTTGATCAGGATGTTGCGGATACTTCACAGAGTTGCTGCTTTAGTTAGTCTCAGCTGGCTTGCATTTTACCAGTGTAATGAGCAGTTTTGGCTTGCCCACACATCCTGCTGAACAACTCTGTTTTCAGGGCAGGTGGGGCAAGAACACTGGTTAAGAAAAGAGAGGCAGATGTGTTGTCAAGTAATCCAGTTCCTGGCGGGAATTTGAAGGCCACTCCCGGTTTTTCCAACACACCCACCCTCATAGCATTCTTGAACCTGCAGTGCTGATATCAAATAGGAAAAGCAGGGACTATAAATTCTAGAATGTATTGGGATGTAATTTCAAATTCAGGATTGGCCTAATGTCACTCCTTCCCTAATCTCTTGGAAATGTGCTGTAATGAAATAATAATCTCCGACCTCTTCTTACCCGCTCAGATCCATGAACTCTCTTCTGTATGTATAAATAAGGAGTGTACGGACACACCCACCCCCCACCCCCAGCTCAGCTGGAAAATTCCTAAGACAGGAGAAAGATTATCACTAGACCAGGATTGTGATTTCATGCTTTACATTCTTGGCTTCTTATTATCATGACTGCATGGTGAGTGTTACATTGGGCGGGTGGAGTTGCAGGTTTTAATAGTCGATCCTGGATTCCAGCGCAAGTTTGCCTGGAGCCATAAGCCTCTTGGAGTGGTTTTGTTTGCTGTAGCACGGTGCTAGCACGAAAATGAACATGCTTGCTTTTTCCTCCTTTCACTCACAGTTGCAAATGGGCCATAAATACTAACTGTTCAAAAGGGTTCTTTCTGTGTGACCGCAAAGTGGCTTCAGTACCATTAAATATTTAGGAAAATGTTCCTTAGAGTTCTCAGGCCCCCCTTTAATTACAGTTGCTGGGTAGAAGCTGTTGGAAAAGCAGATACCTTCTGGGTGAGACAGGTGGGGTCTGGATGTCTAGGTGCAGCAGTAGTACAAGGCCAGGCAGCTGGTATATACTGTACACACAGACTCGCAGAGACACATATAAACCAACACATAGACATGCCTCTGTAGATACACAAACAGAACATCCTCTCCTCACCTCCCACAGAAAAATATTCTCCAAGGATCTTATTCAAAATGACTTTTTTTCCATTCTTTGCCTAGAGGGGGTAAAATCTGCCCCCAGTTTTAAACTTAAATCATTGTGACTGCCAGAGTGCTAAAACAATTCATTTTTTTCCAAATATGATATCAAAAGAGGAAAATTAAATTATTCATACAACGTCCTGTATGATTTCACAGTCATGTTTCATGTCCCCCTTAACAATCCCACCCACCCACCTACCATCAGGCACTAACTGAGAGGTAGCCTGATCATAAAGAGACAAGTGACCCAATTAAGGACTATTAGAAGCCAGACTTAACACATTGCATTCATCATCCACTTACTAATGCACATCTCAGAACATGAGCCCTTCGGGCTATCAAACATTTTCAGTGATTAAGAATCAGTCTGTGTGTGCCCTAATTGCTAAAAACAATATGTGGCCTTTCTAAAAGTTGAAAGAATTGTTTCATTACAATTATCACCAGGCGCTGTTGCCATTATCTTTTCTGTGTTTTAACAGGGAATGTAGGTGATCATTTATACATTTCTTGGCAATTAAGCCTATAATATGCACAAAAAAAGTTTATGGAATTTCCCCTTTGAAGCAATAATTTTACAACGGGCGTAACTGATCTGGCACACAAGTTTAGAACATAGTGTAAAGTTCTAAGCATTCACGTCCCTTCCTGTGTACAGTGGTCTCCTCGGTTTGTTTCTTGTGCTCTGCTAAACAGATGTATGTCTCCAACAGAATTTATTTTGTATTTTTATCAATGTTTCTATTGAAGTTCTTCAATGGTCAGTCTGCTGGGTTCTCCAGCTATGTTTTTTTTCCTCTGGAATATCAGCTCTTTTTTCCTTCTCTATGCAGGAAACTTCCAACCTGAGGACTTATGCCCATTCTGCTTTGGCCCTAGGAGACCTAATCATGATATGGAAAACTATGTTATGCAAGGATAAGCAGGCAGTATATTCTCACATGTGGGTGACATCATCCACGGAGCCCTGGTACGGACAGTCAAAAAGTGTACTGTCACTTTAAGTCTTTTGAAGATTGCCCATACCTTACATATGCCAGTGCTTTCCCACCCGTTATCAGTTTGCAGGACCATCAGTTCTCAGTTTTCTGTGGAGTTGAGAAGCTGTTCTTTGAAGTTTCTCCAAGCACGAAAAACTTTACAACTTTCTCTGCCTTCTCGTTTCAATTTTTCTTCATATTTTATCTGTTTTATTGTTTTTCTTTTGTTTTGTTGTAAAATTTTGGAATTTTGACCAAACTTATTTTTGGGACCATCTGGTCCTCCTCAACTTGTTTTCAGGCCGGGAGCATCAAGCCTTTTTTGAGTTATCTATTCAACCTTCCCGGACCATAGAGTCTTTTGAACTTGCGTTGGTGGCATTCCTCTCGATGTCTTAGCCACCAAGTGGCTTCACCACCAGGTGTTAAAGGGCCATTTTGACTACAGACCCACATAATTGGTATGTCCAGTATCTAGGTTCAAAGCCCCATGATATTTCCTTCCTGCTTTGCTCTAAACTACAAAAGATATCACTCAAGGCAAGATGATTGCAGTCCGAAAAACCTTTTGGAACAACTCCATCTGCATCAAGGATGCCTGCAGACTCTGGTGCCGACTCTCAATATCTTTTGAGAGACTCTCAATATCCTGCATTGACACTAGCACCAAAGGAATTGATACCTTGTTCTGCATTTGCTTCATCAGCGCTTTCTCCTTCAGGGGACACTCGTTAGAAAGCTAAAGAAGCATAAATGCCTTTCCCCCTCCAGGCATGTATCATCTTCTCAAGCATCAACTCCATCGACATATTTGAAGTGTAGACACACCGAAACAAGGTCACCATCACTACAACTGGTGTCTCATCTGAGGTGAGCCTCAACATAGATATCACCAACACCTCAGCATCCGACGTTGCCTGTGCCTTCTGTACCGACATTGGTACCGGCACTGACTGCAAATTTAGCTAAGAGAACCATTGAAGAAGGCGCTTGATGAAATTATGCTGCAGTTGCACATGGTGCAAACACCTGCTCCAGCACACAGTCTTAGTCCAGTCCAAGCAACATTTGAAAGCTTCATCGAAAGACCATTCTCAGACTCCACACCATCAATATTCCCTTTGAGAAGACGACCTTCTTCCTCCAGGGAACAGAGTTTTTCATGTTCTCAACATTCTTCTTGGAGATCGCATCGATGTTCACCTCGACATCCATCTTGAGGCGGTCCTCGATGTTCTCCTCGGCGCTCTGCTTAAGCCTTTCCTCAATGCTCACCTCAACATCTGCCTTGACACTCTACATTTCCAAGGTCTGACATCAAGTAGTATGATTATGATTTATCTCCTCGTTAATCATCTGATTACCTAGAATTTTCTGCAGAGGAGTTCTATGGCATACCTTCTGACCTGTCTCCAACTCCTTGTAGAAGATCCCCATTCAATATTTTTCCCCTCCCTCCCTCCTCTCAGATATCTACGGCCCCTCCCATAAGATGGGCCTTAGACACCTGGGTCAATTAAGGCCTTAGGCCTCTTTCATGGTGCATTCTGGGATGCCCTGGGAGTGATCTAAGATTCCAATTGGTCTAGATGACAAAGACCATTCCCATGGCTGATTGCAGGAAACTGCGGTTTAGGGGAGTCCTGATGGCTCAGCTGATTCCTTTGCCTTAATCAGCTGATGGCAAGTGATCCCTCAGCAAAGATAGGTGGCTGAGCTGCAATTCTCTAACCAGCACCAGTCACATGGGCACCAGTTAGAGAATTTGGAGGGGGGTAAGGCGTCTGTTCTTTAAGACAGATACGATTCTGTATAAGATGCCAGTGTGCGATTCTTAGCCGTTTCATAGGTGGTTGCCAAGACCAGCAACCTATAATAGAATCAGCCCCTGAGTCTCTGCTAGCTTCCACTGAGAAATCACCAGGCTAAACCATCCCTTCCATCTCTGTATAAATCCAGATGTTCTGGTGCAGCTGTTCTGTGGCGATGCTACTAGCTTATCTCTTTTTTTCAGAACATTCTAGATCACTATGGAAAGGATTCCTCAAAAGCAGACCCTCCCATTTGTGAGCAGAATTATAGCTACTTGAACAATTATAGTACATTTTGTTTGCTTTGGAGCCTATTTTCCTATTATGTCTGTTCATGTCAGCCTACTGTGGCAGAATATTAATGTAATTGTTCTGTTCATTTCTGTTAATGCTCTGTTAATCAGTTACAGATATCTCTGCTTGGTATGTTATTCATTTCATCTTCAGTGATGTGTCCCATGATATTGACTGGTTGCCTTTAAATTAAGGGTTATGGGCCCCTAATCACTTGTCAAAAGTGATTAAACTAGACAGAGGCTAAGGGAGAGTGGGCCTTCAGACCCTGTGATATTGTCCCGATGGTCAGTCCACCCCTGATTCTACTTTCTGTTAGAATCTTTCAGATGGTTGAGCACAGCCAATTTGTTTGTACTGAGTAAAGTTTTGTATTAAAACTTGACTGCTTTGGCTTTCTTAGTTTTGGGTCTGAATCCGTTACACTCTTATCATTGTTATTAGAACCTGTATGAACATCTCTGCACAAAAGGTGTGATTAAAAAAAAAAATCAGTAAGGTAGAGAGCTTGGGCACTGACAATCTGGCAAACAGAATATGCTCTCCATTAGTTGAAGGGAGGACTTTTTCTCATCTTCATATCTATGATGGGGTTGTTGGGTTGTTTTGGGGGGGTTTCATTCATAGCAATGCCTCTTTTATTTTCTACTTTGTTGTCTTTCATTATGTGCCTCATATCAAGTTTCTGAGGTATGACCTTTAACTTACTTCCTCCCTGCAGTCTCTATGGAAACTGCACTAATCTAGGAGCCAGCTGCTCTTTGTATGCAATCTAATTTCTTATGTTTTTCTTAGTTGCAGATATATTTCCTCTCTTCCTAAGGGATGGACAAAAGGTTATGAAACTAATTTCAGTAGGTAGACTGTTGCCTTCTCAAAGCTCAGCCTGTGCTTCCCCATTAACAGAGGAATTCCGGCATCTACCAATATATAAAATAAAAGGGAAGAGCAGATAAGAATTGGTGCTTTCTACCTAATCTTTCCTTCTCAAGGTTTTGAATCTAGCCCTGGATTGTCCTTTACCATAGTCCAAATTTCTCTCCAGTTTGTTTGCTGTAGGAAGTCTACTATCTCCAAGCCACAGCTATGGAACCTGCCTTGTGGCTTGGGAAGGTCTAGTTGCAGAGAAGGGGAAGGATAACTTGCCTTTGTATGAGAATAAGAAACGGGGTATGGAAAGAAAGTACAGTATATAGTTGTTAAGTGTGAGTTTGTGTGAAATTTGTTTATTCAGACAGATGATGTAGGAGGTCTTTAGACTTGAACTCCCTGCTGTCTGTTTTTCTTTGTTTTAATTAAGTATATTTATGTATACCACCTTGGAATAAGGCGATTTATACATTTTTCTATCCCCCCTTCTGTTTTTCATGGTTGTCTTAATAATGGACTCTTCCCGACTGGAAGCATGCAGTGATCCATCCTATTCTTAAGAAACCTAATCTGGATCTCTCCCTACCTGAGAGTTTTCAACCAGTTTCAAACCTTCAATTCTTTGCTAAGGTCCTGGAGAAGATAGTATTTAAGCAATTAATTATGTAGAATCAACGAACACTCTTCATCCAATGCAAGCAGGATTTCATAAAAACCATAGTACCCTGCTTTTAACATTACGTGATACCATTAGGGTCACTCAAGATGCTCACACCACGGTTAACTTAATCTCCCTGGATCTTTCCTCAGCTTTTGATCGGTAGATCATAGACTACTCATCAACAGGTTATCCGATCTCAGTATTTCTGGACAAGTATTATCATGATTTGCCAGTTATTTATGTGGAAGAAGCTACCAAATTGCTTTTCAAAATCCCTATACAAGTACAAAATATCTTTATATCGGTAATACCTCAGGGCTCCATTCTAGCACCCCTTCTCTTTAATATCTTTTTCACTTCCCCATTGACACTTATTCAATATTTTGGTGGTACTTCATTTTGCTATGCTGATGATATCCAAATTTGTTACCAGTTCTCAGATTCTTCAATGGCTTCAAATGTCTTTCAAAAGTATCTCAGTGGCTAAAAGCAAATCTTGTGTTTAATGCTGTGAAAGGTGAATGTATGTTTTTCTTCAATAATCGCTTGGCTGGTACTGGATAGACTTACATGGTCTGTGACCCATATGTAATGATTTGGTTTAGGATGGCCTGGGAAAGGCATCAGTGGGAAACTCCACTAACTTGGAACATGAGGATGTTACTGGCCAGACTTTATGGTAGATATCCTCCAAACAGGATGGTTGGATAGGCTGGCGAGAGCTTGGACAGCAACTTCAGCATTTGGAACCTAGGACAATACCAGGTGGACTTTACAGTCCATGAACCAGAAATATCAAAGAAGAGACAAATTAATTTAATCATGTACAGTCAAACCTCGGTTTGCGAGTAACCCGGTTTGCGAGTGTTTTGCAAGACGAGCAAAACATTCTTGCAAAACTTGTCTCGAAAACCGAGTGTTGACTCGATTTGCAAGCACCCCGATAACCAGCATCGCTCCCCCCGCTCGCAAAGGCCCCCCTGCTCGAACCGGCACCCCCCCAGAACAACTTAAACTTCCGGCACGCAGCCCACAGGACGTGCCGGTGCCGCTAGAAGATCTTCCTGCTTCTGCCAGCCTTGAGCATGCATTTGCGCATGCTCAAGGACTTCTAATTCTCCTTCACGCAGCTCCTGATTGGTGAGGCCCGACTTTAGTAAGGAAGAGGCGGTCGGAGTATACCGCGAGTGATTTCCTTCACTCGCCAGCGCTCCGGCTTCCCTCTCCTGCCTCCCCTTCGCGGTTAGAAAATACCACAAATGACCGGTACTACAGACCGCGAATTCGCGGGGGGAGCACTGTAAATCCAGATGGTCTGGTGCAACTGTTCTGTGGCGATGCTACTAGCTTATCTCTTTTTTGCAGGACATTCTAGATCACTATGGAAAGGATTCCTCAAAAGCAGACGCTTCTTCGTCTATTAATCCATGCACTAGCTATTTCATTGATTGATTATTGTAATTCCTTGTATGCAGGTCTTCATTTGACCTCTCTCAAAGGACTGTAACTCATACATTCAACAGCCATCAAAGTTATTTACTTTGTCCACTGCTTTGACCATGTGACTCTCTTACTCAAACAAGTACACTGGCTACCTCTATCAGGTTGGATCACATTTATGAATTATTCTTGTTTATAAAACTCATTCTCCTTCTGCCCCTCTGTATCTGAGCAGATTGATCATCCCTTACCAACCCCTCCGTGTACTATACTCTGCAGATAGTAATCTCCTCTGTCTCGAGGCTCTCAGAATTGCATTATGTGGGACCAAAACTTTGGAAAGAACTTCCTCTTCAAATTAGAAATCTTGCAACCTTGAAATAATTTTTTTTTTAATTATAAAGACACATCTTTTTATGAAAGTTTTTGGCCCTTAAAATACAGTACATGCCTCCGTCGTTTTTTATGCATTTTTATAAATTTACAGCTGTGCATATAACAGTTCCCTAATTTTTGTGTTTGTATTTTATATTTTTGTAAATTAATTGTGATTTTATATATGTACTTTTTCTTTTTGTAAACCGCAAATTAGCAGTATATCAAATGTTAATATAGATTAAAGATTAACCCCCTCGTTTACAAAGCTGTGCTAGCGGCTGCCGCGTGGCAACAGCCCCGAAGCCCTTTAAATCTCTATGGGCTTTGGAGCCATTACCGCAGCGGTCTGCGCTAAACGGCTTCATAAAAGAGGCCCTAAATAAAATAATGCCTAATCTAAAACTTGAATACACAAGGTCTAAATTCCCCATTGAAATTAGAATTAGAGAGACTACCTGCCTCGTAGAAGAGACATACCTTTTACAAAGGATGAACGCCTGATGAAGTACCACAAGCAATAGGGTAGCCAGACAGCAAATTTTGGGTGTCCTAGGAGCAAAATGGGTAGGCCCAAAATGTCCTCTTTGCTCCTTAACATGCATCCCCCTCTCAACTCACAAATACACAAACTAGCAAGGATGTCAAATCCTTCCATATGAAGACCTCCTCCAGAACTAAAAAAAGATGCTTAGAATTTCATATCAAGCATGGCAATTGACATTACTGAGTCCAAGCTGGCATCTAGTGCGGTTTTCTTCAACCTTTTTACACCTATGGACCGGTGGAAATAAAATAATTATTTTGTGGACCGGCAAACGACTAAGACTGAAATTTAAAAACCTGTCTCCGCCCCATCCCCGCAGCTCGGTCCTCGTCCCGTCCCCGTGAACTCAGTCTCCATCTCCATCCTGTGTACAGGGAGTGGGGAAAGAGAGAGCGAGAGAGATCCATGGTGCATCTCTCCCTCTACTGCCATATCCAACATTTCTCCCTCTCTCATCCCCCGGATCATGTGCAGCATTTTTCACTATTGCCCACCAGCCCCATGCCCAACATTTCTCCTTCTATCACCCCTCTCCAGCACCATGCCACACCTCTCCCTCCATCACTATGTCCAACATTGCTCCCCCTTGAATCCCCTTCAATCTGTCCCTCTGTTCCCTCTCCACCACCATATTCAACATTTCTCACTCTCCTTCTCTTCCCCATGTATCTCTTCCTCACTCCTCTTTCTCTCTCTATGCCCAACAATTTTCCTCTTTCTTCTTTTCCCCATGTGTACCATCTTTCCTTCTCACTTACACACTATCCCCGACTATTCTTCCTTTCTGTCCCCTCCCTTGTGTCCCAAGTTCAGGCCTCCTCCCTTCCTTTATGTGCGCCGAGTTCATGTCCCCCTTCCCTGCCTTCCAACCTTTGTCCCAAATTCATGCCCCTCCCATGTCCCAACATGCTCCTCCCCCCCTCTTTTCTCCCTTGCTTGTTCGAGGCCATCCAGCCTCTGCCGAAGCAGGATCAGTGTCTCCTGCAAGCGCATGTCCATCTTCCTTCTGGCTTGACTACTCTTTATCTTCAGCACCAGCTGCACTTGTTTGCCAGGATAGCGTGCAGCGGTTCTTGCATGCTGCTGACCCGGTTCCAGGTCAGCCACGTGTAGCATGCAAGAGTCACTGTGCGCTGTCCCGCAAACAAGTGCAGCTGGCACTGAAGATAAGGATCAGCCAAGCCGGAAGGAAGATGGACATGCACTTGCTGGGGACACTAATTCTTCACGGACCGGCACCGGTCCACGGACCGGTGGTTGAAGAACACTGATCTAGTGCATGCTAACTTGTACATGCACAAAAAAATGAGGTCTGGAGATCTTCAGGTCATAGGGCTTGGGATCGCTGCCAACTACATTAAGGGTGCGCCATTGCTGGATGAGCCTGAGTGCAAAATGGGTGGGCCCCGTCCCTCCCATTGGATCCACCCATGGCTATACCACTGATCACTAGTGTAACCAGATGGTTTATCTCCAACAGAAAGGAACAGATGAAGGTAGGGGTTGGGAGTGTTGATTCGCTGAGAAGGTTTATGATCGTCCTTTTAAGGATGTTTAACATGTTTTTCAGGCTGGAATTTTTCGGTGGCTTTTAAATTCTTCCCAACCTAATGTCCTACCCTTTTTTTTTTTTTTTTTTTTTTTTTACTTTTGACTTTTCTATCCGAATGTTGTAGTTCTTCCCCTGCTCCCCTTTTGTCTCTGTTTTGTCTTTGTTTGATTAGTATTTCATGATCAAGATTAACTGTAATTTGTTTAGTTTATATTTCATGTATTCCCTGCTGTTTTAATTGTGTAAACCGCCTTGAAGCCTGATAGGGCGGGATATCAAACTTTTAATAAACTTGAAACTCATTAACGGGAACACTCAAGACCAGTGTTATACCCTGGCAAATATTTGTGCATCTGATACCAGTAAGATCCATTTTATGAGCTAACAACTGAGCAGCTGTGGAGTTTTGTGTGTGTATAGGGAGGGATTTCAATTTGACACCCAACCACAGAGTGGATAACTCAAGAGGATGGATGAGGGGACTGAGCAGCAATAGCCAGAAACCAAAAGCCCTCATTAAAGAATTTAATCTGCCTGATATTTGGAGAGAAGTGAACCTGGGGAAATATAGTAACATAGTACATGACAGCAGATAACGAACTGCATGTTCCATGTATTCTGCCCAACAGTCACATTCATTATTAAGGCAATATTGAACCAACATTACTCATTCTATTCTAAAATATTTAATTTGTAGTCAAGATCTGATCTTGCCTATATAGATACGATAATGAGGTTAAGGGTGACTACATATGTGATTGAAAGTATTACCTGGTTCAACCATACCCAGTGTGATGAAAATTCAGGGACATGGAAAAGGGTAGTGGATGACAGTTTTGGAACTTAAATTAATTATTATTAAATTACAAAGAGACCTGTGTCCAGATAGAAAAAGACAATGAGGAATATTTACAAGTTAACGTCCCCTTTTACAAAGCTGTAATAGCGATGCTGCGGTCAATGCACCGAAGCCCATGGGATTTTTAATATCATTACTACCGCGGCTTTGTAAAAGGGGCCTTAAGGCTATAGGAGCGCAGTTCTCTAATCATATGAGGGAGTGCCTTTAAGCTGTACTTAGAGGTCAATTTTATAGCACTGAAGAGAGAAAGAGAAAAAGAAAAGTAAAAGTGAGCTGAATGCTGCACTTGGAAAACTCACTAGAGGAACATAAGAGAGAGTACCAAATACCAAAGTGTGCTGAGAATTGGAAAATGCTCAGAACACCCTTTACAGAGCTGCGAGGGGATGAAATAAATTATTAAGTGTTCCAGATGCGCTAAGCTTGTTATGAGCAAGGCAACAAACAAGTAGAGGGATGGCTAGGAAATTTAAAAAGGTTCAGAGCAGGATTCAAGCCAGGTAATGTTATCAGAAACATAGAGCTGCTACAACAGTCCTTTCTTAATTTTATATAGAATTGTACACTCTGGCGAGCCTAGTGACAGAAGAGGTTAGAGAGGAATATTTGAACTTTTCAGAGCTACCCATCTGGGAGAAGAGAGAGGGCTGCTAATTAAATTAGTTATCTCTCATGAGGTGCCTATAGTCCAGTGGTCTCAAACTCGTGGCCCAAGGGCCACATGTGGTCTGCCAGGTACTATTTTGCGGCCTCTACTAGTGCTGCCCGCTCTTTGCAGCATCCTCTGGCTTTCCCCTGGCCTCCCACTCTTACCTTCAGATAATTACCGCAGCTTGCAGAGAGGATTGCTGGTGCTGTAGAGTTCCTTGCAGGCTGCCGTGGTCCTCAGCAGCATGTTCCTTCTGCCACAATCCTGTCCCTGACATCAGAGGAGGGGCGGGACTGCGGAAGAGGGAACGTGTTGCGGAGGCCGATGGCAGCCTGCAAGGAACGCTACAGCACCGGCGATCCTCTCTGCAGGCTGTGGTAATTAGCTGAAACTAAGACTGGGAGTCCAGGGGGGAAGCTGGAGGATGCTGCAAAGAAGTGGGGAACATGCAGGCCTTCGGGGGAGGGGGGAAGATTTATAAACTATAAAGAGTTTTACCTCATGCAAAATTGTCATTTTTTAAAAATAAGACATTAACTATTTTTTCTGCGGCCCTCCAAGTACCTACAAATAAAATGCAGCCCTTCAAAGGGTTTGCGTTTGAGCCCACTGCTATAGTCTCTTCCTTCTGGGGAAGCCCTGGGCAGAGACAGATTAACAACTAAACTGTATGAAGAGTTCAGGAACCAGCTAGTAGACCTTTTTACTGGATAAGTTAAAATGCCACATTTCATGTGAGTGGCAGGGGTTACTGTAATCTTCAAGGAAGGAAAGGACTCGATTACATATGGTTCATATCGACCAATACTCTTACTCAAAGTGAATTTTAAAATATTTACAAAGATATTGGTGGCCAGGTTGCTTCCTCTACTGCCTAATCTTGAATACTCAGATCAATCTGGATTCATCCTCGGTTGACAGGGCTTAGATTATATAAGGAAAATGTTTAGCTTGATATGTAAAACAAAAAAAATTCTAGTAGTCTGATACTTTTGCTATCTGTTGATATAGAAACATTCTTCAATAGGTCTACTGGCCATATATGTTCTGGGCCCTGGAAAAATTGGGGGTGGGAGGGAATTTTTTTTCATTGGGTGAACATCTTATATAAGGAACCTCTGGCTTGTTTAAAAATTAATGAGGGCTATAATAACATTTTTGAATTGAGAAGAGGGACAAGACAAGGCTGTTTGTTGCTGCCAATCCATTTTGTACTGACTATGGAACCATTGGTCCAAAGAGTAAGAAATTATTATCATCTTCTCCCATCTGAATCCCCTGAATAGCATCATAAGATTGCACTATTTGCAGGTGATATATTTATGGAAACTACTCTGGGGCTAAGGGAGAAAATGGAAGCATTTGGGGGTGGAGTGGAAATCAGAATATACCTCAGCATGAAGCTAATTCCCTTTAGAGCAGATTTCCCCTTTCAGGAGAGCAGTTCTATAACAGAGGAGTTAGAATTAGGTTTTCTGGAGGGGTGTGCATTAGGAGCGTGCTCTGTAAAGGGGCATACAGGACCTTTTACAGCGGTGCTTTTCCAAGCAGGGCATGCTAAATGCTGGGCCACCCATTCTGTTCCTACGGACAATTTAGCATGTGCTGTTTGGCAGCACACTTTTGTAAAAGCCCACCATGGGTGCCTACATTCTGTTATAAAATACTAGTGTAATCAGCTATCGGTGCACCTAACATTTAGGCTCGATTTAAGTGCAAGCCCTTCGGACCAGTTTGCCACATGTGCTTAATCGGAGTACCATGTGAAGAGAGTCGAGCACCGTCATTTTTCTTGCAAGATCAGCAGCTGAGGGGCAAGATTCCGTGCTTGCATCGATCACTGCCATCACATATCTTAGGATGAGTGACCTGTAATCACATTTGAAGTTTGCGATTATCCCTTGGTTTTTGTTGCTTTCATATTCGACAGGCAGGCCCCTTGATGCGAACAGCTTTGCTACGTTTGAAAGCAGTGTATAGGTCTCTATCGCTTTAATTGGGAGACCATATTGTAGTTCATCTGTGTGAGCAACTGCAGAAGGACCTGGAGTACACCACTCTCAGGGGACAGGCCCTTCCAATTTATGTAAACGCCTAAGCGGCGTCTGACATCAGCATGGTGGACATGTTCAGCCAAAGACATGGCCAGGCCTAGACTGCTGTTCCGAAACACGCGGCTCGTCTACATGATTGCTTTTAACAGGAGTGAATGCTACGTGAAAGAATACAAGTGGGACCTATGACATCAGTGCGCATAAGCGGATTGGGTGCTTATCAGCATTGCAAATATCCAGAGTTTACATCCATTGACTTTAATGTAAAAAAAAACGGGACCGTGGTGGTCAGGTGCGGCTAACCGGAGACGTGCACTTAGGTGGAGTCGACTGTATTCTATAAGTTAGGTGCATATGTGGGAGTCCTGTCCATACCCTGCCTTGTGCATGCTCCCCTTGCAAATAAGCACTATGTAAGTTAACTGTATATTTGCAGTATAGAACAAGTGATGTGTTGCTACCTTTTACAAGCATAACACACATGCAATTGTGAGGGCCTAAGTTATAGAATTAACCTGCAAAAGGTCAACGAGGAAAATTAGTTATCTACTCTATTCCATTCTGAGACATATTCCACCTAATGTTGCAGGAATTCAAGATGGATTACAAAAAAAGAAAGTCAACCGCTGGGAATAAATTTTTAACTCCTGAGATACACAAACTATTTGCAAGACATTACCCCCTAGCCTCTTTAAAACAATGGATTTAAATCACTGGCTGAAGATGAGTATATCGTAGTTAGTAAGGAAAACTGGTGTGAAAATGATGATCCTGCCTAGATTTATGTATTTTTTTATTTTCATAGAAGTCCTGCAAAAATCCTTTAAAAAGCTCTAAGATAAGATTTTTTTTAAAAAAAATATTTTTGTTATGTAGAAACTGACCGCTGAAAATACTATTTCATTATTGGTTTCATTTCATTTCAACCACAAACTGAAAGTACTCAATGGGAGTTCAGACTTCCATCTGAATTAAACAATTCCTGGTGGTGATAGTCTTCATTATTCCCAGTACTTATCCTTATTTTCTTTTTGTTTCACTCTAATTTCATTCTTTCATTATCTACATTTCATTGTTTAATTATTTCATTTGTTTCCTTAATTCATTTAATAAGTAAATAATTTATATAAATAGCTTCATAACTTAGCTTTAATAATGACCAATTCCCCTTCCTGACGCGTTTTGCATAGCTTTATCAAGGTCGGGGGAACTTAAAGTTAAAGTTGAACTTCTCCTATTTAAACCAGCCACTGGCAATCCAGCTTTAACTTAGTAAAAGGAGCCCTGAGAAAGGAGCTTCATGTAATTAAAAAGGACAGGAATAAAGAGTTATAAAAAAAAATAATTCAGAATCCAGACCCAGCTCCACCACCAGGATAAATTAAAAGGCAAAATTAGGGAAGGTTGCCCTAAACAGTTGGGCTTTAAGTAGCGATCTAAACTAAAGATACAAGGAATGAAGATCAGGAAGAGGGTGTTCCAAAGTGAAGCAGTTATTCAAAAGAAAGCTAAATGATATGTAGACTCAAGTAGGAACAAAATACTGTTGGAACAGAGAGACAGGAAGTAGTAGATTAACAAATGGTACGAGGCAGGGTATAAAGAGTAATCGAAGAAGAAAGATAAGAGGAAGAACCTGTGTGGAGGACTTTATGAGCTAATGTAAGAATCTTAAACTGTACACAAAATAGATTAAAGATGGACAGGATGGACCAATTTCTGAAAATCTGTTCTCACTACACTCAATGGGTCGAGAAGTAAAGAAAGCAATTTTAAAAAGGAAGGCAAAAGGCTAGGCACTGTCCAAGAGAAGTGGTAGGGTATAGACACCCCCCCACACACACACACTTTTGAAGGGGGCTTGAAATTCTCTAGTGAAATGTAAAGATAAATTATGCCAATTGGTGGGGGATAGAAGAGAGGGGTGTGGGCAATCAGAAATTGATTTGTTCCTTGTGGTTTATGGGAAAAATAAAGGTATTTATGGATTGATTTATTAGGAAGAAATTCAACTAAAGCAGTATACAACAGGTATAACCCACACATAGGCAATAAACAATTACAGTGGTAAAATATTCAAATAGCCTACTGATAATGTCAACACAATATGCAACAAAAAATCTTCATAGACAGCAGAAGTGAAACGTAATAGCCAGATAAGATCGAGGAATAGGAGTTAGAGAATAAAGGTGTCTCGTGGTAGCAGCTGCTCACCATCACAAGCATTGGCATTTAAACATAGAAACATAGAGTATGATGGCAGAAAAAGGCCGTCCGCCCACTCAAAAGAACCCTCCCCTTAAAAGAACACTCCCCTTAGAAGAACACGCCCTCTAAGCAATTCCCCCTAAGTGAACCCACATATTTATCCCATCGTTTCTTGAAGTCGAGCCCTACTGGCACCATCGGAGCAGTTACCGCTGCTGACGGAGCTAAAAGCTGTGCTACGCATTAGTAAATGAGGGGGTTAATTGGTTAAAGCCATTTTAAAATGTTTTAAGCACCGTTAAAAAAAAAATGTAGGTATCTACTAGTGCCTAGAAAAACAGCACCATCGCATCTACTGAGGTTCCTTAGAACGCCTAAGGATGAAATAGGCGTGATTAATGCAGGAAACAACCTTGCGCGTTCTAGGGCACCTCTGTAGACACAGTTCTCGTCAAAGATAGGTTCTGGAAATGTAGGCCTTTAAAACCCTGGCCTATATTTCCGGCTCCTACCTTTGATGAAAGCTGGTGTTCTATAAATGGCACCATTATGTGACTATGCGAAAAACAGAGTGGAATTGTCCAAATCAGAGTGATGTGCACAAATAGCGTCCTTCAACTCATCTGGTAGTATAAATGTCTTTATTCATCCAATGACTCAATAATTCATCCAATGACTTAATGATTTGGCAGCAGAATGCTCGGCACGTATCCTGGCTTCAAGCACTGCTCTACAAGCTTTTATTTGGTAGCAACTTTAAGAGTGGGTGTATATTCAGACATTACGTTATTTGATATTACTTTTGAAGACTCTTAAGACTCCTGAGGCAGGCCTTTTTGACCAAAACATGTACATGTCGAGTCATTGAGTCGTTGGATGAATAAAGACATTTATACTACTAGATGAGTTGAAGGATACTTTATTGTGCACATCACGATGATTTGGACAATTCCACTCTGTTTTATTGCATATTTGTGTTTGTGGTTTTGTTTTCCCCTGTTTTATACCATTATGTGACTGACACACGATTGGCGGCCATTTTTTAGGTGGCTGCTGAGAACGGTGCCCTTTACAGAATCCGGCCCTTAGTCTTTCTGTACCTCAGCAACTGGCTTTTACTCTCAGTCACAGGCCTCCATTCTTCTAGGCAAAATACTACCGTGTTTCCCCGATGGTAAGACACTGTCTTATTTTTTTTGGAAGGCCAAAATATGCTCTAGGGCTTATTTTCGGGGGGATGCCTTATTTACCCTTTCAATGTCTTTCCACCCTCCCTCCACTCCGGCCCAGCCCAGTATGAAATATTTCCTTTTGTTTCCCTCCCCTCTCTCTTCTCCTCCCTCACCCACGAGTCCTGCATCTGGCCCTCTCCCTTCTACCTGCACCTGGCAACATCCCCCTGCTCCGCAGCTCTCTTCAGCAACTCGTCAGCAGCGGTGATCAAGACAAGCTGCCGACATCGAGGCCTTCCCTCTACGAGTCCCGCCTTTGTGGAAAAAGGAAGTTGAAACAAGCGGGACTCGCAGAGGGTAGGCCCCGATGTCAGAAGCTTGTGTCGATCGCTGCTGCTGAGTTGCCGAAGAGAGCCGCGGAGCAGGGGATGTGGCCGGAAGCAGGTAGAAGGGAAAGGGAGATAGGAAGGCTGTAGATCTCCGGAGCATGACACCGACCCCGGCCAGGATGATTTCTTTTTCAGGCATGCAACTTACAAGTCCGGCGTCGCGGCGGGAAATAGCCATGCTGAGCAGTGAGCTCAGCACTACACAGATGAAAGCCTTGCTTGCTGATTGGTCCGGTGGCACGGCCGCCGGACCAATCAGCAAGCAAGGCTTTCATCTGTGTACGTGCTGAGCTCACTGCTCAGCATGGCTATTTCCCGCTGCGACGCCGGACTTGTAAGTTGCATTCCTGCGTGACAAGGTGGAAAAGAGCCACATGCGGCTCTGGAGCCGCGGGTTGCCGACCCCCGCGGTAGACGGAGGGACCACACGGAGTCACCCACCGTACCACCCGATTCGGGTAAGCGCAGGTATCGGTGGGTGGCTTATTTGCGGGGGGGGGGTGGCTTATTTGCGGGGGGGGTGCCTTATTTTACAATTTTTTCTAAAAAGGGGGGGCTGTCTTATTTGATGGCCCTGCCTTATCATCGGGGAAACACGGTAGCTCTTCAGTCTCTGGCCGTTCAGAAGTCCACACTGTCAGTCAGCTTCAGTTCATTTATAAGAATGGTTTTAGACTCTATCCAATTCAGACCATTGCTTCCAGAGGACATAATCCAATTCTCATGGCCCATATATTATTATTATTTAGGTATACTGCCTATCAAAGTTATGTAAGCAGTTTACAATCAGGTACTCAAGCATTTTCCCTAACTGTCCTGGTGGGCTCACAATCTATCTAATGCACCTGGGGCAGTAGAGGATTGAGTGACTTGTCAAGGGGCACAAGGAGCAGCACGGGATTTGAACCCACAACCTCAAGGTGCTGAGGCTGTAGCTCTAACCACTAGGCCACTCCTTCCTCCATAAAGTCAGTGCTCAAGGTTACAACCAGAGCATACTTACAAATAATAATAACTTTATTCTTATATACCGCCAGACCTTAGCGGTTCTAGGTGGTTTACAACAAAAGGAAGCTGAACTTCAGCAAATTTGTAGAAGTCATAGAAATATATAATTATGAGAGATAAAAGACCATAAAAACTTAAGTTACAAATCTATCAAATAATTTTGTCTTTACTGATTTTCTAAAAGAATATATCCCCTTAGCTTGTATAAAAATGTGTTTCCAGTAGGATCTGAAGTTTCCAGTAAGAATCATTGCTTTCACCCTCTCTCCTCTGTGTTTTACCACCTTTGGCTCCACTTCATGTTATACATTGGTAGGGTTTCCAGACGTCCGGATTTACCCGGACATGTCCTCTTTTTAGAGGGTATGTCCAGGCATCCGGATGGCTTTTCAAAACCCGGCACTTTGGGTTTTGAAAAGCATTCCCGCCTGATGAGCAGGCTGAGGGGTGTGTGGCTAGGGGTGTGACATGGGCGGGAATGGGTGGATCTGGATGGGCCTGGGGTGGGTGGGAATATGGGTCCGGATTTTATGTAAGTAAAATCTGGTAACCCTATAAATTGGGCACAAAAACTATAGTCATCCCACTTATTGTCTGTCACTTGAATTTACAAAACTTTCTTGCAACTATTACAAACCAGATTGAGCTTTGGATGACGGCTTTCAAATTGAATAATAATAATAATAATAGCAGTTTATATACCGCAGGACTGTGAAGTTATATGTGGTTTACAATGATTAAAAAGAATGCTACAATTGAGTAGAACTTACATAGTTGGAGGTTAGTGACTAACAGAATATGAGAGCGGTTGTTGTAGGAGAGATTGTGCGGATCAGCTACCTAGGTCAGTGGTTCCCAACCCTGTCCTGGAGGACCACCAGGCCAATCGGGTTTTCAGGCTAGCCCTAATGAATATGCATGAGAGAGATTTACATATAATGGAAGTGGCAGGCATGCAAATCTGCTTCATGCATATTCATTAGGGCTATCCTGAAAACCCGATTGGCCTGGTGGTCCTCCAGTTCAGGGTTGGGAACCACTGACCTAGGTAATTCAAGAACAGATATGTTTTTAGGTGTTTCCTAAATTCACCATAATTGTTTGTATACCTAAGTAGTTTTTCCAGGTCTTTGCCCCATGATGCTACTTGATATGAGAGGAGAAAGGAGAGGAGAAACTAAATTCTTTCTGGCAACACCTAATGATGGAATCAGAGAAACGATGATATGTGTAAATGGGCTGGATTATAATATAGAACAATCCATTAAAATATTAGGGGTTTACGTTGGATAAACACCTTACACTGGAGAAACACACCAATTTACATATTTAGAAATGTTTTTCAATGCTCTGGAAGCTCCGCACCATCAAGAAATATTTTGATGAAGCCTCCTTTCGGCTGCTAGTGCAATCTTCCCTCTTAAGTTTACTGGACTACTGTAATATTGTATATATAGGGTCTTATTTGAAAATTCTTAAAAGATTAAGGGTAGTCCAGAACACTGCTGTTCGCCTCATCTTTGGTTTAAAAAGATGGGAGCATATCACTCCGTTCTATCACAAGTTGCACTGGCTACCGGTGGAATCTAGAGTGTTGTTCAAATTGTTACCTCCTTTCTCATTTTTCTTGGAGCCATTTTAATAAGAATACACGGAGAGTGCAGCTATTTACTTATCCTTCTATAAAATTTTGCCGCTACAAGAGGTTCCTGGAGAAAACTTTCTTCTTTCAGGCCGCGAAAATGAATACATGCCTCGGAAAAATTATGTTAGAAGCTTCTTCTTATTTAGATTTTAGGAAACTATTAAAGGCTCAATTATTTAATAGGCTGACATCATAATGTTTTTACATTTGCTCTCATTTAACCACATTCATTTATTCTTTGTTTCTTAGCCATATGGTTTACATTTTTATCTTGAACAATTTATTGAAATGTCTGTACATTTTCATTTTGATCAATTTTATTGAAATGTATGCACTGCCTTTTATTGTATTGTACTAAAATTTTTACTGGAAATGTATGTATTAGAGTTGCGCGGGGACAGAAATCCCACCCGTCCCCGCCAAAGTCCCACCCGTCCCCACCCGTCCCCGTGAGGAATCCCACCCGTCCCCGTGAGGAATCCCTCCGTCCCCACCCGTCCCCACGAGGAATCCCCTCTGTCCCCGCCCATCCCTATAAACTTCAGAAATAGTTATTTCATTTAATTATGCTACTGAATTAAAGGCTCTGGTAGAAACCCATTTACAAATAAGCAAAAAAACTTTATTAATTTGGAAATATTAATTGGGAAGAATACATACTTTGTAAACGGGTTTCTACCAGAGCCTCTAATGTTTATAAATTTTTATCAACACAACTAATATACTACTTTATCTTGAAGAAAAAAAAAAGAAATAGAATTCTTTTCCTACCTTTGTTTCCTGGTTTCTGCTTTCCTCATGTTCTCATTCAATTCCTTCCATCCACTGTCTCTCTTCCTTCTGCATCTTCCATTTGCTCTGTTACTGTGCCTCTCCCTTTCTTCCCCCTTCCAAATTGGTCTGGCACCCATCTTCTTCCCTCCACTCCCCCCATAGTCTGGCATCTCTGTCTTCTTCCCTGCCAGCGTCTTCTCCCTACTCTCTCTTCCCCATTTCCTTTCAGCGTCCTTCTCCCCCCCATCTTCCCCATGTCCTGTCAGCGTCCTTCTCCCCCCCTCTGTCTTCCCCATGTGCTTTCAGTGTCCTTCTCCCCCCTCTGCTTCCCCATGTCCTTTCAGCGTCCTTCTCCCTCTCTGTCTTCCCCATGGCCTTTCAGCATCCTTCTCCACCCCCCCCGTCTTCCCCATGTCCTTTCAGCGTCCTTCTCCACCCCTTTGTCTTCCCCATGTGCTTTCAGCATCCTTTTCCCCCCTCTGTTTTCCACAAGTGCTTTCAGAGTCCTTCCCCCCCCCTGCTTTCCATGGCCTTTCAGCGTCCTTCTCCACCCCTTTGTCTTCCCCATGTGCTTTCAGTGTCCTTCTCCCTCCTCTGTCTTCCACAAGTGCTTTCAGAGTCCTTCCCCCCCCCCCTCCGGCCCGTCTTCCCCATGGCCTTTCAGCATCCTTCTCCCCCCCTCCTTCTCTCCCGCCCCGGGTGCAGCACAGCCGGCCAGGTCCCCTTACTTTTGTGGCGCTTCCCCAACCGCTGACCGACAACAGCCCCGGTCCGACAAACCTCCCTGCCCTTAACCGCGAATCTAAATTACCTTCTTACAGCAGCTGTAAGAAGGTAATTTAGATTCGCGGCTACAGGGCAGGGAGGATTGTCAGACCGGGGCTGTTGTCGGTCAGCGGTTGGGGAAGCGCCACAAAAGTAAGGGGACCTGGCCGGCTGTGCTGCATCCGGGGCGGACCGCCCCCTCCCTTGGTAGCCACTCGAACCGCGAGGCTACTCTCCGTCTCCTTACCTGCCCTGCCTACAGCACAGAGCCAAAACGGAAGTCTTCCCGACGTCAACGCTGACGTCGGGAAGACTTCCGTTCGGCTCTGTGCTGCAAGCAGAGCAGGTAGAGAGAAGAAGAGCCGCGCGACTGAGTACATCCAGCCCCGCAGGAACCCTGCGACCCTCAGAGGCGTCCCCACGGGATCCCCGCGACCCTAGGGGGCGACCCCACGGGATTCCCACGACCCTAGGGGGCATCCCCACGGGATCCCCGTGACCCGAAGGGGGAACCCGCGGGATGCCCGTGGGTCCCGTGGGATTCCCATCGTCCCCGTTCCCATGCAGCTCTCTAGTATGTATGTATTTTTTCCTATGCTGTGAGTCGCTTAAAATTTCCCCGGTATGGCAGCATATAAATAAATAATAATAATAATAATTCTTACAGTGGGCATCCCTTGTGCTCCATCACAGCATCAGTTAATTCAGACATCAGGTGCCTGGACTTAGAGGTGGAGAGCTCATCTTGACAACCAGTATTTCTAGGGAATCTGGTTAAGGTCTGAAACATCTCCACATCAATCTCTGGGAGCCCAGGGTGTTCTTCTATGCCCCACAACAGTTCTTTCATCACCTTCACAGTTCCTCTCTCCTGATTCAGATGGACAGTCAAGAAGCAATGTTTTATGTGAACATAGAAGCATAGAGGGGCATTTTCAATAGGACGTCTAAGTCCAACTTTGGACATTTTTAACATCCAAAAATTGGGTGGAGAAAATGTCTATTTTGAACCTGCAAAACGTCTTATCTTTTTCTTTTTCTTTCAAAAATGGCCCAGCTAGATTATTTGTCTAGCTAGCCATCTAATTTTTTTTTTGCCATTATCAAAAAAGAAACATCCAAATTAAAAATGTCCAAAACAAGCCATTTGCGTGTAGAAGGCGTCAGCATTTTTAATGGACTGGCCACAAAGACATGCTAGAAGAGCAGTGGGACACCCTAGAGGGCACTGCTGTGAACTTCACATTAAGGGTGCCAGGTATACGCCTCACCTTAATCCCCATACTTTATATGGCGAGCCCTCCAAAAGTCCCCCCTAAACCTACTGTACCAACTCCAATAGCCCTTATACCTGCAGTAGAACTGTCCGATTCAGGAAAAAAAAATTTCAATTCTATTCACTTTCTACGATATAGCTTTAAAATTAGTTGGTGGGTTTATTTTGCAACCTCTTCACCCACCCCACCCCTCTTTGCCCTCTCCAACCCCACGTTGGTGCTCTTAAATGAACACAAAATAAACACTGTTAGGTCCTAGCTCATGCTTGCGGTCTCATAACACCAGCTCTGGCAGAGTACACATTTCAAATCTGATGTATTGTAATCATAAAATAAAATATTAAATAATTTTCTACCTTTTGTTGTCTGGTCATTTTATTATTCAAATCATATTGGTCCAAGGGTCTGGTTTCTGTTTGTCTTCTGCTAACTCATTTGCCAGGGTCTCCTGCCCATTTGACATTTTCTTCTTTCTCCGTGCTCACTATACATCTTCCATCTCTGTACCTTCCCTTCCCTTCTCTTTCCTCCATCCTGCAGGTCCAACACCCCACAAGGGTCAGCAACCCCCCCCCCAAGGGTCCAGAACCCTCTCTCCCTTCCCCTCCAGCTCCCAGTCCAGTGTCTCTCTCCCTTACCTCTAACCCCCAACCACCTCATATGGCCAGCATCCTGTTTCTATTTCCTTCCCTCCAGCCTCCCACTCCATGTGGCCAGCATCCTTTCTCTCTCTTCCCTTTCCTCCAGCCCCTGCCACACCATATGGCCAGCACCCTTAAAAATATATTGGATATCTGCATAAATGCAATATTCAACCACCAGACTATTCAACAAGGTACATAAAGGCCTTAAAAAGATGTTAAACAATGTAGCAGATAACGTGGAGTCCTAAGGGACTACATGAGCCAACGTCATACAATATGATTTATTCATCTTATTGAGCACTAGAAACTGGCACATGTCAAGAAAAGATTCAAACCATTTGAACACTGTTCCAGTTATACCGATAGCATTCAATCTTCTCAGTAAAATATCATGATTAATTGCATCAAAGGCTGTGGAAACATCCAAGGACACTCAGATGAAACTTTCCGCCTTATCAATCTTGCAACGTACTATGGGGCTTATTTTTAAAAGAGGAAAATGTCCAAAAAGTGGCATAAGCTGTATATTCTGGAGTGGAGCCAAGGTAGCATCATAGAGCAGGATGCCAAAGCTCTCATTTACCATCTGCTGCAGTCTCCGTGGAATGCTGTAAGCCGAGTCAGCATGATGAAGCAGAAGGGGAAGATATGTCCTCACCCGCCAGAGGTTCGAATAATGCCTTCCTTTAGACAGTAGTTGATATCAAACTTTTTTGTTCCCACTGCCAGCGTTATTACTTTGGGAGCAGCACCAGCGTTTGGAGAACTGGTGCCTGGTGAATTAGATGCTATACTGAGCCCCGAAGACTGCGAGAACTCGGCTTGACCCTTCGGAGGGAACGCACATCTTGTTCAGAATCGGACCTTGGATACCGAAGGGGTTGCCGAAAAGGTCCTGATTCGTGGCAGGGGAGTTATATACTCTAAGGAACCGGAGCCAATTATAGATGCAGTAGGAGGTGAAGCTGGTGGGGGTCGAGAGGAGTTTCATTTGGGATTTGATAAAATCGCTTTTTCATAGATTACAAAGCGATGAACAATTAAAAAAAAAAAAAGGGGGGGGAGTTCAAACAATTTGGGGAGGAATCACAGACATACTTTCCATGAGAAGGAAATAGAGGGAGGAACTACAAATTAGTATAGGAAAGAGAACAAAAAAGGGAATAAACAGAAGGGCATTTGTTTGATCCATGCTTGCGTGCTATGAGTGGAAATGTCAGATGGACTCCAAAATCAGATTGATTAAAGGCGTCCCTGTATAGGTAGCTTTTTAATTTTGATTTGAACTTTTCAAGGGGTTTTTCTTCCATTACTAGAGTTAGTAGTAGGTTCCAGATTTGGGGAACAGTAACTGAAAAAAGTGTGTTTTGCTTAGTGTTTGTAGTTCATATGGATGGAATTGTGAGAAGATTTTTATCCTCTGATCGTAAAGTACGGAAAGGATTATACGGGATAATGACTCTATCTAGTAATAGTGGAGCTTTAGACTTTAAATGTAATTAGTGCCAGCTTGTAAGTAATTTTATGGTTGATGGGGAGCCAATGCGCTGTACTCCCCTCAAATAGTGCTCAGGCTAATTTTGGCTCCTCAGAAGTGAAAAACTGCATGGTGGGTAAGAAACAACTAGAAAGTGACACTTGGAAGTGGTTTGGGACACTATAGGCAAGTTGGAAGACTCCTTGGTTAAAAGTTTTCTTCTGGTCATGATACTCTACAGTTCTTCCATTAAAAATATTGAATGAGAACTGAAATCTTTGAAGGAGGGGTAAGTTATTTTATATAACGATAAAATGGTGATTCATCAAAAACTCGAGGCTCTGGAGAACTATGAGCGACGTCTTAATTTAAGACATTTGAGTTTTCCCAAATCACCTGTTTCTACACCTGTGGATATGTTCAAGAAATATCTAATGGAAGTCCTGCAAATCCCAAGAGACACTTTGCTACCTTTGGTTAGCTTAATATGTGGACTGGCATGGAATAGGCACTCAAGACAGTTTTAATCTTTATCTAATTTTCTCAAAGGATAGTCTCCTTTGCATTGGAGCCAGATAAAAACTAGTTCCTTAAACCAGTGTTCTTCAACCACCGGTCCATGGACCAGTGCCGGTCCACAGAAATTTCCTGCCGGTCCACAGGGCCAGCACTTGCATCAGGCCCAAAACAGTGTTCTTCAACCGCCAGTCTATGGTGCGATCAATGTGGCGTTATCTTCCAGCCAGCCCCCTCTTCCAAACTGATTCAGTGCACAAAGCCATGGGCAGTGGCTCTTACGGGCATCCTGCGCCAGAACCGGAAGCCTTCTCTCTGACATTGCAACGTCAGAGGGAAGGCTTCCAGATGAGGCACGGGACGTGCAAGGTGCAATTAGTACTATTATGGGGGGGGGGGGTGTGGGGTGGAGATTGGGTAGAGATGGGTGGGGTCTGGCCCACGACTTAACCCAGTGTTCTTCAACTGCCGGTCCATGGACCGATGCCAGTCCACAGAATAATTCTTTTATTTCTGCCGGTCCATAGGTGTAAAAAGGTTGAAAACACTGCCTTAGACTGTATTTTGCTATAAAAGAATTAAATTTCTAGGTCAGAAGATCTTAATATTTCCTGACCTCTGTAAAACTACATCTGAGACAGAAGGCATTTTTGTCCATTCAAACACAGATTCTGACACTTGGAGCATCATTTTTCCTTCTGTTTCCATGTAAATGTTAAAATTGAAGCACAAACTTTTGTACTTACTGGCCTTGACCAATATAAAGAATATTCTTGAAGCTAGGGGGTCTTTTTTATCAAGCCGTGCTAGCGGGGTTATAGCGCGTCAGACATTTCATCATGCATTAACCCCCACGGCCAGCTAAAGAACTAACCCTTGCTCAATGCAGACGTTAGCGGCAGGCGATTTAACGCGCGTTAAACCCCTCCTGCAGCTTGATAAAAGGACCCCTAGGTCTCCACCTATGCCACTTTCAGTTTCTACACCTTCTTCTAATGTAACTTGAGATTTCTCGTTTAGCATGATAACTGGCTAGTTTAATTCAAGATTCCTGAGTTTTCCTCAATTTTTTTTAAATTGAAATTTCTTAATACAATACAATATTAGAAATCAGGTAATTGGTATAAAAAAAAATAACCACTTAAGTAACACACCGTAATTCAATCATCCTATCAGACCCACATCACGGGGAGGAAAGGAGCAGAAAATAATCCACAACTTTGGCTGGGGATTAATAGATAATTACCCCATTTTACCTTATGGAGTAGATCATAGTTAAACTGAATTTTTCTCAGGTTTATTCAAAAGAAAAGTTTCTAGCTGACTTGGATCCAAAAATACATAAGAATTATTTTCCCAGGACCAGACATTTAGAAGAAAACTTTAAAAAGAAAGAGCCTCCTAGGTTTTCCTCAATCAACTTTCTCTTGCAATGACTAAGGGGTCCTTTTATCAAGGCGCAGTAGGGGTTTAAAAACCGCCTGCCGCGCTAGCTGCTAGCGCCTCCATTGACGAGGTGTTAGTATTTTGGCTTGCCGCGGGGGTTAGCGCGTGATGAAATGTCCGACGTGCTAACCCCCATAGCGCACCTTGATAAAAGGAGCCCTAATCTTTTCTAAAGCTTCTCCCCCTTTAGGGCTCCTATTTTCTGTTTCCTTATTCTGGAGTGTTTTTAGTATTTATTAATCCTTACATTTGATTATGTAGTCTGAATTTGTATGGTTATTTTTCTGATGTGAGGAATAATTTTCTTCTTGTGAAAAAAATCTTGATAATTAAATGTAAATTATAGATATAAAAAAGTGACAGAAAGTGCCAGATGGTCATTTTTCTCGCTGAACTGTCCAAATCACTATTTTCAAAACATGTTTTCTAGACATATTTCTACGCTGTTCATCTGCAGTTCATCTAAATCTTAAGGGGGCATGCTAGAGGCATAACATGGTCATTTTTCTACCATAAGCAAACATTTTAGAAAACATTGAGGACACAATTTGGATATTCTCCCCTTAGCTGAACTTAGACAGAAGGGAGATTCATGAGAAAGTCTTGTGCCTACCACTTAATAAAAAATTGTTCAGAAAAATGACTCAATTTTCCGACTTGTTCAATCCAGTAGAACTGATCTGTCAGTGATAAAAGGAACTGTAGCAAACCGACTGGCTTCCTATATGCAATTTCTGCTATAAACAAGCAGATATTCCTCTCATCTCCAAAGTTAAGTCTCAGGATGTTAGTTCATAGGGATATATGGCCTCAAAGTTTGACAGAAGGCTCTGTTGATGTGCAGTAAACGCGCTGTGGCTGCCCTCCTGAAATCAGTCTTACTGAATACCATCTGCAAAGCTGCTACAATGTCCTGTCACACCAAAACTGCATGTTCTTTATCTTTCACAAATTCTTTTCCAGTCTTCTTCTCACTTTCAATTTCTCTGTACTGCATGTGTATATCTCTCCAAAGCCATTCTCTCTACCTTCTCTCATCTCCCTTTCTTCTAGTGTCACCTCCCTCAGGTCACTTATCACCTTCATGTCTCTTCCCTCCGTCTTTCCTCTCACTTTTTTCTCAGCCCCTGTCTTCCCAATCCCACAAAGATACATTCCATCTCTTTCTGCTCCTCTTTCCTTTTTCAGCCCCTGTTTTCCCAATCCCACAAAGATGTATTCCATCTCTTTCCACTCCTCTTTCCTTTTTTAACCTCTGTTTTCCCAATCCCACAAAGATGTATTCCATCTCTTTCTGCTCCTCTTTCCTCTGCAGCTTAGGTCCCCTTTGCCTGCTCTTCAATTTTCTCAAATCATGTCTCCTCCCAGCATCCTTTCACCATCATAGCCCAAGCTCTCTCCCTAAGTTCCTCTCACTTTCACAATCTATTTCTTTACGCTCACAGCTACATTCCCTCTTCTTGTCCCCATCATTCAGCATCTTTTCCCTTTACAGCAGGGGTGTCAAAGTCCCTCCTCGAGGGCCGCAATCCAGTCGGGTTTTCAGGATTTCCTCAATGAATATGCAAGAGATCTATTTGCTTGCACTGCTTTCATGGTATGCTTTCATTGGGGAAATCCTGAAAACTCAACTGGATTGCGGCCCTCAAGGAGGGACTTTGACACCTCTGCTTTAGAGCTTTCAGATTCTTCCAGCTCTCTACAACAATATTCTCTCTCCTAACCAATAACCCTTTCAGTTCCCTTTACCCCTTCCTTTCTCCACAGTTTCACTACCAGTGCTTGTCCCGATCACCCAGCTGTTCTACACCTTACAGTTCCTTTCTTTTTATTTCTAGCCTTTTACAGCAGTGTTTTCAGTCCAAGGTAGTAACCCTTTTCAATTGCCTTACTTTTTCCCATTCCTCTCACTTCAGCTCCACTCTCAGCCTGTCCCCATCACCCAGCCTCCGTTCCCCACACAGCCCCTGTCTCTTCCAGTCCTCTTCTCAAACGACTTCCTTCTTTTTTCACAGAGTAATTTTTAGAAGCCATTTACCTGCGTTAACAGGACCTTTTGAAAATTATCCAAAGGATATGTGCCTTGTGGGGCATAGTATGCTTGCTTTTTACTCACATTTTCACTAAGGTGTCCCCACAGCAGAGTTAGGCCAGAAGAAGGAAACAAAGGCATGTTGTTTTGGCCATAAAAATGTGGCTGTGGAAGAAGGGCCAATCTCGGCAGCTGCTTTATCTTTGCATGATTTTCAAAGGAAAAGTATGCGCCTACTTTCCTTAACTGCTGGAAAAGCCACAGGTAAAAATATTGGTGGACTTTGCAAACTGCTGCACAGTTTAGAAAATTTCCCCCAGGGAGGTTTTCTCCCATAGGTAAAGACTGATTTACATATAAGTGCAGGTACCAGAAAACTCATGTGCATTGAGTAGAACCAGAGTTACAGTGTATTAATGTATTTTTTACAAAATATGCAAAACATACATAAAATGTACACCTTTGACAAGAATGTGCACTTATGCCTGAGTATTTTCATGATAATGGGTTTGTTCTGGGTGGCTATTTTATAAAGGCACATAGGTGCCAATGTCGTCTTTATAAAAGTCACACCTAATTTATACTTTTCACCTAGATGCTATCTTATAAAAATTTGCTTCTAAATATTTAGGGCTCCTTTTATCAAGCCGCGCTAGCAGTTTAACGCACGTAATAGCACGCGTTAAAATGCCGGCCGCGCTAGCCGCTAACGCCTGCCTTGAGCAGGCGGTAGTTTTTTGGCCAGCGCGGGGGTTAGCACGTGATTAAAAGTCACGCGCGCTAACCCCGCTAGTGCGACTTGATAAAAGGAGCCCTTAATGTCTGTAAAACTCTTAAAACATATAGTGAAAGTAAATTTTCAACTCCACCTGTAGTTTTAATGCAAACTGGACAGTCGCCGCTAGCATACTGATTTTGAATTAATTTTTTGTTTATAAAGGCTGGAAATAGGCAGAAAGGGGAACTGACACACACGTAATCTATCTATATATATAAAATCGGAGGTATGTATGTGTGTGTGTATGTGCCGCGATCACGCAAAAACGGCTTGACCGATTTGAACGAAACTTGGTATGCAGATCTCTCACTACCTGGGGTGATAAATCCAGCACCCAGCCTGGATCTGAAGATGTAGATTAAAAAAGATGGGGAAAGCCAGCCCATCTCAGAGATGTAGGACGGTAGGGTATATAAATATATCTATATATCACTGTTCTGTCACTGTGTGTGCAGTCTCGGCCCTGCCCCCCTCCCCGATCCCTCAAGGAATCACCTAGCATGTTATGACGTCACTGGCATTTCCTATATAGACCCTTAAGGGGGGGGGGGGAAACCTCGATTATGACATAACAGAGACGGCGCAGTTTGTGTTTTGTTGAAGTGACAGGGCGGGATGTTTCTGAGCAGGGTAGATTGAGAGAGGGAGAGAGGACCTTGGCTGTCCCTGATGCGCATGTGACTGTGATGACTGTGTGGAAGCTGATAAGATCCCCTGAGGCCAACAGATATACCAGGATTCCCATCCGGAGACAGGAGGCGGAGATGATTGAGGCAATTAATAAATATATTGGTAAGGGGGAGGAAGAAAAGAAAAAAAAAAAAGCTAGAACGATACAGGGTTTCCCAGAAGCACTGGGAGGGTTCTTTTAGTCTGAAGGCTGCTCAGCCGCCTTCTGTTGCAGAGCTGAAAGAGGCAGCCAGTGTGGGAGAATGTGCCGGCTCAGCTAGGCTGGGAGTGCCAGGATCGTGCCCTCCCCTCCTGCCACTGCCCTTTCTCCTGCCCTAGCTCGGTTCCGCCTTCTGCCTCACTCCCCTACTTCTTTTAACGTTTCAGCTTTTGCAAAGCCTCCCTGGCTGCGGGGGACAGACCAGCAGGATGTCGGAGAGCAAAGAGAGCAAGGGCTGGACGGTGCTCAGCCCAGAGGAGTTTGCCCACCTGCAGAAGTACATCGATTGTAAGTAGAGCAAACGGGCTGAGGGGTTTGGGGGGGGGGGGACCTGAATGGAAAGAGAAGGTGCCAACTCCCTGGATGCTTGAGCACCCTCAGTATTAAGCAGACTGTGTCTAGGGAAGGGTAACTTCCAGTGGGTCTGGCATCCCCTATTATTTTGAAAAGTTGGATCCTATGCTGGTAGGAGGTGGGTGCAAAGAGCCAGGGGATGTGGTATATGAAGGTGGTGTTATCTGCCTTTCCCATTGGAAGCCTCTATTACTTGTTCTCTGTGACCACCCTGCCCTGCCATAGTAGAGTCGCTGTTCCACACCTAGTCAGATGAGAAAAATGTAGGTGGCTGTGATGGAACTGAAGACCTGATCTGGGTAGGAATGGAAAATGCTGCCATATAATAGCCTGGGCAGATAGGAGCAAAGAGACTTTGTCAACACATTTCTTTTGGCTGATGCTAGTAAGTCTTGGACCCAAGTTCCCTAGGAAAGGCCATTTCATAATACAGAGATGGCATGCAGGAACCATTTAAAGCAGGGGTCTCAAAGTCCCTCCTAGAGGGCCACAATCCCAGTCGGGTTTTCAGGATTTCCCCAGTGAATATGCATGAGATCTATGTGCATGCACTGCTTTCAATGCATACTCATTGGGGAAATCCTGAAAACCCGACTGGATTGCGGCTCTCAAGGAGGGATTTTGAGATCCCTGATTTAAAGGAATTATGGGGAAAGAACAAAACTTGCAGGAACCCCCAGCTATAATCTACACATCCTCCCTCTTACACAGAGCTTCTTCAGAGGGAGACGATGATAGGATTCCAGATTGCAGTTCACTGCTCCAATTACATGTCTTATGGGGCAAAGGAGAATGGTGAATAAGAACGTTAGGTGGCGACTGATTTTTAGCTGGTGGCATCACGTGTTAATCTTCAGCCCCTCCCCCAATTTCCAAAATATAGCAAAAGTGACTAGCCGTGACAGGGTCATTGAGTAATCCAGAATGATAAAACAAAGATAGACCAACAAATCTGCGGTGAAGATACAGCAATCAAAATCAAAAAAAGAACTGCAGAAAATGTACAAGGTTCAGGAATTTTATTGAAATCAATGAAAAATGTGTTTCCAAAATTGGTCCTTGATATGAAGGGTGTGGACCCGACACGGTCCATGTTTCAAAAAAACCACTTCTTCCTCAGGGGTCCGTGATGCTCAGTACATAAGTATGCAAGAACCATATGGATAACAGCAATAAAACATAAAATTCTGAAGAAACAGGCGGTAAAAAACTCACGAACCCCTGAGGAAGAAGTGTTTTTTTCAAAACACAGTCCTTGTCGGGTCCTCATCCTTCATATCAGGACCAGTTTTGGAAACACACTTTCATTGATTTGAATAAAATCCCTGAATCTTGTACATTTTCTGCAGTTCTTTTTTTGATTTAATTGCTGTAATCCAGAATGATTACCTGTCAGCTTCTGTTGCACTGGAGATGAAGATGACGTGCTGTTAAACTGAGACAGGTTCTGACTGCCATCTTCTCAGCTTCAGCATGGTTTTCTAATCTGTCTGGACTAGAGAATAGACTTGCAGGAATCTGATTGTTGGTTGTGCTGATTGGGGGGGGGGGGAACGGAGGGAGGATTTGGAATCCCCTAGAAAGGCAGGCAGTTCTGATAGCCAGGCTGCATCCTGGCTCAGTTTACTAATCTGGCTTCCCTAGCAGTGAAGTGATGCCAAAAGGCAGAAAAAGGCACTCCATCAGCCTCCCGCACAACCACAGGTGATGTACAGCTAGAAAAGGGCTTGTTCCAGAACTGTGTGAATTAATCTGAGTTATTTTTAATCATTTGTAGAGTACTGCACGATCATGTGCAGCGCTCTGCAGAGACGTGTGAGAGAGTTTAGTCCGTACAGTCTAGTTGAGGAAGATGGGCAGAACACACAATAAAATAAGAAATATAATTAAATGGTTTTGAGTTAAAGCAGTGAGGCTGTGATTAGACAGAGCTCAGCACAATTGGTTTACTGTAATTAACGGAAGAAATGTCTTGGTGATGCTAAAGAGACAAGCCTCCAGCACTTGGAGCTCTGATTTTCGTGTTCCTTGCAGACAGCACTAAGAAGGTACAAGATGTCCTGCAGGAGTTCTACGGAGATGGGAGCTTGTCCCAGTATCTTCAGGGTGAGGTGAGAGTTTGGTTTATTGTCAGTCTTTTATTTGTTTTTCTTCCATCTGTAAAATCCTTTTGAATTTATTGAAGAGGCAGCAGTAGGGGAGTGTGTGGTGCAGTTATTAGAACTGCAGCCTTAGCACCCTGAGGTTGTGGGTTCAAATCCTTCATTGCTCCTTGTGACCCTGGGCAAGTCACTTAATCCCTTCAATGCCCCAGGTACACTAGATAGAGTTTGAGCCCACTGGGACAAATAGGGAAATATGATAAAGTATCTGAATGTAAACAATTTAGGATTTAAGTAGTATATAAATGATTAAATAAGTAGGGCAGTCAGAAGAAAGTTGCGTTGGATGAATCTCTGGTAGAACCTGTTCTCTGATGATCTTTCTACAGTTCAATCTCTTCCTGGAGACCATAGGAGCTGAAAACCCTTCTCTCATATCTAGGACTAGGGTTACCAGATTTTGTCTGTAAAAAAAGAGGCTACGTGACACGCTCCATTCTGCCTCTTGCACTGCTCCCACATGAACTTTGTCTCCTTCGCCGAGCTTGGGAGCCACATCTGGAGGGCCTCTGGGCATGCGTGGATGTGTTGTGATGATGTCACATCGCATCCACGCATGCTCAGAGGCCCTCCAGATGTGGGTCCAAGCTTGGAGCCTTCTAAAACCCAGACAAACTGCTGAATTTTGGAAATCCCCCCCCCCCCCCGGACACCCAGACAGTGAAAGAGGACATGTTTTTTCCCCCCGGATATCTGGTAACCCTAGCTAGGACTCCTGCACTATTCCTCATAGTATCTCATTGGAGAAGCTTGGGACTATAGGAGCTGAGAGCCCCTTCCTCCCAGCCAAGCACTCCTACACTATTTCCTACAATACCTCATGGAAAGGGGAGGGAGGGAGGGGGGTGAGGACTATAGGAGTTGAAAATCCCTCTCTCACAGCCTAGCACTCCTGCACTGGTTCCTTACAGTACCTCCAGGGTGAGGGGTGGGGGGCTGAGAACTATAGTTGCTGAGAGTCCTTTCCCCTCACAGCCAACATTCCTGCACTATTTTCTACAGCACCCCCTACTGGGAGGGGATGAGATTGCAGGAGCTGTGATCTCCCCATTACCAACACTCCTGCATTGTTTCCTCAGCACCTTGTAGGGAATATTGGGGACTATAGGAACTGAG